>NC_087205.1:82945399-82975110 GCF_015104395.2 Macrobrachium nipponense
CCATTTAGACTTGCCTAGAAAGTTGTAAGACTACTTGTGGGTTGAGAAAAAATATGTGTCAAATTTCTATTGAGACAAGGTCCCACTGTGTCAATTTTCCTCATGAGACATACTGGCTTTTGCCAAATTTCGTTATGTTATGGCCGGACTGTGTCAAATTTCCATTAAGCTATTACCAAAATGTGTTAAATTTTCGTTGAGATGAGGCCGGGCTGTGTCAAATATCCATCGAAACATGGCTGGACTCTGACAAATTTCCATTCGGACATGGTCGTACTGTGTCAAATTTCCTTTCAGATATGCCCTAAACTGTGTCAATTACCATTGACAAATGGATGACGATGAAATTTCCATTGACCAATGGCCGGACGGTCTCAAATTTCCATTTAGACATGTGACACATTTGTTTTGACATGGCTGGACTTTGTCAAATTTCCTTTTAGACATGCCCGGAGTGTCAAATTTCCATGAGACATGGCTGGACTGTGTTCAAATTTGCATTGTTATGTGCCCGGACTGTCAAATTTCCATTCAGACATAGCCAGACTGTGTCAAATTTCTGTTCAGATGTGCCCAGACAATGTCACATTTCCATTCGGGCATGGTTGGACTGTGTCAAATATTTAGTTGAGATGTGCCCGGACTGAGTCAAATTTCCATTGAGAAGTGCCATGGTGTCAAATTTCAGTTCAGACAAGGCTGGACACTATCAAATTTCCATTCAGACATGGTCGGATTGTGTCACATTTCCGTTTAGACATACCTGGACTGTCTCAAATTTCTGTTGAGATGTACTCACACTGTCAAATTACTAATGAGACCTGGCCAGCCTGTCAAATTTCCATTGAGACATGTCCTGCCTGTCGTCAAATTTCCATTGAGATGTGCGTGGGTCGTGTCAAATTTCCATTGATGCATGCCTGGACTATGTCAGATTTCCATTCAGAAGTGCCCATACTGTGCCAAATTTCCACTGAACCATGCACGGGCAGTGTCAAATTTCCCTCCAGACATGACAGTACTATTTCAAATTTCTGTTCAGACATGCCCATACTGTGTCAAATTCCCGTTGAAAAATCCCTGGACTGTGTCAAATTTCCGTTTAAACCTGCCTGAACTGTGTCAAATTTTCCCTGGGCCAGACTGTGTCGACTTTCTCTTCAGACTTGGCCGAAGATTCTATTGAGACATGGCCGGAGATTTGAAAGACTGTCAACAAATCTCCGTTTAGACAAATTTCCAGTGAGTCGTGGCCGGATTGTGTCAAATTTCTGTTGAGACATTGCAGAAGATCCTGTTGAAGACATGGCCGGAAAGTGTTAATATTTCGTTGATTGAATGAGCCTGGACTGTGTTAAATTTCCATACAGACATGGCCAGAGTCAAATTTCCGCTGATACGTGCCCAGACAATGATAAATTTCCATCCAGACCATGACCGAACATTAACAACTTCCGTCCAAACAGGGCCGTACTATGTCACATTTCCGTTGAAACGTGCCTGGACTCTGTCAAATTTCATTGAAAACGTGCCTGACTGTCAAATTGTCGTGGTGCGGGGAAGACATGCTGGACTGTGTCCAATATTGTTTGGACTTCCTGGCTGATCAAATTTCCATTCAGACATATCCAGACTGTGTCAATCTCCCTTCAGACATGGCCAACGGTGTACCAATTTCAGTGGATGTGTCAAATTTTATTAGGAAGTGTGTCAATTTTTATTAGGAAGTGGCCCCCCCTCATCTGTCAATTTCTGTTGAGATAGGCCAGGCTTGGTTCAAATTTCCGTTTCATACATGCCCAGACTGTGTCACTTTTTATTGATACGTGCCCGGACTGTGTCAAATAACCTTTAAAACACGGACAGACTATCTCAAATTTCCGTTGAGATTGGCCCAAACTGTGTCAAAAATTTACCATTGAGAAATTGGCCAGACTCATATATCTGTTCAGACGTGCCTGGACTGTGTCAATATCAACGGACTGCCCCTAAACTGTGTCAAATTTCCATTGAGACGTGCCTGCCAAAAATGTGTCAAATTTCTGTTGGAAATGACCCATCCTGTCCGGACTGTGTCAAATTTCCGTTCATACAAGGTCAGTCTTTGTCAATATTTAGTTGAGATGTGCCTGGAATGAGTCAAATTTCCATTGATAAGTGCCTGGATGTCAAATTTCCATTCAGACAAGACTGGACTGTCAAATTTTCCATTCAGACATATTCGGACTGTGTCGCATTTCCGTTTAGACATGGCTGGACAGTGTTAAATTTCCGTTCAAATGTGCCTGGACTGTGTCAAATTTCCGTTCAGACATGGCTAGACTGCGAAATTTATGTTCAGACATGACCTGTCTGTTTCAAATCTCTGTTGAGGACGTGCCCAGGCTTTGTCAAACTTCTGTTCAGACATGGCCAGAAAATTTCACAAATTTCCATCTAAATGTGCCTGGACTTTGTCAATTTCCATTCAGACATGGCCGTACTGTGTCAAATTTCAGTTGATACTTACACACACTGTCAAATTTCTGTTTTAGACATGGCCGGACTGTGTCAAAGTTTTATTGAGGAATGGCCGGACTGTGTCAAATTTCCATTCAGACATGGCCGGACTTTGTTACATTTTCGTTCAGACGTAACCGGACTGTGTCAAATTTTCATTCAGACATGGTCGGAGCTGTGTCAAATATTTAGTTGAGATGTGCCCAGACTGATTCAAATTTCCATTGGGAAGTGCCATGGTGTCAAATTTCCATTCAAACAAGGCTGGACTGTCGTCAAATTTCCATTCGACCATGGTCAGATTGTGTCACATTTCCACTTAGACATGGCTGGACCACGTGTCAACTTTCTGTTCCAATGTTCCTGGGACTCTGTCATATTTCTGTTCGGATTCGGACATGGCCATATTGTGTCAAATTTCTTTTGCGACATGCCTGAACTGTGTCAAATTACCATTGAGAAATGGATGGACGGTGAAATTTCCATTGAGACATGGCTGGACTGTCTCAAACAGTGTCAATTTCTGGCAAAAAGTGCCCGGACTATGTCAAATTTCTGTTGAGACGTGCCCAGACTGTCAAATTTCTGTTGTGACATGGCTGGACTGTGTCAAAATTTCCTTTCAGACATGCCCAGAGTGTCAAATTTCCATTGAGACATGGCTGGGGACTTTGTCAATTTGCAGTGTGATGTGCCTGGACTGTCAGATTTCCATTGGGAAGTGATATGGTGTCAAATTTCCATTCAGACAAGTCTGGACTGTGTCAAATTTCCATTCAGGCATGGTCGGATTGTGTCACATTTCTGTTTAGACATGGCCGGACTGTGCCAAATTTCTTTTGAGACGTGTACGAACTGTCAATTTTCCCATCTAGATATGGCCAGAATGTGTCAAATTTCCGTTCAGACAAGGATGGACTTTTGTCAAAGTTTCCGTTCGAACATGGGCGAACTGTGTCAAATTTCCGTTCAGATACGACTGGACCATGCCAAATTTCCAATTAGACTTGCCTAGACTGTGTCAAATTTCTATTGAGACAAGGTCCCACTGTGTCAAATTTTCATTGAGACATACCTGGCTTGTGCCAAATTTCGTTATGTCATGGCCGGACTGTGTCAAATTTCCATTAAGCTATTACCAGAATGTGTCAAATTTCCGTTGAGATGTGGCCGGGCTGTGTCATCCATCGAAACATGGCTGGATTCTGACAAATTTCCATTCGGACATGGTCGTTACTGTGTCAAATTTGCCTTTTAGATATGCCTAAACTGTGTCAAATTACCATTGACAAATGGATGGACGATGAAATTTCCATTGACCAATGGCCGGACAGTCTCAAATTTCCATTTTAGAACATGTGACACATTTGTTTTGACATGGCTGGACTGTGTCAAATTTCCTTTTAGACATGGCCGGAGTGTCAAATTTCCATTGAGACATGGCTGGACTGTGTCCAAATTTGCATTGTTATGTGCCCGGGCTGTCAAATTTTTCATTCAGACATAGCCAGACTGTGTCTCAATTCTGTTCACATGTGCCCAGACAATGTCACATTTCCGTTCAGGCTCATTTGGTTGGGACTGTGTCAAATATTTAGTTGAGATGTGCCCGGACTGAGTCAAAATAGGCCATTGAGAAGTGGCCATGGTGTCCAAATTTTCTGTTCAGACAACAAGGTTGGACTATATCAAATTTCCATTCAGACATGGTCGGATTGTGTCACATTCCGTTTAGACATACCTGGACTGTCTCAAATTTCTGTTGAGATGTACTCACACTGTCAAATTACTAATGAGACCTGGCCAGCCTGTCAAATTTCCATTGAGACATTGTCCTGCCTGTGTCAAATTTCCATTGAGATGTGCGTGGGTCGTGTCAAATTTCCATTGATGCATGCCTGGACTATCCAGATTTCCATTCAGAAGTGCCCATACTGTGCCAAATTTCCACTGAACCATGCACGGTCAGTGTCAAATTTCCCTCCAGATATGACAGTACTATTTCAAATTTCTGTTCAAACATGCCCATGCCCATACTGTGTCAAATTCCCATTGAAACATCCCTGAACTGTGTCAAATTTCCGTTAAAACGTGCCTGAACTGTGTCAAATTTTCACTGTGCCAGACTGTGTCGACTTTCTCTTGAGACTTGGCCGAAGATTCTATTGCGACATGGCCGGAGATTTGAAAGACTGTCAACAAATCTCCGTTTAGACAATTTCCAGTGAGTCGTGGCCGGATTGTGTCAAATTTCTGTTGAGACATTGCAGAAGATCCTGTTGAGACATGGCCAGAAAGTGTTTAATATTTCGTTGAGATGAGCTGGACTGTGTTAAATTTCCATACAGACATGGCCAGAGTCAAATTTCCGCTGATACGTGCCCAGACAATGATAAATTTCCATCCCAGACATGACCGAACTATTTAAAATTTCCGTCCAAACAGGGCCGTACTATGTCACATTTCCGTTGAAACGTGCCTGGACTGTGTCAAATTTCCATTGAAACGTGCCTGGACTGTCAAATTTCTGTTGAGACATGGCTGGACTGTGTCAAATATGTGTTTGGACGTGCCTGGACTGTCAAATTTCCATTCGACATATCCAGACTATGTCAAATCTCCCTTCAGACATAGCCAGACGGTGTCAAATTTCCAGTGAGATGTGTCAAATTTCTATTAGGAAGTGTGTCAAATTTCTATTGGGAAGTGCTCATATGTCAAATTTCCGTTGAGATATGGCCAGGCTGTGTCAAATTTCCGTTCAAACATGCCCAGACTGTGTCACATTTTTATTGATACGTGCCAGGACTGTGTCAAATAACCTTTAAAACAAAACGGACAGACTATCTCAAATTTTCCGTTGAGATTGGCCCGAACTGTGTCAAATTACCATTGAGAAATGGCCAGACTCATATATCTGTTTCAGACGTGCCTGGACTGTGTCAAATATCAACTGGGACATGCTAAAAACTGTGTCAAATTTCCATTGAGACGTGCCTGCCAAAAATGTGTCAAATTTCTGTTGGGAAATGTCCCAGAAGACCTGTCGACCTGTGTCAAATTTCCGTTCATACATGGTCAGTCTTTGTCAAATATTTAGTTGAGATGTGCCTGGACTGAGTCAAATTTCCATTGATAAGTGCCTGGGTGTCAAATTTCCGTTCAGACAAGACTGGACTGTCAAATTTCCATTCAGACATATTCGGACTGTGTCGCATTTCCGTTTAGACATGGCTGGACAGTGTTAAATTTCTGTTCAAATGTGCCTGGACTGTGTCAAATTTCCGTTCAGACATGGCTAGACTGCGAAATTTATGTTCAGACATGACCTGACTGTTTCAAATCTCTGTTGAGACGTGCCCAGGCTGTGTCAAACTTCTGTTCCAGACATGGCCAGAAAATTTCAAACAAATTTCCATCTAAATGTGCCTGGACTTTGTCAAATTTCCATTCAGACATGGCCGTACTGTGTCAAATTTCAGTTGATACTTACACACACTGTCAAAGTTCTGTTTAGACATGGCCGGACTGTGTCAAAGTTTTATTGAGGAATGGCCGGACTGTGTCAAATTTCCATCCAGACATGGCCGGACTTTGTTACATTTTTGTTCAGACGTAACCGTACTGTGTCAAATTTTCATTCAGACATGGCTGAACTGTGCCAAATTTTAATTTGGACATGGCCTGACTGTGCAAAATTTCCCTTGAGACGTGTACGGACAGATTGTCAAATTTCAATTCAGACGTGCACAGGCTGTGTCAAACTTCCGTTCAGACATGGATGTACTGTGTCAAATTTCCGTTGATATGTGCACTGACTGTGTCAATTTATGTTTGACATAGCAAGACTGTGGTCAAAGTTTTCTTGAAATATGGCCGACTGTGTCAAACTTCCATTTCAGACATGGCCGGACTGTGTTAAATTTTTGTTCAGACGTAACTGGACTGTGTCAAATTTCCATTCAGATATGGCAGGGCTGTGCCAAATTTCCATTCAGACATGGCCGGACTGTTCCAAATTTCCATTAAGACGTACCCAGCTTCTGCCAAATTTCATTATGGCATGGCCGGACTATGTCAAATTTCCATTCAGACATTACCAGAATGTGTCAAATTTCCGTTGAGATGTGACCGGGCTGTGTCAATTATCCATTGAAACATGGCTGGACTCTGCCAAATTTCCATTCGGACATGGTCGTACTGTCAAATTTCCTTTGAGACATGCCTAAACTGTGTCAAATTACCATTGAGAAATGGATGGACGGTGAAATTTCCATTGACCCATGGCCGGACTGTCTCAAATTTCAATTTAGACAAGCCCAAAATGTGTAAATTTCTGTCGAAAGAGCCCGGACTGTGTCAAATTTTCCTTGAGACGTATCCAGACTGTGACAAAGTTTCTGTTATGATATGGCTGGACTGTGCCTTCAAATTTCCTTTCAAGACATGCTGGAGTGTCCAATTTCCCATTGAGGACATGGCATTGGGACTGTGTTTCAAAATTTGCATTGTGATGTGCCCAAACTTTCAAATTTCCATTCAGACATAGCCGACTGTGTCAAATTTCCGTTCACATGTGCCCGGACAATGTCACATTTCCGTACAAGCATGGCCGGACCATGTCAAAATATTTTTAGTTGAGATGTGCCTGTACGAATCAAATTCCATTAAGTGCCATGGTGTCAAATTTCTGTTCAGAAAAGGCTGGACTGTGTCATATTTCCATTCAGACATGGTCGGACTGTGTCATATTTCCGTTCAGACATGGCTGGACAGTGTCAAATTTCCGTTCAGACGTGCCTGGACAGTGTCAAATTTTTTCGTTCAGACATGGCCATACTGTAACAATTTTCCTTTGTGACATGCCTGAACTGTGTCAAATTACCATTGAGAAATGGATAGACTGTGAAATTTCCATTGAGACATGGCTGAACTGTCTCAAATTTCCGTTTAGACATGCCCAAACTGTCAATTTCTGTCGAAAAATGCCCGGACTATGTCAAATTTCCGTTGAGACGTGCCCAGACTGTGTCAAATTTCTTTTGTGACATGGCTGGACTGTGTCAAATTTCCTTTCAGGCATGCCCAGAGTTTCAAATTTCCACTGAGACATGACTGGACTGTGTCAAATTTGCATTGTGATGTGCCTGGACTGTCAAATTTCCATTCAGACATAGCCAGACGGTGTCCAATTTCCGTCAAAATGTGCCCCACTGTGTCAAATTTTCTTCAGAAATGGTTGGACTTTTGTCAAATATTTAGTTGAGATGTGCCCGGACTGAGTCAAATTTCCATTGGGAAGTGCCATGGTGTCAAATTTCCGTTCACACAAGGCTGGACTGTGTCAAATTTCCATTCAGACATGGTCGGATTGTGTCACATTTCCACTTAGACATGGCTGGACAGTGTCAACTTTCTGTTCCAATGTTCCTGGACGCTGTCATATTTCTGTTCGGACATGGCCATATTGTGTCAAATTTCCTTTGCGACATGCCTGAACTGTGTCAAATTACCATTGAGAAATGGATGGACGGTGAAATTTCCATTGAGACATGGCTGGACTGTCTCAACAGTGTCAATTTCTAGCAAAAAGTGCCGGACTATGTCAAATTTCTGTTGAGATGTGCCCAGACTGTCAAATTTCTGTTGTGACATGGCTGGACTGTGTCAAATTTCCTGTCAGACATGCCCAGAGTGTCAAATTTCCATTGAGACATGGCTGGACTTTGTCAAATTTGCATTGTGATGTGCCTGGACTGTCAAATTTCCATTGGGAAGTGATATGGTGTCAAATTTCCGTCCAGACAAGTCTGGACTGTGTCAAATTTCCATTTAGGCATGGTCGGATTGTGTCACATTTCCTTTTAGACATGACCGAATGGTGCCAAATTTCTTTTGAGACGTGTATGAACTGTCAATTTTCCATTCAGATATGGCCAGAATGTGTCAAATTTCCGTTCAGACAAGGATGGACTTTGTCAAATTTCCGTTCGAACATGGGCAAACTGTGTCAAATTTCCGTTCAGATATGGCTGGACCATGCCAAATTTCCATTGAGACTTGCCCGGACTGTGTCAAATTTCTATTGAGACAAGGTCCCACTGTGTCAAATTTCCATTCAGACATTACCAGAATGTGTCAAATTTCCGTTGAGATGTGACCGGGCTGTGTCAATTATCCATTGAAACATGGCTGGACTCTGCCAAATTTCCATTCGGACATGGTCGTACTGTCAAATTTCCTTTTGAAAAATGCCTAAACTGTGTCAAATTACCATTGAGAAATGGATGGATGGTGAAATTTCCATTGACCCCCGGCCGGACTGTCTCAAATTTCAATTTAGACAAGCCCAAAATGTGTAAATTTCTGTCGAAAAAAGACCCCGGACAGTGTCACATTTTCCTTGAGACGTCCCAGACTGTGGACTAATTTCTGTTATGAAAATGGCTGGACTGTGTCAAATTTCCTTTCAGACATGCCAGAGTGTCCAATTTCCATTGAGACATGGCTGGACTGTGTTCAAATTTTTGCATTGTGATGTGCCCGGACTGTCAAATTTCCATTCAGACATAGCCAGACTGTGTCAAATTTCCGTTCAGATGTGGCCCGGACAATGTCACATTTCCGTTCAAGCATGGTCGACCATATCAAATAGTTTAGTGAGATGTGCCTGTACTGAATCAAATTTCCATTGAGAAGTGCCATGGTGTCAAATTTCTGTTCAGACAAGGCTGGACTGTGTCATATTTCCATTCAGACATGGTCGGACTGTGTCACATTTCCGTTCAGACATGGCTGGACAGTGTCAAATTTCCGTTCAGACGTGCCTGGACAGTGTCAAATTTTTTCGTTCAGACATGGCCATACTGTAACAATTTTCCTTTTGTGGACATGCCTGAACTGTGGTCAAATTACCTTTGAGAAATGGATAGACTGTAAAATTTCCATTGAGACAGGCTGAACTGTCTCAATTTCTGTTTAGACATGCTCAAACTGTCAATTTCTGTCGAAAAATGCCCGGACTATGTCAAATTTCCGTTGAGACGTGCCCAGACTGTGTCAAATTTCTGTTGTGACATGGCTGGACTGTGTCAAATTTCCTTTCAGGCATGCCCAGAGTTTCAAATTTCCACTGAGGACATTGGACTGGACTGTGTCAAACTTTGCATTGTGATGTGCCTGGACTGTCAAATTTCCATTCAGACATAGCCAGACGGTGTCCAATTTCGATCAAAAATGTGCCCCACTGTGTCAAATTTTCCTTCAGACATGGTTCGGACTGTGTCAAATATTTAGTTGAGATTGTTGCCCGGACTGGGTCCAAATTTCCATTGGGAAGTGCCATGGTGTCAAATTTTCCGTTCACACAAGGCGGGACTGTGTCATATTTTCCATTCAGACATGGTCGGACTGTGGCACATTTCCACATAGACATGGCTGGACAGTGTCAACTTTCTGTTCCAACGTTCCTGGACTCTGTCGTATTTCTGTTTCGGACATGGCCATATTGTGTCAAATTTCCTTTACGACATGCCTGAACTGTGTCGAAAATTACCATTGAGAAATGGATGGTCGGTGAAATTTCCATTGAGACCTGGCTGACTGTCTCAAACAGTATCAATTTCTTGGCAAAAATGCCTGGACTATGTCAAATTTTCTGTTGAGTACGTGCCCAAACTGTCAAATTTCTGTTGTGACATGGCTGGACTGTGTCAAATTTCCTTTCAGACATGCCCAGAGTGTCAAATTTCCATTGAGACATGGCTGGACTTTGTCAAATTTGCATTGTGATGTGCCTGGACTGTCAAATTTCCATTGGGAAGTGATATGGTGTCAAATTTCCGTTCAGACAAGTCTGGACTGTGTCAAATTTCCATTCAGGCATGGTCGGATTGTGTCACATTTCCGTTTAGACATGGCCGGGGGAAAAAAGTAATGTGCCAAATTTCTTTTGAGACGTGTATGAACTGTCATTTTCCATTCAGATATGGCCAGAATATGTCAAATTTCCGTTTAGACAAGGATAGACTTTGTCAAATTTCCGTTCGAAATGGGCAAACTGTGTCAAATTTCCAGTCAGATATGGCTGGACCATGCCAAATTTCCATTGAGACTTGCCCGGACTGTGTCAAATTTCTATTGAGACAAGGTCCCACTGTGTCAAATTTTCATTGAGACATACCTGGCTTGTGCTAAATTTTGTTATGTCATGGCCGACTGTGTCAAATTTCCCTCAAGCTAATACCAGAATGTGTCAATTTTCGTTGAGATGTGGCCGGGCTGTGTCAAATATCCATCGAAACATGGCTGGACTCTGACAAATTTCCATTCCGTTTAGACATGGCCGGAATGTGCCAAATTTCTTTTAAGACGTGTACGAACTGTCAATTTTCCATTCAGATATGGCCAGAATGTGTCAAATTTCCGTTTAAACAAGGATGGACTTTGTCAAATTTCCGTTCGAACATGGGCAAACTGTGTCAAATTTCCGTTCAGATATGGCTGGACCATGCAAAATTTCCATTTAGACTTGCCCGGACTGTGTCAAATTTCTATTGAGACAAGGTCCTACTGTGTCAAATTTTCTTATTTAGACATACCTGCTTGTGCTAAATTTTGTTATGTCATGGCTGGACTGTGTCAAATTTCCCTCAGCTAATACCAGAATGTGTCAAATTTCCGTTGAGATGTGACCGGGCTGTGTCAAATATCCATCGAAACATTGCTGGACTCTGACAAATTTCCATTCGGACATGGTCGTACTGTGTCAAATTTCATTTGAGACATGCCTAAACTGTGTCAAATTACCATTGAAAAATGGATGGACGGTGAAATTTCCATTGACCCATGGCCGGACAGTCTCAAATTTCCGTTTAGACATGCCCGAACTGTGTCAAATTTTCATTGAGATGTGCCCGAACTGTGACAAATTTCTGTTGTGACATGGCTGGACTGTGTCAAATTTCCTTTTAGACATGCCCGGAGTGTCAAATTTCCATTGAGACATGGCTGGACTGTGTTCAAATTTGCATTGTGATGTGCCAGACTGTCAAATTTCCATTCAGACATAGCCACACTGTGTCAATTTCTGTTCAGATGTGCCCAGACAATGTCACATTTCCGTTCAGGCATGGTTGGACTCTGTCAAATATTTAGTTGAGATGTGCCCGGACTGAGTCAAATTTCCATTGAGAAGTGCCATGGTGTCAAATTTCCGTTCAGACAAGGCTGGACTGTATCAAATTTCCATTCAGACATGGTCGGATTGTGTCACATTTCCGTTTAGACATGGCTGGACAGTGTCAAATTTCCGTTCAGACATGCCTGGACAGTTTCAAATTTCTGTTCAGACATGGTCTTATTGTGTCAAATTTCCTTTCCGATGCCTAAAATGTGTCAAATTTCCGTTTAGACATGCCCAAATAGATTCAAATTCTGTCAAAAAGTGCCCTGACTATGTCCAAACAAATCCCCGTCGAGACGTGCCCAAACTGTGTCAAAATTCTGTTGTGACATGGCTGGACTGTGTCAAATTTCCATTTCAGACATGCTTGGAGTGTCAAATTTAAATTGGGACATGGCTGGACAGTGTCAAATTTGCATTGAATGTGCCTGGACTGTCAATTTCCATTCAGACATAGCCAGACAGTGTCTAATTTCCATTCAAATGTGCCCCACTGGGGTCCAATTTCTGTTCAGACATGCTCGGACTGACAAATATTTAGTTGAGATGTGCCCTGATTTAAGTAAAATTTCCATTGGGAAGTGCCATGGTGTCAAAATTTCTGTTCAGACAAGGCTGGACTGTGTCAATTTCCATTCAGACATGGTCGATTGTGTCATATTTCCGTTAGACATGGCTGGACAGTGTCAAATTTCTGTTCAGACGTGCTTGGACTTTGTCATATTTCTGTTTAGATATGGCGGGGGCATATTGTGTCAAAATTTCCTTTGCGACATGCCCTTGAACTGTGTCAAATTACCATTGGAGGAAAAAAAATGGGGTTCTTGGACTGTGTCAAATTTGCATTGTGATGAGCCCGGACTATCAAAAAAATTTTCCATTCAGACATAGCCAGACTGTGTCCCAAAAATTTCCATTCAGACCAATGGTTTTGGACTGTGTCCCCACATTTCCGTTTAGACAGGGGCTGGACTGTGTCATATTTCTGTTCACACATGGCTGGACTGTGACAAATTTATATTCAGACATTACCTGACTTTCAAATTTCCATTGAAAACATGCCCAGACTGTGTCAAAATTCCGTTCAGACATGGCCGGACTGTGTCAAATTTATTGTTGAGACATGGCCAGACTGTGTCGAATTTCCATTTAGACATGGCCAGACTGTGTTGAATTTTCGTTCAGACATAACCAGACTATGTCAAATTTTCCATTGAGACCATGGCTGACTGTGTCAAATTTCCGTTCGAACTTGGTCTGATTGTTAAAATTTTCATGAGACGTGCATGGACTGTGAGCAAAAATTTTTTTTCAGACATTGCCGGACTGTGTCAATTTTTTTTTAAATTTTTTTTTAGATTTAACGGTTGTCAAATTTCTGTTCAGACATGTACCACCTGTGTCAAATTTCTGTTCAGACATGGACGATAGTGCCAAATTTCCATTCAGACGTGCCCGGTCTGTGTCAAATTTGTGTACAGACATGGCTGGACTGTGTCAAATCTGTTCGGACATGACCGTACTGTATCAAATTTCTGTTGGGACTTACACAGACTATGTCAAATTTCTGTTGGGACGTGCCTAGAATACCAAATTTCCATGGAGACATAGCCAGACGGTGTCAAATTTCTGTTGAGATGTGCCTGCAGTGTGTCAAATTTCTGTTGAGAAGTGCCCAAGGGTCAAATTTCCGTTGAGACTTGGCTGGACTGTGTCAAATTTCTGTTTAAACGTGCCCAGGCTGTGTCAAATTTCCGTTCAGACATGTCCAGACTATGTCAAATATCCATTGAGTCATGGCTGGACTGCTTCAAATTTCTTGTGAGAAGTGCCCGGGTGTCAATTATCCGTCGAAACATGGCCGGATTCCATCCAGACATGCCTGGACTGTGTCAAATTTCTGTTGTGGCATGGCCGAAGTGTGTCGCATTCCGTTGGGACGTGCCCTTACTGTTAAATTTCCGTTCATGGCGGTCATGGCGGGACAGTGTCAAATTTCCATCGAGATGTGCCCGGACTGTGTCCAATTTCCATTGAATAGTGCCCCAGTGTCAAGTTTCCGCTCAGGAATGGCCGGACTGTGTCAAATTTCTGTTCGAACTTGGTCTGATTGTTAAAATTTCCATGAGACGTGCAAGGACTGTGACAAATTTCTTTTCAGACATATCTGGACTGCGTCAAATGTCCACTGAGATGTGCCCAAACTGTGTCAAATTACCATTGACACATGGCCAGACTGTCAAATTTCTGTTTGGACGTGCCCGAACGGTGTCACATTTCGATTGAGAAATGCCCGGACTGTTTCCAAACTTTCTGTTTAGATGTGACTCAACTGTGTCAAATTTCCAGTCAGGCATGGTCCATCTGTGTCAAATTTCTGTACAGATATGGCCAGATTTTTTCAAATTTCCTTTGTGACATGGCCTGACTGTCTCAAATTTCTGTTGAGATGTCCCCGAATTCTTTCAATTACCATTGAGACATGGACAGACTGTCAAATTTCCGTTGAGAGGTGCCTGGACTGTGCCAAATTTCTGTTGTGGCATGGCTGGACTGTGTCAATTTTCCGTTGGGACATACACGGACTGTTAAATTTCTATTCAGCCATATCAAGACTGTGTCAAATTTCCGTTTAGACATGGCTGGGCTGTGTCAAATCTGCAAATTTGATGTGCTTGGACCATCAAATTTCCATTCAGACATAGCCAGACGGTGTCCAATTTCCATTCAAATGTGTCCCACTGTGTCAAATTTCTGTTCAGACATGGTCGGACTGTGTCAAATATTTAGTTGAGATGTGCCCAGACTGAGTCAAATTTCCATTGGGAAGTGCCATGGTGTCAAATTTCCGTTCACACAAGGCTGGACTGTGCCAAATTTCCATTCAGACATGGTCGGATTGTGCCACATTTCCGCTTAGACATGGCCTGGACAGTGTCAATTTCTGTTCCTACGTGCCTGGACTCTTTTCATATTTATGTTCGGACATTGCCGTACTGTGTCAAATTTCCTTTGCGACATGACTGAACTATGTCAAAATTACCATTGAGAAAGGATGGGCAGTGAAATTTCCATTGAGATATGGCTAGACTGTCTCAAATTTTCCGTTTAGAACATGCCCAAACACTCAAATTCTGTCAACGTGCCTGGACCTTTCATATTTTGTTCGACATTGCCGTACTGTGGTCCAAATTTCCTTTGCGACATGACTGAACTATGTCAAATTACCATTGAGAATGGAGGGCAGTGAAATTTCCATTGAGATATGGGCTAGGCCTGTCTCAAATTTCCGTTTGACATGCCCCAAACACTCAAATTATGTCAACAAGTGCCCGCATTATGTACAAATTTCCGTTGAGACGTGCCCAGACTCTGTGAAGTTTTCTGTTGTGACATGGCTTCACTGTGTCCAATTTCCTTTCAAATGTGCCCTGAGTGTCAAATTTCCATTGAGTAGTGCCCGGGTGTCAAATTTCCATTCAGACAAAGCCAGATTGTGTCAAATTCCCATTCAGACATGGCCAGAGAGTGTCAAATTTCCGTTCAGACATGAACGGAGTGTCAAATTTCCGTTCAGACGTGCCCAGTCTGTGTCAAATTTATGTACCAACATGGCTGGACTGTGTCAAATTTATGTTCGGACATGACCGGACTGTATTAAATTTCCATTGAGACATGCCTGCACTGTCTCAAATTTCAATTGTGTCAGGGGGCCCCAGACTGTGTCAAAATTTTCCGGGTTGTACGTGCCCCAGACTGCAGAATTTCATTTCAGACATAGACTGCTGTGTCAAATTTCTGTTGAGATGTGCCCACAGTAGGTCAAATTTCTATTGAGAAGTGCATGGGGGTCAAATTTCAAATGAGACATGCCCGGACTGTTTGCAAAATTTCTGTTGAAACGTGCCCAGGCTGTGTAAAATTTCCATTGATAAGTGCCTGGGTGTCAAATTTCCGTTCAGACAAGACTGGACTGTCAAATTTCCATTCAGACATATTCGGACTGTGTCGCATTTTCCGTTTAGACATGGCTGGACAGTGTTAAATTTCCGTTCAAATGTGCCTGGACTGTGTCAAATTTCCGTTCAGACATGGCTAGACTGCCAAATTTATGTTCAGACATAACCTGACTGTTTCAAATCTCTGTTGAGACGTGCCCAGACTCTGTCAAACTTCTGTTCAGACATGGCCAGAATGTTTCAAATTTCTGTCTATACATGCCTGGACCTTGTCAAATTTTCATTCAGACATGGCCGTACAGTGTCAAATTTCAGTTGATACTTACACACACTGTCAAATTTTCTGTTTAGACATAGCCGGACTGTGTCAAGTTTTATTGATGAATAGCTGGACTGTGTCAAATTTCCATTCAGACAGGGCCGGACTTTGTTACATTTTCGTTCAGACGTAACCGGACTGTGTCAAATTTTCATTCAGACATGGCTGGACTGTGCCAAATTTTAATTCGGACATGGCCAGACTGTGCAAAATTTCCCTTGAGACCTGTACGGACGGATTGTCAAATTTCCATTCAGACGTGCCCAGGCTGTGTCAAACTTCCGTTCAGACATGGATGTACTGTGTCAAATTCCGTGATATGTGCACTGACTGTGTCAACTTTATGTTTGAACATAGCAAGACTGTGTCAAAGTTTTCTTGAAATATGGCCGGACTGTGTCCAAACTTCCATTCAGACATGGCCGGACTGTGTTAAATTTTTGTTCAGATGTAATGGACTGTGTCAAATTTCCATTCAGATATTCTGTCTGGGCGTGCCCAAATTTCCATTCAGACATGTCGGACTGTTCCAAATTTCCATTAAGACGTACCCAGCTTCTGCCAAATTTCATTATGGCATGGCTGGGACTATGTCAAATTTCCATTCAGACATTACCAGAATGTGTCAAATGCCCAAATGTGTAAATTTCTGTCGAAAAGAGCCCGGACTGTGTCAAAATTTCCTTGAGACTTACCCAGACTGTGACAAAATTTCTGTTATGATATGGCTGGACTGTGTCAAATTTCCTTTTCAGACATGCCCGGAGTGTCAAATTTCCATTGAGACATGGCTGGACTGTGTTCAAAATTTTGCATTGTGATGTGCCCGGACTGTCAAATTTCCATTCAGACATAGCCAGACTGTAAATTTCAGTTCAGATGTGCCCGACAATGTCACATTTCCGTTCAGGCATGGTGTCAAATTTCTGTTCAGACAAGGCGGACTCGGTCATATTTCCATTCAGACATGGTCGGGACTGTGTCCACATTTCCGTTCAGACATGGCTGGCACAGTGTCAAATTTCCATTCAGACGTGCCTGGACCAGTGTCAACTTTTTTCGTTCAGACATGGCCATACTGTAACAATTTTCCTTTGTGACATGCCTGAACTGTGTCAAATTACCATTGAGAAATGGATAGACTGTGAAATTTCCATTGAGACATGGCTGAACTGTCCTTCAAATTTCCGGTTTAGACATGCCTAAACTGTCAATTTCTGTCGAAAAATGCCCGGACTATGTCAAATTTCCGTTGGGACGTGCCCAAGACTGTGTCAAATTTCTGTTGTGACATGGCTGGACTGTGTCAAATTTCCTTTCAGGCATGCCCAGAGTTTCAAATTTCCACTGAGACATGACTGGACTGTGTCAAATTTGCATTTGGATGTGCCTGGACTGTCAAAATTTCCATTCAGCACAAGCCCAGAACGGTGTTCCAATTTCCGTCAAAAATGTTTGCCCCACTGTGTCAAATTTTTGTCAGATATGTCGGACTGTGTCAAATATTTAGTGAGATGTGCCCGTACTGAGTCAAAATTTCTATTGGAAGTGCCATGGTGTCAAATTTCCGTTCACACAAGGCTGGACTGTGTCAAATTTTCATTCACACATGGTCGGATTTGTTGTCACATTTCCACTTAGACATGGCTGGACAGTGTCAACTTTCTGTTCAAACGTTCCTGGACTCTGTCCCATTTCTGTTTGGACATGGCCATATTGTGTCAAATTTCCTTTGCGACATGCCTGAAACTGTGGTCAAATTACCATTGAGAAAATGGATGGACGGTGAAATTTCCATTGAGACATGGCTGGACTGTCTCAACAGTGTCAATTTCTGGCAAAAAGTGCCCGGACTATGTCAAATTTCTGTTTGAGAACGTGCCCAGACTGTCAAATTTCTGGTTGTGACATGGCTGGACTGTGTCAAATTTCCTTTCATGACATGCCCAGAGTCAAATTTCCATTGGAGACATGGCTGGACTTTGTCAAATTTGCATGTGATGTGCCCGGACTGTCAAATTTCCATTGGGGAAGTGATATGGTGTCAAATTTCCGTTCAGACAAGTCTGGACTGTGTCAATTTCTATTCAGGCATGGTCGGATTATGTCACATTTCCGTTTAGACATGGCCGGACTTTGCCAAATTTCTTTTGAGACGTGTACAAACTGTCAATTTTTCCTTTCAGATCTGGCCCAGAATTGTGTCAAATTTTCGTTAAGCAAAAGGATGGACTTTGTCAATTTCCTTCGAACAAGAGCGAAACTGGTCAAATTTTCGTTCAAATACAAGGATGGACTTTGTCAAATTTCCGTTCGAACATGAGCGAACTGTGTGCAAATTTCGTTCAAAGATGGTGGCTGACCATGCCAAATTTCCATTGAGACTTGCCTGGACGTGTCAAATTTTCTATTGAGACAAGGTCCCACTGTGTTCAAAATTTTCATTGAGACATACAGGATTGTGCCAAATTTCGTTATGTCAGGCCGGACTGTGGTCAAATTTCATTAAGCTATTACCAGAATGTGTCAATTTCTGTTGAGATGTGGCCGGCGGGGGGGGGGCTGTGTCAAATATCCATCGAAACATGGCAGGAATCTGACAAATTTCCATTCGGACATGGTTGTGCTGTGTCAAATTTCATTTTTTAGACATGCCTAAACTGTATCAAATTACCATTGACAAATGGATGGACGGTGAAAATTTCCATTGACCATGGGCCGGACAGTCTCAAATTTCCATTTAGACATGCCCGAACTGTGTTCAAATTTAAATTTTCATTGAGGACGTGGCCCGAGAATTGTTTGATAAATTTCTTTTCTTTTGACATGGCTGGACTGTGTCAAATTTCCTTTGAGACATGCCCGGAGTTTCAAATTTCCATTGAGACATGGCTGGACTGTGTTGAAATTTGCATTATGATGTGCCCAGGACTGTCAAATTTCCATTCAGACATAGCCAGACTGTGTCAAATTTCTGTTTCAGATGTGCCCAGACAATGTCTCATTTCGTTTCAGGCATGGTTTATCTCTGTCAAAAAATAAATTTAGTTGAGATGTGCCCGGACTGTATCAAATTTCCATTCAGACATGGTCGGATTGTGTCACATTTCTGTTTAGACATGGCTGGACAGTGTCAAATTTACGTTCAGACGTGCCTAGACATTTTCAAATTTCCATTCAGACATGGTCGTATTGTGTCAAATTTCTTTTGCGACATGCCTAAAACTGTGTCAATTTCCGTTTAGACATGCCCAAATAGAATTGAAATTCTGTCAAAAAAGTGCCCTGACTATGTTCCAAAATTCCCGTCGAGACGTGCCCAGACTGTGTCAATTTCTGTTGTGACATGGCTGACTGTGTCAAATTTCCTTCAGACATGCCTGGAGTGTCAAATTTCCATTGCGACATGGCTGGACTGTGTCAAATTTACATCTTGATGTGCTGACTGTAAACAAATTTTCATTCAGGACTAGCCAGAAACAGTGTCCAATTTTCCATTCAAATGTGCCCCACCGTGTCAAATTTCAAATTCAGACATGCTCGGACTGACAAATATTTAGTTGAGATGTGCCCCTATTTAGTCAAATTTCCATTGGGAAGTGCCAATGGTGTCAAATTTCTGTTCAGCAAGGCTGGACTGTGTCAAATTTCCATTCAGACATGGTCGGATTGTGTCATATTTCCGTTTAGACATGGCTGGGACAGTGGTCAAATTTCTTGTTCAGACGTGCTTGGACTTTGTCATATTTCTGTTTAGACATGTCCATACTGTGTCAATTTCCTTTGCGACATGCCTGAACTGTGTCAAATTATCATTGAGAAATGGCTGGACTGTGTCAAATTTGCATTGTGATGAGCCCGGACTATCAAATTTCCATTCAGACATAGCCAGACTGTGTCCAATTTCCATTCAGACATGGTTGGACTGTGTCACATTTCCGTTTAGACATGCTTGGGACTGTTTCATATTTCTGTTCACACATGGCTGGGACTGTGACAAATTTATATTTAGACATAACCTGACTGTTTCAAATTTCCATTGAGACATGCCCAGACTGTGTCAAATTTCCGTTCAAACATGGCCGGACTGTGTAAACAAATTGTTGATTGACATGGCCAGAACTGTGTCAAATTTCCATTCAGACATGGCCAGACTGTGTTGAATTTTCGTTCAGGCGTAACCAGAATAGGTGGGCAAATTTCCATTCAGACATGGGCCTGACTGTGTCAAATTTCCATTCGAACTTGGTCTGATTGTTAAAATTTCCATGAGACGTGGCAAGGACATGTGACAAATTTGTTTTTTCAGACATCGCCGGACTGTGTCAATTTTTTTGGGGAGATTTAACTGGTTGTCAAATTTCCGTTCAGACATGGCCTGCCTGTGTCAAATTTCCGTTCAGACATGTCCCCACCTGTGTCAAATTTCCGTTCAGACATGGCCCACCTGTGTCAAATTTCCGTTCAGACATGGACGGACAGTGTCAAATTTCCATTCGGACGTGCCCGGTCTGTGTCAAATTTGTGTACAGACATGGCTGGACTGTGTCAAATCTATGTTTGGACATGACCGGACTGTATCAAATTTCCGTTGGGACTTACACGGACTATGTCACGAAATTTTCCTGGTGGGCACGTTGCCTAGGATACCAAATTTCCATGGAGACATAGCCAGGACGGTGTCAAATTTCTGTTGAGATGTGCCTGCAGTGTGTCAAATTTCTGTTGAGAAGTGCCCATGGGTCAAATTTTTCCGTTGAGACTGGCTGGACTGTGTCAAATTTCTGTTTAAACGGGCCCAGGCTGTGTAAAATTTCCGTTCAGACATGCCAGACTATGTCAAATATCCATTGAGTCATGCTGGACTGCTCAAATTTCTTGTGAGAAGTGCCCGTGTGTCAATTATCCGTCAAAACATGGCCGGATTCCATCCAGACATGTCTGGACTGTGTCAAATTTTTGTTGTGGCATGGCCGAAGTGTGTCGCATTCCGTTTGGGACGTGCCCTTACTGTTAAATTTCCGTTCATGGCGGTCAGGCGGGACGGTGTCAAATTTCCATCGAGATTTGCCCGGACTGTGTCCAATTTCCATTGAATAGTGCCCCAGAGAAAAGTTTTTCGCTCACGGAATAGCCGGACTGTGTCAAATTTCCGTTCGAACTTGGTCTGAGTGTTAAAATTTCCATGAGACGTGCAAGGACTGGGACAAATTTCTGGGTTCAGACATATCTGGACTGTGTCAAATTCCACTGAGACGTGCCCAAACTGTGTCAAATTACCATTGACACATGGCCAGGACTGTCAAATTTCTGTTGGGGACGTTGCCCGAAACGGTGTCACATTTCGATTGAGAAATGGCCGGACTGTTCCAAAATTTCTGTTTAGATGTGGACCCAACTGTGTCAAATTTCCGGTCAGACCATGGTCCATCTGTGTCAAATTTCTGTACAGATATGGCCGCAGATTTGTCAAATTTTCCCTTGTGACATGGCCTGACTGTCTCAAATTTCTGTTGAGATGTCCCCGAATTCTTTCAATTACCATTGAGACACGTACAGACTGTGTCGAATTTCCGTTTAGACATGGCTGGGCTGTGTCAAATCTGCATTGTGATGTGCTTGGACCGTCAAATTTCCATTCAGACATAGCCAGACGGTGTCCAATTTCCGTTCAAATGTGTCCCACTGTGTCAAATTTCCGTTCAGACATGGTCGGACTGTGTCAAATATTTAGTTGAGATGTGCCCAGACTGAGTCAAATTTCCATTGGGAAGTGCCATGCTGTCAAATTTCCGTTCACACAAGGCTGGACTGTGCCAAATTTCCATTCAGACATGGTCGGATTGTGCCACATTTCCGCTTAGACATGGCTGGACAGTGTCAAATTTCTGTTCCTACGTGCCTGGACTCTTTCATATTTCTGTTCGGACATGGCCGTACTGTGTCAAATTTCCTTTGCGACATGCCTGAACTGTGTCAAATTACCATTGAGAAATGGATGGGCGGTGAAATTTCCATTGAGATATGGCTGGACTGTCTCAAATTTCCGTTTAGACATGCCCAAACACTGTCAAATTCTGTCAAAAACTGCCCCATTTTTAATATCCAAATTTCCATTGAGACGTGCCCAGACTCTGTGAATTTTCTGTTGTGACATGGCTTCACTGTGTCCAATTTCCTTTCAGACATGCCCGGAGTGTCAAATTTCCATTGAGACATGGCTGGGCTGTGTCAAATTTCCATTGTGATGTGCCTGGACTGTCAAATTTCCATTCAGACATAGCCAGACGGTGTCCAATTTCCATTCAAATGTGCCCCACTTTGTCAAATTTCCGGTCACACATGGTCGGACTGTGTCAAATATTTAGTTGAGATGTGCCCAGACTGAGTCAAATTTCCATTGGGAAGTGCCATGGTGTCAAATTTCTGTTCAGACAAGGCTGGATTGTGTCAAATTTCCATTCAGACATGGTCGGATTGTGTCACATTTCCGTTTAGACATGGCTGGACAGTGTCAAATTTCTGTTCAGACGTGCTTGGACTTTGTCATATTTCTGTTCGGACATGGCCGTACTGTGTCAAATTTCCTTTGCGACATGCCTGAACTGTGTCATATTGCCATTAAGAAATGGCTGGACTGTGTCAAATTTGCATTGTGATGAGCCCAGACTTTCAAATTTCCATTCAGACATAGGCCAGACTGTGTCCCATTTCCCATTCATACAGGTCGGACAGTTTCACATTTCTATTTAGACATGGCTGGACTGTGTCGAATTTCCATTCAGACATGGCCGGACTGTGTTAAATTTTCGTTCAGGCGTAACCGGACTGTGTCAAATTTCCATTCAGACTAGGGCTGACTGTGCCAAATTTACTTTCAAACATATACGGACTGTCAAATTTCCATTCAGACATGCCCAGAATGTGTCAAATTTCCGTTCAGACAAAAACGGATTTGGTCAATTTTCCGTTTAGACATGGGCAGACTGTGACAAATTTCTGTTCAGACATGGCCAGACCATGTCAAATTTCCATTGAGACTTGCCCAGACTGTGTCAAATATCCATTGAAACATGGCTGGCCTGTGTTGAATTACCATTGAGAAATGGATGGACGATCAAATTTCTATTGGGACATAGCCGTGCTGTGTCAAATTTCCTTTGAGACATGCCAGAACTGTGCCAAATTATCCATGAACATGCGGCCTGTGTCGAATTACTATTGACAATGGATGGACAATCAAATTTCTATTGGGACATAGCGTGCTGTGTCAATTTCCGTTGAGACATGCCAGAACTGTGCCAAATTACCATTGAGAAATGGATGGACTGTCAAATTTCCATCGAGACATGGCCGGACTGTCTCAAATTTCCATTTTTAGACATGCCTGAACTGTGCCAATTTCTGTTGAAAAGTGCCCAGACTGTGTCAAATTTCCGTTGAGCCGTCCCCGGACAGTGTCAAATTTTTTTGACATAGCTGGACTGTGTCAAATTTCCTTTCACATGGCCCGAGTGTGTGAAATTTCTGTACAGACATGGCCCTACTGTCTCAAATTTCCGTTAAAGTGCACGTAGATTGTGTCAAATTTCCATTAAAACGTGCCTGGACTGTGTCAAATTTCTATTGACACATGCCCGGACTGTGCAAAATTTCCGTTGAAACGTACACTGACTGTGTCAAATATCCATTGAGATGTGTCAGGGCTGTGTCAAAATTTCCGTTCAGGCGTACCCGGACTGTGTCAAATTTCCGTTCAGACATGGCTGGACTGTGTCAAATTTTCACTCAGACATGGATGGACTATGTCAAATTTCTATTGAGACATCCCCAGACTGTCTAAAATTTCCATTGAGATGTGCCCGAACTGTGTCAAATTTCCATTGAGAAATGGCCAGACTCAAATTTCCATTGAGACGTGTCCGGATGTTGTCAAATTTCTGCTGAGACGTGCCAGGACGGTGTCACATTTCATTCCAGACATTTCTGTTCAGGCATGGTTTGACCGTGTCAAATAATTTGTTTGAGGTGTGCCTGTATGAATCAATTTCAATTGTAGAAGTGCCATGGTGTCAAATTCTGTTCGACGAAGGCTGGACTGTTGTCATATTTCCCATTCAGACATGGTCAGACTGTGTCACATTTCCGTTCAGACATGGCTGGACAGTGTCAAATTTCCGTTCAGGACGTGCCTGGACAGTGTCAAATTTTTCGTTCAGACATGGCCATACTGTAACAATTTTCCATTGAGAAATGGATGACTGTGAAATTTCCATTGGGACATGGCTGGACTGTCTCAAATTTCCGTTTAGACATGCCCAAAATGTCAATTTCTGTCGAAAAATGCCCGGACTATGTCAAATTTCTTTTGGGACGTGCCCAGACTGTGTCAAATTTCTGTTGTGACATGGCTGGACTGTGTCAATTTTCCTTTCAGGCATGCCCAGACCTTCAAATTTCCACTGAGACATGGCTGGACTGTGTAAAATTTTGCATTGTGATGTGGCTGAACTGTCAAATTTCCATTCAATATAGCCAGATGGTGTCCAATTTCCGTTCAAATGTGTCCCACTGTGTCAAATTTTTTTTCGTTCAAACATGGTCGGAACTGTGTCAAATATTTAGTTGAGATGTGCCCAGACTGAGTCAAATTTCCATTGGGAAGTGCCGTACGGTGTCAAACTTTTGGTGGAGATATGCCCGGACTGTGTCGAATTTTCCATTGAGTAGTGGCCCGGGTGTCAAATTTCCATTCAGACAAAGCCGGATTGTGTCACATTTCGATTCAGACATGGCCAGAGAGTATCAAATTTCCGTTCAGGCATGAGCGGAGTGTCAAATTTCCATTCAGACGTGCCCAGTCTGTGTCAAATTTATGTACACACATGGCTAGACTGTGTCAAATTTAGGTTCGGACATGACCAGACTGTATTAAAATTCCATTGAGACATGCCTGGACTGTCTCAAATTTCAATTGTGTCGTGCCCAGACTGTGGTCAAATTCCGTGGTACGTGCCCAGACTGCAAAATTTCATTTCAGACATAGACTGACTGTGTCAAATTTCTGGTGAGATGTGCCCACAGTGTGTCAAATTTCTATTGAGAAGTGCATGGGGGTCAAATTTCCAATGAGACATGCCCGGACTGTGTCAAATTTCTGTTGAAACGTGCCCAGGCTGTGTAAAATTTCCGTTCAGGCTTGGCCGGACTATGTCAAGTATCCATTTATGTTGTGACATGGCTGGACTGTGTCAAATTTCCTTTCAGACATGCCCAGAGTGTCAAATTTCCATTGAGACATGGCTGGACTTTGTCAAATTTGCCATTGTGGATGTGCCAGGACTGTCAGATTTCCATTGGGAAGTGATATGGTTTCAAATTTCCGTTCAGACAAGTCTGGACTGTGCCAAATTTCCATTCAGGCATGGTCGGGATTGTATCACATTTTTGTTTAGACATGGCCGGACTGTGCCAAAATTTCTTTTGAGACGTGTACAAAAACTGTCAATTTTCCATTCAGATATGGCCAGAATGTGTCAAATTTGTTTCCGTTCAGACAAGGGATGGACTTTGTCAAATTTCCGTTCGAACATGGGCGAACTGGTGTCAAATTTCCGTTCAGATATGGCTGGACCATGGCCAAATTTCCAATGAGACTTGCCTAGACTTGTCAAATTTCTATTGAGACAAGGTCCCACTCCTGTCCCCAAATTTTCATTGAGACATAAGTGGCTTTGCCAAATTTCATTATGTTATGGCCGGACTGTGTCAAATTTCCATTAGGCTATTACCAGAATGTGTCAAATTTCTGTTGAGATGTGGCCGGGCTGTGTCAATATTCAATCGAAACATGGCTGGACTCTGACAAATTTCCATTCGGATATGGTCGTACTGTGTCAAAAAAAAAATTTCCTTTTAGATATGCCTAAACTGTGTCAAATTACAAAATTGACAAAAATGGATGTAAGTTAAATTTCCATTGACCAATGGCCGGACAGTCTCAAATTTCCATTTAGACATGCCCGAACTGTGTCAAATTTGCATTGAGACGTGCCCAAACTGTGACAAATTTCTGTGTTTTGACATGGCTGGACTGTGTCAAATTTTTTTCCTTTTAGACATGCCCGGAGTGTCAAATTTCCAATTGGGAAGTGCCATGGTGTGAAATTTCCGTTCACATAAGGCTGGACTGTGCCAAATTTCCATTCAAGACATGGTCGGATTGTGCCACATTTCCGCTTAGATCAATGGCCTTGGACAGTGTCAAATTTCCTGTTCCTACGTGCCTGGAGTCTTTCATCATTTAGTCCGTTTCGGAATTGCCGTTACCCCCCCCCCCTGTGTTAATATTTCCCTTTTGAGACATGACTGACCTATGTCCAAATTACCATTGAGAAAATGGAGGGCAGTGAAAATGTCAATTGAGATTATGCTAGACTTTCTCAAATTTTCCGTTTAGAATGCCCAAAACACTCAATTTCTGTCAAAAAGGCCAGGATATGTACAAAATTCCGTTGAGGACGTGCCCAGACTCTGTGAATTTTCTGTTGTGACATGGCTTCACTGTGTCCAATTTCCTTTCAAATGTGCCCTGAGTGTCAAATTTCCATTGAGTAGTGCCAGGGTGTCAAATTTCCATTCAGACAAAGCCGGGTTGTGTCCACATTTCTATTCGACATGGCCAGAAAGTATCAAATTTCCGTTCAGGCATGAGCGGAGTGTCAAATTTCCATTCAGACGTGCCTAGTCTGTGTCAAATTTATGTACAGACATGGCTGGACTGTCAAATTTACGTTCGGACATGACCGGACTGTATTAAATTTCCATTGAGACATGCCTGAACTGTCTCAAATTTCAATTGTGTCGTGCCCAGACTGTGTCAAATTTCCGTTGTTACGTGCCCAGACTGCAAAATTTCATTTCAGACATAGACTGACTGTGTCAAATTTCTGGTTAGATGTGCCCACAGTGTGTCAAATTTCTTTTGAGAAGTGCATGGGGGTCAAATTTCCAATGAGACATGTCCGGACTGTGTCAAATTTCTGTTGAAACGTGCCCAGGTTGTGTAAAATTTCCATTGATAAGTGCCTGGGTGTCAAATTTCCGTTCAGACAAGACTGGACTGTCAAATTTCCATTCAGACATATTCGGACTGTGTCGCATTTCCATTTAGACATGGCTGGACAGTGTTAAATTTCCGTTCAAATGTACCTGGACTGTGTCAAATTTCCGTTCAGACATGGCTAGACTGCAAAATTTATGTTCAGACATGACCTGACTGTTTCAAATCTCTGTTGAGACGTGCCCAGACTGTGTCAAACTTCTGTTCAGACATAGCCAGAATGTTTCAAATTTCCGTCTTTACATGCCTGGACTTTGTCAAATTTCAATTCAGACATGGCCGTACTGTGTCAAATTTCAGTTGATACTTACACACACTGTCAAAGTTCTGTTTAGACATGGCCGGACTGTGTCAAAGTTTTATTGATGAATAGCCGGACTGTGTCAAATTTCCATTCAACATGGCCGGACTTGTTAGCATTTTCGTTCAGACGTAACCAGAAACTGTGTCAAATTTTCATTCAGACATGCTGGACTGTGCCAAATTTTAATTTTTTCGGACATGGCCAGACTGTGCAAAATTTCCCTTGAGACATGTACGGACGGATTGTCAAAATTTCCATTCAGACGTGCCCAGGCTGTATCAAACTTCCGTTCAGAAAACATGGATGTACTGTGTCCCAATTCCCGTTGATATGTGCACTGACTGTGTCACTTTATGTTTGACATAGCAAGACTGTGTCAAAGTTTTCTTGAAATATGGCCGGACTGTGTCAAACTTCCATTCAGACATGGCCGGACTGTGTTAACAAATTTTTTGTTCAGATGTAACTGGACTTTGTCAAATTTCCATTCAGATATGTCTGGGCTGTGCCCCAAATTTCCAATTGCCAGACATGGTCCGGACTGGTTCCAAATTTCCATTAAGACGTACCCAGCTTCTGGCCAAAATTTCATTATGGCATGGCTGGACTATGCAAATTTCCATTCCAGACATTACCAGAATGTGTCAAATGCCCAAAATGTGTAAATTTCTGTCGAAAAGAGCCCGGACTGTGTCAAATTTTCATTGAGACGTACCCAGACTGTGACAAATTTCTGTTATGATATGGCTGGACTGTGTCAAATTTCCTTTCAGACATGCCCGGAGTGTCAAATTTCCATTGAGACATGGCTGGACTGTGTTCAAATTTGCATTGTGATGTGCCCGGACTGTCAAATTTCCATTCAGACATAGCCAGACTGTGTCAAATTTCCGTTCAGATGTGCCCGGACAATGTCACATTTCCGATCAGACATGGTGTCAAATTTCTGTTCAGACAAGGCTGGACTGTGTCATATTTCCATTCAGACATGGTCGGACTGTGTCACATTTCCGTTCAGACATGGCTGGACAGTGTCAAATTTCCGTTCAGACGTGCCTGGACAGTGTCAAATTTTTTCGTTCAGACATGGCCATACTGTAACAATTTTCCTTTGTGACATGCCTGAACTGTGTCAAATTACCATTGAGAAATGGATAGACTGTGAAATTTCCATTGAGACATGGCTGAACTGTCTCAAATTTCCGTTTAGACATGCCTAAAATGTCAATTTCTGTCGAAAAATGCCCGGACCATGTCAAATTTCGTTGGGACGTGCCCAGACTGTGACAAATTTCTGTTGTGACATGGCTGGACTGTGTCAAATTTCCTTTCAGGCATGCCCAGAGTTTCAAATTTCCACTGAGACATGACTGGACTGTGTCAAATTTGCATTGTGATGTGCCTGGACTGTCAAATTTCCATTCAGACATAGCCAGACGGTGTCCAATTTCCGTCAAAATGTGCCCCACTGTGTCAAATTTTCGTTCAGACATGGTCGGACTGTGTCAAATATTTAGTTGAGATGTGCTTGGACTGAGTCAAATTTCTATTGGGAAGTGCCATGGTGTCAAATTTCCGTTCACACAAGGCTGGACTGTGTCAAATTTCCATTCACACATGGTCGGATTGTGTCACAATTCCACTTAGACATGGCTGGACAGTGTCAACTTTCTGTTCAAACGTTCCTGGACTCTGTCTCATTTCTGTTTGGACATGGCCATATTGTGTCAAATTTCCTTTGCGACATGCCTGAACTGTGTCAAATTACCATTGAGAAATGGATGGACGGTGAAATTTCCATTGAGACATGGCTGGACTGTCTCAAACAGTGTCAATTTCTGGCAAAAAGTGCCCGGACTATGTCAAATTTCTGTTGAGACGTGCCCAGACTGTCAAATTTCTGTTGTGACATGCTGGACTGGTGTCAAATTTCCTTCAGACATGCCCAGAGTGTCAAATTTCCATTGAAACATGGCTGGACTTTGTCAAATTTGCATTGTGATGTGCCCGGACTGTCAAATTTTCCATGGGTCCAAGTGATATGGTGTCAAATTTCCGTTCAGACAAGTCTGGACTGTGTCAAATTTCCATTCAGGCATGGTCGGATTGTGTCACATTTCCGTTTAGACATGGCCGGACTGTGCCAAATTTCTTTTGAGACGTGTACGAACTGTCAATTTTCCATTCAGATATGGCCAGAATGTGTCAAATTTCCGTTCAGACAAGGATGGACTTTGTCAAATTTCCGTTCGAACATGGGCGAACTGTGTCAAATTTTCGTTCAAATATGGCTGGACCATGCCAAATTTCCATTTAGACTTGCC
>NC_087205.1:82975610-83051622 GCF_015104395.2 Macrobrachium nipponense
CAACGGAAATTTAACACAGTCCGGCCAAGTCTGAATGGAAATTTGACACAGTCCAGAAGAAATTTAACATAGTACAAGGACGCCTGAACGGAAAGTTGACATAGTCCAGACACATCTCAACAAAATATAGAGACTGTCTGGCCATGTCTGAATGGAAATTTGACAGTCTGGCTATGTCTGAACGGAAATTTGACAGTCTGGGCACGTCCCAACGGATATTTAACACAGTCCAGCCATGTCCAAATGGAAATTTGACACAGCACAGGCACGCATCAACGGAAATTTGACACTGTACAGCCATGTCTCAAAAATTTGACACAGTCCGGCCTCATCTCAATGGAAATTTGACTCAGTCCAGACACGTCTCAACGGGAATTTGACAGTCTGGCCATGTCTCAATGGTAATTGACACAGTTTGGGCACATCTCAACAGAAATTTGAGACAGTCTGGCCATGTCTCAAGAGAAATTTGACATAATCTGGCCATGTCTGTACAGAAATTGACACAGATTGGAACAGTTTGGCACACCTGAACGAAAATTTGACACAATTGGGCACGTCCTAAACGGAAATTTGACACAATTGGGCACGTCTAAATGGAAATTTGGAACAGTCTGGGCATGTCTCAATCAAAATTTGACATAATTCGGGCACGTCTCAACGGAAATTTGACTGTCCAGCCATGTCTCAATGGTAATTTGACACAGTCTGGGCACGTCTCAATGGAAATTTTACAGTCCAGCCATGTCTGAACAGAAATTTGTCACAGTCTGGCCACGTCTCAATTGAAATTTGACACAGTCTGGACATGTCTGTATGGAAATTTGACACAGTCCTGGCACGTCTCATGGAAATTTGACACAGCCCGACCATGTCTGAATGGAAATTTGGTCAGTTGGGCCATTCCCGTACGGAAATTGGACACCCGGGCACTACTTAATAGAAATTTGACTCAGTCCAGGCACATCTCAACAGAAATTTGAAACTGTCCCACCATGTTTCATGGGAAATTTGACAGTCTGCTTATGTCTGAATGGAAATTTAACAGTAGGGCACGTCCCAACGGAAATTTGACACAGTTCAGCCATGTCGCAAACAGAAATTTGACATAGTCCAGGCATGTCTGGATGGAAATTTGACACAGTTCGACCATATCTGAACGGAAATTTAACACTGTTCGGCCATGTCTGAATTGAAATTTGGCACAGTACGGGCACGTCTCAACTGAAATTCAACACTGTTTGGCCATGTCTGATTGAAATTTGACGCAGTATGGGTACGTCTCAATGGAAATCTGACACAGTCCGGACATGTTGAAAAGAAATTTGACACAGTCCGGTGATGTCTGAACAGAATTTTTGACACAGTCTGGTTACACCTCAACGGAAATTTAACACAGTCCGGCCAAGTCTGAATGGAAATTTGACACAGTCCAGAAGAAATTTAACATAGTACAAGGACGCCTGAACGGAAAGTTGACATAGTCCAGACACATCTCAACAAAATATAGAGACTGTCTGGCCATGTCTGAATGGAAATTTGACAGTCTGGCTATGTCTGAACGGAAATTTGACAGTCTGGGCACGTCCCAACGGATATTTAACACAGTCCAGCCATGTCCAAATGGAAATTTGACACAGCACAGGCACACATCAACGGAAATTTGACACTGTACAGCCATGTCTCAAAAATTTGACACAGTCCGGCCTCATCTCAATGGAAATTTGACTCAGTCCAGACACGTCTCAACGGGAATTTGACAGTCTGGCCATGTCTCAATGGTAATTGACACAGTTTGGGCACATCTCAACAGAAATTTGAGACAGTCTGGCCATGTCTCAAGAGAAATTTGACATAATCTGGCCATGTCTGTACAGAAATTTGACACAGATGGACCATGTCTGTCTGGAAATTTGACACAGTTTGGCACACCTGAACGAAAATTTGACACAATTGGGCACGTCTAAATGGAAATTTGGAACAGTCTGGGCATGTCTCAATCAAAATTTGACATAATTCGGGCACGTCTCAACGGAAATTTGACTGTCCAGCCATGTCTCAATGGTAATTTGACACAGTCTGGGCACGTCTCAATGGAAATTTTACAGTCCAGCCATGTCTGAACAGAAATTTGTCACAGTCTGGCCACGTCTCAATTGAAATTTGACACAGTCTGGACATGTCTGTATGGAAATTTGACACAGTCCTGGCACGTCTCATGGAAATTTGACACAGCCCGACCATGTCTGAATGGAAATTTGGTCAGTTGGGCCATTCCCGTACGGAAATTGGACACCTGGGCACTACTCAATAGAAATTTGACTCAGTCCAGGCACATCTCAACAGAAATTTGAAACTGTCCCACCATGTTTCATGGGAAATTTGACAGTCTGCTTATGTCTGAATGGAAATTTAACAGTAGGGCACGTCCCAACGGAAACTTGACACAGTTCAGCCATGCCACAACAGAAATTTGACATAGTCCAGGCATGTCTGGATGGAAATTTGACACAGTTCGGCCATATATGAACGGAAATTTAACACTGTTCGGCCATGTCTGAATTGAAATTTGGCACACTACGGGCACGTTTCAACTGAAATTTGACACAGTCCGGCCATGTTTGAACGGAAATTTAACAGTGCATGGATGCCTGAAAAGAAATTTGGCACAGTGTGGACACATCTAAAAGGAAATTTGGCACAGTCCGGGGACATCTCGATGGAAATTTGAGCCAGTTCAGGACACGTCTCAATGGAAATTTGATAGTCCGGTGATGTCTCAATGATAATTTTACACAGTCCGGGTATGTCTCAGTGGAAATTTGACACAGTCTGGACATGTTGAACAGAAATTTGACACAGTCCGGTGATGTCTGAACAGAAATTTGACACAGTCCGGTTACGTCTCAACAGAAATTTAACACAGTCCGGCCAAGTCTGAATGGAAGTTTGACACAGTCCAGCGATATATGAACAGAACATTGACACAGTCTGGTTACGTCTTAATGGAAATTTAACACAGCCCAGCCATGTCTCAACAGATAATTGACACCCTGGCACTTCTCAATAGAAATTTGAAATAGTCCAGCCATGTCTCAATGGATATTTGACATAGTCTGGCAATGTCTGAACGGAAATTTGACACAGCCTGGGCACTTCTCAACAGAAATTTGACACAGTCCACCTATGTCTTAATGGAAATTTGGCAGTCTGGGCATGACCCAACAGAAATTTGACACAGTCCGTGTAAGTCCCAATGGAAATTTGACACACATGGGCCATATCTCAATGTCTGAAAAATAAATTTGAAACACTCAGGCCACGTCTGAAAGGAAATTTGACACAGCCCAGCCATGTCAAAACAGAAATTTGACACAGTTTGGGCACGTCCCAATGGAAATTTGACACAGTCCGGGCACTTCTCAATTGAAACTGACAGTTTGGGCATGTCTAAATGGAAATTTGAGATATTCTGGCCATCTCAATGGAAATTTGACCATTCGTCCATTTCTAAATTGTGATTTGGCATAGTTCTGGCATGACTCTAAGGAAATTTGAAACTATGCAGCCATGTCCAAACAGAAATTTGACACAGTCCAAGCATGTCTCAATGGAAATTTGAAACAGTGTGGCCATGTCTCAAAGGTAATTTGACACAGTTCGGGCATGTCTCAATTTGATATAGTCCAGCCATGTCTGTAGAGAAATTTGACACAGTCCTGGCACATCTTATGGAAATTTGACACAGCCTGACCATGTATGAACGGAAATTTGGTCAGTCGGGCCATTCCTGAATGGAAATTTGACAGCTGGGCACTACTGAATGGAAATTTTACTCAGTCCAGGCGCATCTCAATGGAAATTTGAAACTGTCCCACCATGTTTCATGAGAAATTTGACAGTCTGCCTATGTCTGAACGAAAATTTAACAGTAGGGCACGTCCCAACGGAAATTTGACACAGTTCGGCCATGAAACAACAGAAATTTGACTTTGACATAGTCAGGCATGTCTGGATGGAAATTTGACACAGTCCAGTCATATCTGAACGGACATTTAACACTGTTTGGCCATGTCTGAATTGAAATTTGGCACAGTACGGGCACGTCTCAATGGAAATTTGACACAGTCTGGCCATGTTTGAACGAAAATTTAACATAGTTTAGGGACACCTGAAAAGAAATTTGGCACAGCGTGGACACATCTAAAAGGAAATTGGGCACAGTCCGGGGGACATCACAATGAAAATTTGAGCCAGTTCGGGACACGTCTCAACGGAAATTTGATAGTCCGGTGATGTCTCAATGGTAATTTTACACAGTCCAGGTACATCTCAGTGGAAATTCGACACAGTCCGGACATGTTGAACAGAAATTTGACACAGTCAGGTGATGTCTGAACAGAAATTTGACACAGTTCGCTGATGTCTGAACAGAATTTTTGACACAGTTCGGTTACGTCTCAACGGAAATTTAACACAGTCTGGCCAAGTCTGAATGGAAATTTGACACAGTCCAGCGATGTCTGAACAGAACATTGATACAGTCTGGTTACGTCTCAATGGAAATTTAACACAGCCCGGCCATGTTTCAACAGATAATTGACACTATGGCACTTCTCAATAGAAATTTGAAATAGTCCAGCCATGTCTCAATGAATATTTGGCATAGTCTGGCCATGTCTGAACAGAAATTTAACACAGCCTGGGCACGTCTCAACAGAAATTTGACACAGTCCAGCCAAGTCTCAATGGAAATTTGACCCCTGGGCACTTCTCAACAGAAATTTGACACACTGTGGGCACATCTCAACAGAAATTTGACACAGTCCAGCTATGTCCTAATGGAAATTTGGCAGTCTGAGCATGTCCCAACAGAAATTTGACACAGGTCGTGTAAGTCACAATGGAAATTTGACATACTTTGGCCACATCTCCATGGTAATTTGACACAGTTTGGGCCTGTCTCAATGGAAATTTGATACAGTCTGGTCATGTCTGAACGTAAATTTGACACAGTCCAGTCATGTCTGAACGGAAATTTGACACCCACACACATCTAAAAAAATTTGACACTTTCTTGCTATGTCTGAAATTTGACACTTTCCTGCTGTGTCTGAAATTTGACAGTCCGGGCACGTCCCAATGGAAATTGGACAGGACAGCCATGTCTCAACCAAAATTTGACACAGTCCAGGCACGTTTTACTGGAAATTTCACAAAGTCCACCCATGTCTGGAAGGAAATTTGAAACTGTCCAGGCATGCTTGGGTGGATATTTGACACTTTCCAGGTATGTATCAGCAGAAATTTGACACAGCCCTGCCATGGTTTAGTGGAAATTTGGCACAGTCCAGGCACGTCTCAATAGAAATTTGACATAGTCCGGCCATGTCTGAACGGAAAATTGACACAGTCCAGCCATGACTGAACAGAAATTTGATGGTCCAGGTTCATCTCAACGGAAATTTGACTCAGTCCGCCATGTCTGAAAAGAAATTTGACACACTCAGGCCATGTCTGAGAGGAAATTTGACACAGCCCAGCCAGGTCACAACAGAAATTTGATACAGTCCGGGCACGTCTCAATGAAAATTTTACACAGTCTGGGTACTTCTCAATGGAAATTTAGTTTGGGCATGTCTAAACGGAAATTTGAGATATTCTGGCCATGTCTCAATGGAAATTTGACCGTTCACCCTTTCCTAAATGGTTATTTGGCACAGTTCGGGCATGTCCAAACGGATATTTGAGATATTCTGGCCATGTCTAAATGGAAATTTGACCATTCCTCCTTTTCTAAATGGTGATTTTGCACAGTTTGGGCATGTCCAAACGGATATTTGACACAGTACAGGCACGTCTCAATGGAAATTTGAAACAGTGTGGCCATGTCTCAAAGGTAATTTGACACAGTTCGGGCATGTCTCAACGGAAATTTGATGCAGTCCGGTCATGTCTGAACGTAAATTTGATATAGTCCAGCCATGTCTGTACATAAATTTGACACAGACCTGGCACGTCTGAATGGAAATTTGACACTGTCAGTCCATGTCTGAAAGGAAATTTTGCACAGTCCGGCCACGTCCAAACGGAAATATGGCACAGTCCGACCATGCCTGAATGGAAATTTGGCACAGCTCGGCCATGTCTGAACAGAAATTTGACACAGTCCGGTTAGTGTGAACGATAATTTAACACAGTCCAACCATGTCTGAATGAAAATTTAACACAGTCTGGCCATGCCCGAATAAAAATTTGACATAGTCCGGCCATGTCCGAACGGAAATTTGCCACAGTTCGTGTATGTTTCAACGGCAATTTGACACAGTCTGGCCATGTTTCACCGGGAATTTGACACAGTCCAGGCACATATCAACGGAAATTTGACATAGAATGGCCATATCTGAACGTAAATTTGACACAGTCCAGCCATGTCTGAACAGAAATTTAACATAGTACAAGGACGCCTGAACTGAAAGTTGACATAGTCCAGACACATCTCAACGAAATATAGACACCGTCAGGCCATGTCTGAACGGATATTTGAAACAGTTTGGCTATGTGTGAACGGAAATTGACAGTCCAGGCACGTCCCAACGGAAATTTGACACAGTGTAGCCATGTCTGAATGGAAATTTGACACAGCCCAGGCACGTTTCAGTGAAAATTTGACACAGTCCTTGCACATCTAATGGAAATTTAAACAGTCCGACAATGTTTGAACCTAAATTTGACACAGTCAAGACATTCCTGAGCGGAAATTTGACACCGAGGCACTACTCAGTGGAAATTGGACACAGTCTAGGCACATCTCAATGGAAATTTCTGCCTATGTCTGAACGGAAATTTAACAGTAAGGGCACATCCTAATGGAAATTTGACATATTTCAGCCATGCCTCAACAGAAATTTGACACATGTCCAGGCATGTCTGGATGGAAATTTGACACAGCCTGGCCATATCTGAACAGAAATTTAACACTGTTTGGCCATGTCTGAATGGAAATTTGACACTGTTTGGCCATGTCTCAAGGGAAAGTTGATATAGTCCGGTTATGTCTGAACGGAAATTTGGAACAGTACGGTCACGTCTCAACAGGAATTTGACACAGTCCGGCCATGTCTGAACGGAAGTTTAACATAGTGCAGGGGTGCCTAAACAGAAATTTGACAATCTGGACACATCTAAATGGAAATTTGGCACAGTTCGGGGACATCTCAATGGAAATTTGAGCCAGTTCAGGCACGTCTCAACAGAAATTTGATAGTCCGGCAATGTCTCAATGGTAATTTGACACTGTCTGGGTACGTCTCAATGGAAATTTGACACAGTCCGGACATGTTGAAAAGAAATTCGATACAGTCCGGCGATGTCTGAACAGAATTTTTGACACAGTGCGGTTACATCTCAACGGAAATTTAACACAGTCCGGCCAAGTCTGAATGGAAATTTAACACAGTCCAGAAGAAATTTAACATAGTACAAGGACGCCTGAACGGAAAGTTAACATCTCAACAAAATGTAGACACTGTCTGGCCATGTCTGAACGGAAATTTTACACAGTCTGGCCACGTCTCAATGGAAATTTGACACAGTCCAGGCACATCTCAATGGAAATTAGACACCATCCCGCCATGTCTTCCGGGCATGTGTCAATAGAAATTTGACACAGTCCAGGTACATTTAAATGGAAATTTGACACAATCCAGGCACACTTTAACAGAAATTTGACATAGTATTGCCATGTCTGGACAGAAATTTGACACACTCTGTCCATGTCTGAAAGGAAATTGGGCACAGTCCAGCCATGTCACAACAGAAATTTTACACAGTCCGGGAACATCTCATCAGAAATTTGACACAGTCCTGGCACTTTTCAACAGAAATTGACAGAGTTCAGGCATGTCTAAACAGAAATTTGAGACAGTCCGGCCATGTCTCAATGGGAATTTGACCGTCCATCCTTTTCTAAATGGTAATTTGACACAGTTCAGGCATGTCTCAAAGGAAATTTTACACAATACAGCTGACCTGATCTTCGATCATACAAGGGTTCTACCAGTACAATGAAACGCGTAAGATAAAATTAACACACATGTATTTTCCTTAATAGTTACACAGTGCCCTGTTGCTAATATTACGCTACTAATTATATGATTATTATATAGTCGGAAGGTACTCTAAGGCGACACGCGCCGACCACTGTCTTTGAGACGTGCCCTGACCCGTCGACCACTAATTCCCTACTGCCTCTTAACTTTTCAAACTGACTGGTTTGGGTCACAGGTCTAAGCTGATTGGCCTCTTATAATTGAAAGGAACCAAGGGTCTTCGATGTATGGCACTCATTTGAATCACCCATGCCACGCCACCAACGATCATATGGGGATTCGATGAATCAGCGATATCTATCGATCGTTACTCTCTCATCACACATACGCACAACACATCTAGTAGAATTTCCGTTACGTCTCACACATGAGTTTTCTATGCAGATCAGTTCACCATCCCCCACACAAGTTCTGCGTCCCGCAGAACTCATAACACTATTTTTTTTTTTTTTTTTTTTGTATGCATTTTTCCTTTATTTAGTCTATCATTTGTGCACTGTTATTTGAGTACCTTACCGACCGAAATGTTATTAGAAATGTTATTAATAATTCATGCAGAATAAAAACTAAACTTAGCAAGCCAGGGTCAAATTGCGTGCTTACAATTGGCAATTTACAGTCTGTTTCTGAATTCCACGCATCACATTGTAAACATGTTCTTAAATGAAAAGAAATTATGTAAGAATCAATGAAATAATAAATTTTATATCACCACATTAAAACACATTACATTCTTCTTAAAATTGGAGCACAAAAACCTGCAGTTCAAAAAATAATAAGATAAACAGATAGTACAAAAAAACTGTATTTAAAAAAAAACAATAAAATAAACAGATTACTATCAATCATCAAGACCAAAGAACTTGTAAACACAATAAGGAAACAGAAAATATGATTTGTCTGGTTTATGCACGAAAAGGTATCATCACAAAATCAAAATAAAAGATTAAAAAGAAACACATCAGGTTGGTGCAAAGATACGTTTAGAATAATGTTCATACTTCAGAACATGACACCAATATTTGCGACCTTCGTCTGTATGCACGTCGGGCGCACCGTTAATGATCCCTAGACAAGCTTGTATATCATCTTCACTTTCCTCTCCCAGGTAACCAGGCAGTCCCAGAAATGGGGGTACCGGTTTGTTCAGATGCCACATCAGGACATCTTCTCTGACGGGATGCATGTGCGATAAGTGGTATTCGCACTGGGCACCGGTCCTAATATGCTTTATCACCGCAGTGTCGTTTTTAATTTCTTTCACGCGGTACGGACCTAGATAGGCGGGCTCAAGTTTATGTTTCTTTGGTTGCAGTCTTTTCAAATAGACCCTGTCCCCTATTTGTATCTTAGACGTTTGTGTGCGGAATCGCTGATCATATTGCATCTGATACTTTTCATTTGCCCTCAACAGAAGTTTCTGCATTATCTGAAATACTCTTCGGGTTAGGTTACAGAACATCACCCGGTATTGCTCGACACTATATAACGGTAAAGTTCTAGGGTCCATGATCACAGTATATGGCAATGAAGGGTCCTGTCCGTACACTAAAAAATACGGGGTATCTCTTATGGAGCTGTTATACGCAGTATTAAGTGCAAATTCCGCCATTTGCAACATCTCTGCCCACTGATTCGGACTGTCTGCCACTAAATATTTCAAAATATTTGTCACTTCTCTATTATGGGATTCAACTAACCCATTGGCTGAAGGCCGGTAGGATGCGATCGTGAAATGTTCCACATTAAATAATTTTGTCAGCTCTTTTATCACTTCATTAACGAACTCACGCCCATCATCACTGATTAGAGTACGAGGACAGCTGAATTTCGTTATGAATGAACACAAAGCTCTGGCAACCGATATTGCGGTCTTATCCACCATTGCGTAGGTGTGCGTATAACGCGTGAACGCATCCACCATCACACATACATATTTGAACTGCCCGTCTCCAGGAGGGAAGGGTCCTACGACATCGATATGCGCTCTGTTAAATTTAATTGGCTCTACTGGCCACATGCGAGCCTTGGGAATAGAGTGTTTGTGGTTTTTCATGGTATTACATATGTGGCACTGGCTGATAAATTTTGTAATGTCTGTTCTCATTCCTATCCAAAAAAAGGATTCTCGTGCCCTCCTGAGGGACCTTTCTATACCTATATGTCCTGCATAAGCACTTACATGTATCATGTGGATGGCTTTCTCCATATTTACAAAACAAAATATCTCCTTCAATGAAGAACATACTTCTGGACACCTTTAGGAAATCGGGAAACTCGTTACTCGCACCCCTTACATAAGCCCTAACCTGCCCGATCCATGGCTCGGACTTCTGACCCCTTATCACCTCTCCAACACTCCAACCACACAAATCAATCACACACTCATTTTCACTCCCAGGGCATTCGCTTGCTGACCCCCTAGGAGGATCAGCCCTTTCACTCCCACGACTCGTTTCCCTTCTCTCTCTCCCTAACTCTGGAGTTCCCGAGTTATTCCCGTTTTCTACATCGGCTGCCTCTGACTCATGCACTTGCTTCTTCCGTCGTTGTTCCTCTCTCTTTGCTGCTCGCGTTGTAACTCCCATTATGGCACTTCTGGAGAGGGCATCCGCTACTTTATTTGTTTTCCCTGCTATATGTTCAATTCAAACAATATCAAACTCTAACAGCCGTTCTATCCAACGAGCCTGTCGAGTGGTCAAATCCCCTTTCCTGAATAAATCTCTCAATGGGCAATGATCTGTGTTAATCTTTAACGATGTCTCTCCAGCATCCATAGAATAGCCAATGCCTCTCTATCGAAGGTACTGTAATTCTTCTCCGCTCCTTTCAATGCTCGTGATGCAAAACAAATCGGCTTTTCATTCCCTGCATCGTCAACTTGAGAAATCACTCCCCCAATAGCTATACTGCTCGCGTCAGTGGTTACTATAAATGCTCGATCGAACTTTGGATAAGCTAATAGTTCATTACTAGTGAGTGAAATCTTTAATTCTTGAAAAGCTATTTCTTCCTCTCGTTCCCAATGAAAATCTTTCTGCTTTCTCAATGAATCTAGCGGTCTCGCTATTTTACTGAAATCTTTTATGAATTTACGGTAGTAGCCCGCGAGCCCAAGGAAACTGGCTACTTCCTTTGCATTCTTCGGTCGGGGAAATTCTCTAATTGCTGCTACTTTATCGGCACAAGGCTTAAGGCCTTCGGATGTTACGATGTGCCCCAAAAATTCAACTTCTTGCTGAAAGAATTTACATTTGGTTAGATTAATTTTCATCCCTTGTCGCTTTAAAGCTTCTAAAACTTCAATAATGTTCTTCTTGTGTTCTTCTACTGTAGCCCCTATTATGATTATGTCATCTAAATAAACAAACACGCTATGTCCTAATAGCGGAGCTAATACGGACATCATAACACGTGAAAAATGAGCAGGAGCATTCTTTACCCCAAAAGGGAGGTAATTATATTCAAACAATTGATCATTTGCTATAAAGGCTGTCTTTTCCTTGCTACTCTCGTCTATAGGTATTTGATGATACCCTGACTTTAAATCTAAGGTGGTGAAGAATTTACTTTCCCTGACCTTAATCAACAACTCTTCGATAGAGGACAATGGAAATGCATTGTCTTTTGTGATACTATTCAACTTTCTATAATCAACACATAGCCTAAGAGAACCATCCTTCTTTTTAACCATCACGATTGGCGAGGCCCAGGGGGATTCACTTTCTCTAATTGTCCCTTGTTCCCTTAATTTATTAATCTCGCTCTCCACTTCCCGCTGATAACAAACTGGTATTCTATAAGGCTTAGATCTTATGGGTGGATGACCCCTGGTTTCTATAACAAAAGGAAAACTATTTACTCTGCCTGGGGTTTCGTCGCCAATCGCGATTACATCTTGATAACCTTCTACGATTTCTTTGACAATATTCTGATAAGTAACAGGGGTAGACCCACCAGCTGTCCGGAGGAGTCTACTTAGACGTTCCTCACTGCGACCTTGAAACGTGCTACCCAAGGTCGCAAGAGTGTAGGAAGCATCTGCTATTTCACAAGGTTCAAGGTCGCATATCGACTCGCTGTTTAGTACGATACGCTGGTCACTGACATTCATAAATGGCACATTAATTTCTCCCTGTATTACCTCACTCAGACCCGGAATGATAAAATCGTCCCATTTGTTATGTGGTCTGATCATAACTAAAGTGCCTTCCGGTATGCTCCGTGAGGGTGTCACGGCGAGGGATGAGAGGGTCCGGGGTGGTGCCACATCTCCCGCCTCTGGGGCAGCGGGTACTTTTCCCCCAGCTCCCTTCGACTTAAGGGAGACTCGTAGGCACCTCGGTCTCTCCCCCTCTGTGGGAATTCTTTGTCCCTTTAAACATACCTCGATCCCTTTCCCGGCTGTGCCAGCCACTCTTATTTCGTTCCTATCCACAAAAATCAATTCCTAAAATAACTGAAATTCCTCGCCTGTCGATGGTTACCTGTTGTTTCACAGCCCTCTGGGTTACCATCCGATGACCACCTGCAGTACTCAAAACCAAAGAACCTTTCATCGGCTGCACCGATCCTGTCACCAGGTGTTCTTCTAACAGACACACACTTGCACCAGTGTCGATCAACGCCCTTCCCTGTCGCTCCCCTACCCATATTTGCACGATCGGCACCACGGCTTCCTTCGTGGATTGAGGGTGAGAGATAGGCTCTTGCTCTCCTGGCACCCTGTACGACCGGGCATGGGCAGCGACAGGTGGGGGAGGGCTATCCACTACTTCTCGAGGGGTTGGCTGACTTCCCCTCCTCCCCGACAAGGCGTCCCTTGTCCTACCGGGGACACGGTCGTTGTTTGGACCCGGCGGCCGTGGGTGTAGTCGGGGGTCCTCCCGACTCCTCCTCCACGCCGCCTTCCCCTTCCTCTCCTTGGTGAGGGGGGAGCGTTGTTTCGCTGGCCGTCGTCGTTTTTTGAACAAGCGCTCACGAGGTGGTCTGTTGCTTTGCATCGAAAACAACGTCGTGGCTCGATGAAAGAGGGGCACTGGGCAATCAGGTGGCCCTCTCTCCTACACCCCCAGCAACGGCCAACCGTGTAATTCGGCTGTTTTCCCCTTGCCTCTTCGAGGCCCCTGGGTGCGTGACCCGGCCCCTGGATGTTGAGTGAGGCTGGCGGAGGATTCGCCGGGTCAGATTGGTTAACCGTTGCAACAACCGGTTGGGAGGTGGCCTGTGCCCCCATCCTTGTTTGCTGGCGTCGTCTGTGGTCGAATAGTTGCTGTACCTTCGGCAGCAAGGTGTGTAAGGGCCTCTTGTCGTCAACAAGAAATCCCACTACGGAGGTGGGAAGAATTCGTTTCAGCATGCGTCGACAGAAATTTTCTTTTCCCTCTACAGTCTGATCTTCGTTAGGGGTGAGGGACTCATAGTCCTCACCGACGCGATAGTAGAAGGCTGAAATCGACTCTCCCTCCCCCAACCTGGGGTCATAACCTTCCATTAGCCCCATCTTTTCCTCTCGATGTAGGGCAAACTGCTGAGTGAGGTGCTGTTTAAAAGTACCCCAGTCTGCCGAATAACGGACGTCCCAGCTCCTGATCTGTCGTGCTGCATCACCGATGATCTTCTGTTTCGCTTGCACAATCTTTTCTCTATCTGTCCAACCAATTGTGGCGTTTTCAACACACTTTATAAAGGTCTCGATCGAAAGGAAGCCTTCACCAGTGCGTAAGTTATCAACTCAGGCACGGATCCATCTAGCACTGGCAGTTTTTCTACTTTTCAGTCGATCGCACTTGCGTGAACGACGCGGCTTTGGCCGAAATTGTGGGTGGGTCGACGGGATTTTTTGTTTGCGTATCTTTTGTTAATTTGTGTAACTCTTCTACCGCGCGTTGGATAATTGTTGCCACTGCCGGATCATTCACACTGTCCTTTTTCTCGGCACTGTTATTGTTAGCACTGGTGCTGCTAGTACTGGCACTCCCGCCATTGCGCGCCACTTTTCTCCGAGTTTGTTAATTATTATGCACTGGCAAGACCTCACGACTGACACCAATTTATATGACCTGATTTTCGATCATACAAGGGTTCTACCAGTACAATGAAACGCGTAAGATAAAATTAACACATGTGTATTTTCCTTAATAGTTACACAGGGCCCTGTTGCTAATATTACGCTACTAATTATATGATTATTATATAGTCGGAAGGTACTCTAAGGCGACACGCGCCGACCACTGTCTTTGAGACGCGCCCTGACCCGTCGACCACTAATTCCCTACTGCCTCTTAACTTTTCAAACTGAACTTGTTTGGGTCACAGGTCTAAGCTGATTGGCCCCTTATAATTGAAAGGAACCAAGGGTCTTTGATGTATGGCACTCATTTGAATCACCCATGCCATGCCACCAACGATCATATGGGCATTCGATGAATCAGCGATATCTATCTGATCGTTACTCTCTTATCATACATACGCACAACACATCTAGTAGAATTTCCGTTATGTCTCACACATGAGTTTTCTATGCAGATCAGTTCATAGCTATGTCTGAACAGGAATTTGGAAGAGTCCAGCCATGTTTCAATGGATATTTGACACAGTCCAGGCACGTCTCAATGGAAATTTGACACAGTCTGGCAATGTCTGAATGGAAATTTGACATAGTCTGGCCATGTCAGAACAAAATTTGACATAGCCCAGGCTCATTTCAATGAAAATTTAGCTCAGTCTGACGGAAATTTGACACAGTACATGCACATATTAACCGAAATTTGACACAGTACGGCCATGTCTCAACGGAATTTGACACGTCCAGGCAAGTATCAACGGAAATTTGACAGTCTGGCCATGTCTGAATGGAAGTTTGATACAGTCTAGGCACGTCTCAACGAAGATTTGAAACAGTCAGGTCATGTCTTAACATAAATTTGACACAGTCCGGCCATGTCTGAACGAAAATTTGACACAGTCAGGCACGTCTGAACGGAAATTTGACACTGTCCAGCCATGTCTAAACGGAAATGTGACACAGTCCGGCCATGTCTGAATGGAAATTTGACACAGTCCGGCCTGGTTTGAACGGAAATTTGACACCCGGGCACTTCTCAATGGAAATTTGACTCAGTCCGGGCACATTTAGTGTAAATATTTGACACAGTCCGACCAAGCCTGAACTGAAATTTGACACAGTCTGGGCACATCTGAACGGAAATTTGACACAGTCAAAGTACATATTAACAGAAATTTGACACTGTCCGTCCATGTCTGAACTGAAATTTGACAGTCTGGCTATGTCTGAATGTAAATTTGACAGTCAAACGCACATCCCAATGCAAAATTTGACACAGTCCAGCCATGACTCAATGAAAATTTGACAAAGTCCAGGCACTTTTCAACGGACATTTCTGAACAGAAATTTGACACAGTCTGGGCACACATCAACGAAAATTTGACAATCTGGGAATGTATCAACAAAAATTTGACACAGTCCGGCCATGTTTCCACAGAAATTTGACACAGTCTGGCCATGCATCAACGGAAATTTGATATTCTGGGCACGTCTCAACGGAAATATGACACAGTCCATCCATGTATGAACAGAAAATTGACACTGTCCTGCCATATCTGAGAGAAAATTTAACACAGCCTGGCTATGTCTGAACAGAAATTTAACAGTCTGAGCGCAGTCCAGGAACATTTAAACGAAAATTTGACAGAGTCAGGCCATGTCTGGACGGAAATTTGACACTGTATGGGCATGTCTGAATGGAAATTTGACACAGTCTGGCTGTTTCTGAATGGAAATTTGACACAGTCAGAGCACATCTCAACAAAATATAGACACTGGCCATGTCTGAACGGAAATTTGACATAGTCTGGCTATGTCTGAACTGAAATTTGACAGTCCGGCATGTCCCAACAGAAATTTGACACAGTCCAGCCATGTCTGAATGGAAATTTGTCACATCCCAGGCACGTTTAAATGGAAATTTGACACTGTCCATGCATGTTTCAACAGAAATTTGACACAGTACAGTCATTTCTGGACAGAAATTTGAAACAGTCCGGTCATGTTTGAATGGAAATTTGATATTGCCCAGCCATGTCTGAATGGAAATGGGATACTGTGCGGCCATGTCTCAACAGAAATTTGACAGTCTGGCCACATCTCAATGGAAATTTGACACAGTCCGGGCACATCTCAAAGGAAATTAGATACTGTCCCACCATGACTGATGGAAAATTTGACACAGCCTGCCTATGTCTGAACGGAAATTTAACAGTAAAGGCCCGTCTCAAAGGAAAGTTTACACAGTCCAGTCATGTCTGGACAGAAATTTGACAGTCTGGCCATATCTGAACGGAAATTTGACACTGGCCATGTCTGAATGGAAATTTGACACTGTTTGGCCAGGTTTCAATGGAAAGTTGACACTGTCTAGCCATGGATCAATGGAAATTTGACATAGGCCAGCCATGCCTGAACGGAAATTTGACACAGTCTGGCCATGTCTGAACAGAAATTTACATACTCCGTGTATGTTTCAGCGGAAAATTGACACAGTCTGGACATGTCTCACCGGAAATTTGACACAGTCTGGCCATGTCTGAACATAAATTTGACACAGTCCAGCCATGTCTGAACGGAAACTCAACATAGTACAAAGACCCCTGAGCGGAAAGTTGACATAGTGTAGACACATCTCAACAAAATATAGACACATTTAGGCCATGTCTGAACGGAAATTTGACACAGACTGGCTATGTCTGAATGGTAATTTGACAGTCCGGGCACGTCTCAACCAAAATTTGACACAGTGCAGCCCTGTCTGAATGGAAATTAGACATAGCCCAGGCACATTTCAGCGGAAATTTGACACAGTCCGGTCATGTTTGGACTGAAATGTGATACTGTCCGGGCACGTCTCTGCGAAAATTTGACACAGTCTGGCCATGTCTGAATGGAAATTTGACACTGTGTGGCCATGTCTCGACAAAAATTTGACACAGTCCACCCACGTCTCAATGGAAATTGACACAGTCGGACACGTCTCAACGGAAAATTTGACAGTCTGGCTGTGTCTTAATGGTAATTGACACAGTTCGGAGACATCTCAACAGAAATTGAGACAGTCCGGCCATGTCACAAGGGAAATTTGACAAAATCTGGCCATGTCTGTACAGAAATTTGACATAGATGGACCATGTCTGACCAGAAATTTGACACAGTCGGGGCACATCTAAACGGAAATTTGGAACAGTCTGGGCATTTCTCAATCGAAATGTGACACCGTTCGGGCACGTCTCAACAGAAATTTGACAGTCTGGCCATGTCTCAATGGTAATTTGACACAGTCTGGGCACGTCTCAGTGGAAATTTGACACAGTCCGGCGATGTCTGAACAGAAATGTGTCACTGTCCGGGCATGTCTCAATTGAAATTCGACACAGTCCGGCCATGTCTGAACTTAAATTTGACACAGTCCTTGCACGTGTCATGGAAATTTCAACAATCCAACCAAGTTTGAACGGAAATTTGACACAGTCCGGCCATTCCTGAGCGTAAATTTGACACTGGGGCACTACTTCAAATGGAAATTGGACACAGTCTGGGCACATCTCGATGGAAATTTGACACCGTCCCTTCATGACCGCCATGAACGGAAATTTAACAGTAAGGGCACATCCCAATGGAAATTTGACACACTTCATCCATGCCATAACAGAAATTTGACATAGTCCAGGCATGTCTGGATGGAATTCAGCCATGGTTCGAGGGATAATTGACACCCGGCACTTCTCACAAGAAATTTGAAGCAGTCCAGCCATGTCTCAATGGATATTTGACATAGTCTGGCCATGTCTGAACGGAAATTTGACACAGCTTGAACACGTTTCAACAGAAATTTGACACAGTCCAGCCAAGTCTCAACGGAAATTTGACCCCGGGCACTTCTCGACAGAAATTTGACACACTGCAGGCACTTCTCAACAGAAATTTGACACTGTCTGGTTATGTCAATGTGGAAATTGGCATTCTAGGGCAGTCGTCCCAAACAAATTTGACACAGCCTGTGCAAGTCCCAACGGAAATTTGATACAGTCCGGTCATGTCCGAATGTAGATTTGACACAGTCCAGCCATGTCTGTACATAAAATTTGACACAGACTGGGCACAGAGACATTTGAATGGAAATTTGTTTGAACAACTGTCCGTCCATGTCAGAACAGAAATTTGACACAGACGGGCCATGTCTGAACGGAAATTTGACACCCGGGCAAATCTCAACGAAAAAATTGACACTGTCCGGCTATGTCTGAAAATTTGACAGTCTGGTCATGTTCAAACAAAAATTTGACATAGTCCAGCCACGTCTGTACATAAATTTTGACACAGACTGGGCACGTCTTGAAAGGAAATTTGGACACTGTCCGTCCATGTCTGAACGGAAATTTTGCACATGTCCCGCCATGTCCAAATGGAAATATGGCAAAGTTCGTCCTTTTGTGAACAGAAATTTGACACCTTCTGGGCAGGTCTGGACGGAAAAAAATTTGACAGTCCATACATTTCTCAGAGGAAATTTGGCACAGTCAGGTCATGTCTGAACGGAAATTTGACACAGTCTGGTTAGCCTGAACGAAAATTTAACACAGTCCAGCCATGTCTGAATGGAAATTTCACACAGTCCGGCCATGTCTGAACAGAAATTTGACACAATCTGTGTATATTTCGACGGAAATTTGACACAGTCTGGCCATGTCTCACCGGAAATTTAACACAGTCCCTGGCACATATCAACGAAAATTTGACACAGTCTGGCCATGTTCTGAACGTAAATTTGATGCAGCCCAGGCACATCTGAATGGAAATTTGACAGTTCGGGCACTTCTCAACGGCACATATCAACGGAAATTTGACGCAGTCTGGCCATGTCTGAACGTAAATTTGACACAGTTCAGCCATGTCTGAACAAAAAGTTTATGTAGTCCAGGCATGTCTTAACGGAAATTTGACACAGTTCAGGTACGCCTGAACGAAAATTTGACACTGTCCCTCCATGTCTGAACGACAATTTGACAGTCTAGCTATGTCTGCATGGAAATTTGACAGTCCGGGCACATCCCGATGCAAGTTTAACACAGTCCAGCATGTCTCAATGGAAATTTGACATAGTCCAGGAACTTGTTAACACTGTCCGGGCACGTTTCAACAAAAATTTGACACAGTCCAGGCACGTTTCAACAGAAATTTAACACAATACGGCCATGTCTGGACGGAAATTTGAAAGCCAGGTCATGTCTGGACAGAAATTTGACACTGTCCGGGCACGTCTCAGCGGAAATTTAACACAGTTCCGCCATGCCTGAATGGAAATGTGAGACAGTCCGGGCACATCCCAATGCAATATTGACACCGTCCGGCCATGTCTGGACGGAAATCTGACACAGTACGGCCGTGTCTGGCCAGAAATTTGAACACAGCCGTCATGTCTGGATGGAAACTGGACACCTGTCCGGCATGTTTCAGCGTAAATTTGACACAGACTGGCATGTCTGAATGGGAATTGGACACAGTGCAGGCACATTCAACAAAAAAAGTCCAGGCTCATTTCAACGGAAATTTGAAAACAGTACGGCCATGTGCTGAAAGGAAATTTGACACAGTCGGCTATGCCTGAATGGAAATTTGGCACAGTCCGGCTGTATCTGAATGGAAAATTTGACACAGTCAGGCCATGTTTCAACGGAAATTTTGCACAGTCGGCTATGTTTGAACAGAAATTGACAGTCTAGGCATGTTCCATTGCAAATTTGACACAGTCCAGCCATCTCTCAACGGAAAGTTGACACAGTCCATGTCTAGACGGAAATTTGAAACAATCCAGTTATGTCTGGACAGAAATTTGACACTGCTCAGTTCGGCAATGTATGCACTTCTCAATAGAAATTTGACACACCGTGGGCACATCTCACCAGAAATTTGACACAGTCAGTCTGGGCACGTCCCAACGGAAATTTGACACAGTCTGGGCACGACTCAATTGAGATTTGAGACAGTCTGGGGACGTCTCAATGGAAATTTAATACAGTCCGGTCATGTCCGAACATAAATTTGACACAGTCCAGCTATGTCGGTACATAAATTTGATGGTACAGAAATTTGACACTCCATTCATGTCTGAACGGAAATTTGACACTCCATACCATGTCTGAATGGGAATTTGACACAGTCTGGGCTTTGTCTGAATGGAAATTTGACACCCGGGTACTACTCAATTTAATTCGACACAGTCCGGGCACATCTCACTGAAACTTTGACACCGTACGACAATTTCTGAACGGAATTGACACTGTCCGGCTAGACCGAACAGAAATTAGACAGTCTGGGCACGTCCAAATGGAAATTTGACACAGTCCATCATGTCTCAACAGAAATTTGACACAGTCCAGGCACCTTTCAATAGAAATATGACAGTCCAGCCTTGTCTGGAAGGAAATCTGAAACAGTCCAGTCATGCTTGGGCAGAAATTTGACACTGCCCGGGTATGTATCAGCGGAAATTTGACATAGTCCGGCCATGTCTAATTGGAAATTTGGCACAGTAAAGGCACATCTCAATAGAAATTTGACGCAGTCTGGCCACGTCCGAACGGAAATTTGACACAGTCCAGCCATGACTTTGACAGTCTGGGCTCATCATAATGGAAATTTGACACAGTCTGTCCCTGTCTGAACATAAATTTGACACACTCCGGCAATGTCATAAAGGAAATTTGACACAGTCCAGTCATGTCACAACAAAAATTGACACAGTACTGGCATGTCTCAATGGAAATTTGACACAGTCTGGGCACTTCTCAACAGAAATTGACACAGTTTGGGCATATCTAAACGGAAATTTGAGACAGTCCGGCCATGTCTCAATGGAAATTTCACTGTCCTGCATTCTCAACAGAAATTTGAGACAGTTGGGCAAGTCTCAAAAGAAATTTGACAAAGTATGGCCATGTCTGAACGAAAATTTGGGAGAGTCCAGCCGTTTCAATGGATATTTGACACAGTCTGGGGACGTCTGAAAGGAAACTTGACCCAGTCTGGCAATGTCTGAATGGAAATTTGACATAGTCTGGCCATGTCTGAACAGAAATTTGACACAGTCCGGGCACATCTCAATGGAAATTTGGCACAGTGTGGCCATGTGTGAACGAAAATTTGACACAGTACAGGCCAGTCTCAATGGAAATTTGAGATAGTCTGACCATGTGAGAACGGAAATTTGACACAGTCTGGGCAAGTCTCAATGAAACTTTGACATGGTCCAGCCATGTCTGAACAGAAATTTGGCACAATCCGGCCATGTCAGAACAGAAATTTGACAACGTACGTCCTTGTCTGAATGGAAATTTGACAGTCCATACACGTCTCAAAGTAAATTTGGCACAGTCCAGCCATGTATGAATGGAAATTTGGCACAGTCCGGCCATGTCTGACAGAAATTTGACACAGTCTGGCCATGTCTGAACAGAAATTTGACACAGTCTGTGCATGTATCATCATGCACAGTACAGCCATGTCTCAACGGAAATTTGACAGTCCAGACACGTATCAACGGAAATTTGACACAGTCTGGCCATGTCTGAATGGAAGTTTGACACAGTCTAGGCACGTCTCGACTGAGATTTGTAACAGTCAGGTCATGTCTGAACATAAATTTGACAGTCCAGCCATGTCTGAATGGAAATTTGACAGTCCAGGCTTCGTCTGAACGGAAATTTGACACTGTCCAGCTATGTCTGAATGGAATTGTGACACATCCGACCATATCTAATGGAAATTTGACACAGTCCGGCCTTGTATGAACGGAAATTTAACACCTGGGCACTTCTCAACTAAATTTTTGACACAGTCCGACCATGTCTGAACGGAAATTTGACACAGTCCAGGCATTTCTGAATGGAAATTTGACACAGTCCAGGTACGTCTGAACGAAAGTTTGACACCGTTCGTTCATGTCTGAACATAAATTTGACAGTCCAGGCACATCCCAACGCAAATTTAACACAGTCCAGCCATGTCTCAATTTGACACAGTCCAGACACTTTTTAACGGAAAATTGACACAGTCCAGGGACATTGCAATGGAAATTTGACAGTACGGCCAATGTCTGGACGGAAATTTAAAACAGCTGGTTATGTCTGGAAGGAAATTTGACACCGTCCTGGCACGTCTCAGCAGAAATTTGCCACAGTCAGGACACGGAAATTTGAGTCTGGCCATTTCTCAATGGTAATTTGACACAGTTTGGGCACATCTCAATGGAAATTTTAGACAGTCTGGGGATGTCTCAATAGAAATTTGACATAGTCCAACCATGTCTGAATGAAAATTTGACACAGTCCAGCCATGTCTGAACGGAAATTTGACACAGTCCGGGCACGCCTGAACGGAAATTTTGACACAGCCCTGACACATCTCAATGGAAATTTGACAGTCAGTGTACGTCCCAACGGAAATTTGGCACAGTCCAGGCATGTGTCAATAGAAATTTGACACAGTCCAGGCACGTTTCCATTGAAATTTGACACAATCCAGGTTAATTTTAACGGAAATTTGACACAGTAGGGCCATGTCTGTACAGAAATTTCACACACTCGGGCTATGTCAAAGTAAATTTGACACAGTCCAGCTATGTCACAACAGAAATTTGACACTGTCCTGGCACGTCTCAACGGAAATTTGACACAGTCTGGGCACTTTTCAACAGAAATTGACACAGTTCGGGCATGTCTACAAATGGAAATTTGAGACAGTCTGGCCATGTCTCAATGGAAATTTGACAGTCCATCCATTTCTCAATGGTAATTTGGCACAGTTCTGGCATGTCTTAAAGGAAATTTGACACAGCACAGCTATGTCTCAATGGAAATTTGACCATCCATCCATTTTTCAATGGTAATTCGACACAGTCCAGCCATGTTTCAATGGATATTTGACACAGTCTGGGCAAGTCTCAATGGAAATTTGACATGGTCTGGCCATGTCTGAACAAAAATTTAGCACAGTCTGCCCATGTCCAAACAGAAATATGACAAAGTCAAAGCACGTCTGAACAGAAATTTGACACTGTCCAGCCATGTCTAAACGGAAATGTGACACAATCCGACCATGTCTGAATGGAAATTTGACACAGTCCAGCCTTGTCTGAACAGAAATTTGACACCATGGCACCTCCCAATGGAAATTTGACTCAGTCCGGGCACATCTCAACAAAATATTTGACACAGTCCGACTATGTCTGAACAGAAATTTGACACAGTGGGGCACCTTTGAACGGAAATTGGACACCATGTGGTTATGTGTGAATGGAAATTTGACAGTCCAGGCACATTACAACGGAAATTTGACACAGCCCAGCCATGTATTAATGGAAATTTGACACTCCGGGCATGTCTGAACGGAAATTTGACACAGTCCAGCCACGTCACAACAGAAAATTGCCACAATCTGGGCACGTCTCAACAGAAATTTGGACATAGTCCGGGCACTTTTTGACAGAATTTGACAGCGTTTGGGCATGTCTAAAGAGAAATTTGAGACAGTCCAGCCATATCTCAGTTCAGGCATGTCGCAAAGGAAATTTGACACAGTACGGCCATGTCCGAACAGAAATATGACAGAGTCCAGGTACGTAGGAACAGAAATTTGACACTGTCCAGCCATGTCTTGGCAGAAATGTGACACAATCCGACCATGTCTGAATGGAAATTTGACACAGTCCAGCCTTGTGTGAACGGAAATTTGACACCATGGCTATTGCCAATGGAAATTTGACTCAGTCTGGGCACATCTCAACTAAATATTTGACACAGTCCGACCATGTCTGAACGGAAATTTGACACAGTGGGGCACATTTGAACAGAAATTGACACATTCCAGATATGTCTCAATGGAAATTTGACACTCCAGGCATGCCTGATAAGAAATTTGACACAGTCCAGCCATGTCACAACAGAAATTTGACACAGTTTGGGCACGTCTCAACGGAAATTGGACATAGTCCGAGCACTTTTTGACAGAAATTGACAGTTTGGGCATGTCTAAACAGAAATTTGAGACAGTCCAGCCATGTCTCAATGGAAATTTCACAGTCCATCCATTTCTCAATGGTAATTTGGCACAGTTCAGGCATGTTGCAAAGGAAATTTGACACAGTACGGCCATGACTGAACGGAAATTTGACACTGTCCAGGCACGTCTGAACGGAAATTTGACACTGTCCAGCCATGTCTAAACGGAAATGTGACACAGTCCGACCATGTCTGAATGGAAATTTGACACAGTCCAGCCTTGTGTTAACGGAAATTTGACACCATGGCACTTCTCAATGGAAATTTGACTCAGTACGGGCACATCTCAACTATATATTTGACACAGTCCGACCATGCCTGAACGGAAATGTGACATTGTCCGGGCACATCTGAACAGAAATTTGACACAGTCTGGCTATGTCTGAGTGGAATTTGACAGTCTGGGCACATCACAATGCAAAATTTGAACACAGTTCTGTCATGTCTCAAATGGAAACTTTTGACATTTCCGGGCATGTCTAAAGAAAATTCGACACAGTCCAGCCATGTCACAACAGAAATTTTTGTCACATCTCAAACAGGAATTTGACACCGTCTGGCTATCTCAATGGGAATTTGGCAGCTAGGCACGTCCAAACAAAATTTTAACACAGTCCCGTGTTAAGTCCCAACAGAACTTTGATACAGTCGGTCATGTCCGAACGTAGATTTGACACAGTCCAGCCATGTCTGTACATAAATTTGACACAGACCGGGCACGTCTGAATGGAATTTGACACTGTCCGTCCATATCAGAACGGAAATTTGATACAGTCGGGCCATGTCTGAAGGAATTTGACATCCGGGCAAATCTCAATGAAAATTTGACACTGTCCGGCTATGTCTGAAATTTGACAGTCTGGTCCTGTTCGACCGTAAATTTGACATAGTCCAGCCATGTCTCTACATAAATTTGACACAAACCGGGCACGGCTGGATGGAAATTTGACACTTTCCGTATATGTCTGAAGGAAATTTTGCACAGTCCCGCCATGTCCAAACGGGAATATAGCAAGTTTCTTCCTTGTGTGAACAGAAATTTGACACATTCCCGGCACGTCTGGACGGAAAGGAAATTTGACAGTTCGGCAATGTTTCAACAGAAATTTTACAGTCTGGCCATGTCTCAATGGTAATTTGACACAATTCAGGGTATCTGAATGGAAATTTGAGACAGTCCAGCATGTCTCAATGGATACTTGACATAGTCCGGCCAAGCCTGAACAACGGAAATTTTACACAGCCTGGGCACGTTTCAACAGAATTTGACACAGTCCGGGCATGTCTCATTGGAAATTTGACCCCCATGCACTTCTCAATAGAAATTTGACACACTGTGGGGCACATCTCACTAGAAATTTGACACAGTCAGTCTATGTCTGAAATAAAATTTTGCAGTCTGGGCACGTACCACAGAAATTTGATACAGTCTGAGCACAACACAATTGAAATTTGAGACAGTCCAGGCATGTCTCAATGGAAATTTAATACAGTTCGGTCATGTCCGAATGTAAATTTGACACAGTCCAGCCATGTCTGTACATAAATTTGACACAGACTGGGCATGTCTGAATGGAAATTTGACACTCCGCTCATGCCTGAACAGAAATTTTATACTCTCTGGCCATGTCTGAATCGAAATGTGACACAATCCGACTTTGTCTGAATGGAAATTTGACACCCAGGCACTACTCAATGGAAATTCAACACAGTACGGGCACATCTCACTGAAAGTTTCACACCGTACGGCACTTCCCAATGGAAATTTGACTCAGTCCGGGCACATCTCAACTAAATATTTGACACAGTCCAAACCATGTCGAACGAAAATTTGACACAGTGGGGCACATTTGAACGGAAATTGGACACCGTCTGGCTATGTCTGAATGGAAATTTGACAGTCCAGGCACATCACAATGCAAATTTGACACAGTCCAGTCATGTCTCAGTGGAAATTTGAAACTCTGGGCATGCCTGAAAGGAAATTGGACACAGTCCAGCCATGTCAAAACAGAAATTTGACACAGTCTGGGCACGTCCCAACGGAAATTTGACATAGTCCGGGCATTTTTCGACAGTAATTGACCGTTTGGGCATGTCTAAACGGAAATTTGAGACAGTTCAGCCATGTCTCAATGGAAATTTCACAGTCTATCCATTTCTCAATGGTAATTTGACACAGTTCAGGCATGTCACAAAGGAAAATTGTTACAGTATGGCCATGTCTGAACGAAAAAATTTGACACTGTCCAGGCACGTCTGAACGGAAATTTGACACTGTCCAGCCATGTCTGAACGGAAATGTGACACAGTCCGACCATGTCTGAATGGAAATATGATACAGTCCAGCCTTGTCTGACACCATGGCACTTCTCAATGGAAAGTTTGATTCAGTACAGGCACATCTCTACTAAATATTTGATACGGTCCGACCATGCCTGAACGGAAATATGACATTGTCTGGCACATCTGAACGGAAATTTGACACAGTCTGGCTATGTCTGATTGGAAATTTGAAAGTCTGGGCACATCACAATGCAAATTTGAACACAGTCCAGCCATGTCTCAATGGAAATTGGACACTCCGGGCATGTCTGAAAGGAAATTTGACACAGTCCAGCCATATCATAACAGAAAATTTGTCACAGTCTGGGTACGTATCATGAAATTTGACACAGTCCGGGCTCTTTTTGACAGAAATTTACACATTTCGGGCTTGTCTAAATGTAAATTTGAGACAGTCCGGCCATGGGTCAATGGAAATTTCACCGTCCATCCATTTCTCAATGGTAATTTGACACAGTTTAGGCATGTCTCAAAGGAAATTTGACAGTACGACCATGTCCGAATGGAAATTTGGCAGAGTCCAGCCATGTTTCAATGGATAATTGACACAGCCCGGTCACATCTAAACGGAAATTGACACATTCTGATAATGTCTTGAATGGACATTTTGACATAGTCTGGCCATGCCATAATGAAATTTGGCAGAAGCTGGGTACGTCTTAATGGAAATTTTGGAACAGTCCGGCCATGTCTGAATGGAAATTTGGCACAGCCGCCCCATCCATATCTGAATGGAAATTTGACACAATCCAGTTTATGTCTGAACAAAAAATTTAACAGTCCGTCCATGTCTGAATGGAAGTTTGACACAGTCCGGCCATATTTCAAGAAAACTTTGACACAGTCTTGCTATGTCAAACATAAATTTGACACAGTCAGTGCACATATCAACGGAAATTTGACACAGTACATCCATGTCTGAACGGAAGTTTGACACAGCCTGGGCACATCTGATAATGGAAAATTTGACAATCCGTCCGTACACGTCTCAAGGGAAATTTTGCACAGTCTGGCCATGTCCGAATTAAAATTTGGCACAGTCCAGCCATGTCTGAATGAAAATTTGACACAGTCCGGTTACGTCTGAACGAAAATGTAACAAAGTCCGGCCATGTCTGAATGGAAATTTGACACAGTCCGGCCATTCCTCAACAAAACTTTGACACAGTCCGGCCATGTCTAAACAGAAATTTGACAGTGTGTGTAAGTATCAACTGAAATTTGACACAGTACGGCCATGTCTGAATGGAAATTTGACAAAGTCCAGGCACGTATAGACGGAAATTTGAAACATTCTGGCCATGTCTGAACAGAAGTTTGACACAGTCTGGGCACGTCTCAACAGAGATTTGAAACAGTCAGGTCATGTCTGAACATAAATTTTGCAGTCTAGCCATGTCTGAACGGAAATTTGACACAGTCCAGGCACATTTGAACAGAAATTTAAACACTGTCCAGCCATGTCTAACGGAAATGCGACACAGTCCGAATATGTCTGAATGGAATTTGACAGTCCAGTCTTGTCTAAGGAAATTTGACACCCAGGCACTTATCAATGGAAATTTTACACAGCCTGGGCACGTTTCAACAGAAATTTGACACAGTCCGGACATGTCTCATTGGAAATTTGACCCCCATGCACTTCTCAAAAGAAATTTGACACACTGTGGGCACATCTAACCAGAAATTTGACACAGTCAGTCTATGTCTGAAATGAAATTTTGCAGTCTGGGCACATACCTACCAACAGAAAATTTGGACAGTCTGGGCACGACACAATTGAAATTTGAGACAGTCCAGGCATGTCTCAATGGAAATTTAATACAGTCCGGTCATGTCCGAACGTAAATTTGACAGTCCAGCCATGTCTGTACATAAATTTGACACAGACTAGGCACGTCTGAATGGAAATTTGACACTCCGCTCATGCCTGAACGGAAATTTGATACTCTCTGGCCATGTCTGAATCGAAATGTGACACAATCCGGCTTTGTCTGAATGGAAATTTGACACCCGGGCACTACTCAATGGAAATTCGACACAGTCCGGGCACATCTCACCAAAAGTTTGACACCGTACGGCAATGTCTGAATGAAAATTGGACACAGTCCGGCTATGTCTGAACAGAAATTAGACAGTCCGGGCACGTCCAAATGGAAATTTGACACGATCCAGCATGTCTCAACAGAAATTTGACACAGTCCAGGCACCTTTTAATAGAAATATGACAGTCCAGCCATGTCTGGAAGGAAATTTGAAACAGTCCAGTCATGCTTGGGCAGAAATTTGACACTGACCGGGTATGCATCAGCGGAAATTTGACATAGTCCGGCCATGTCTAATTGGAAATTTGGCACAGTCCGGACACATCCAAACAGAAATTTGACAGAGTCCAGCCATGACTTTGACAGTCTGGGCTCATCATAATGGAAATTTGAAACAGTATGTCCCTGTCTGAACATAAATTTGACACACTCCAGCAATGTCATAAAGAAAATTTGACACAGTCCAGTCATGTCACAACAGAAATTTGACACAGTACTGGCATGTCTCAATGGAAATTTGAATCAGTCTGGGCACTTCTCAACAGAAATTGACACAGTTTGGGCATGTCTAAACGGAAATTTGAGACATTCCGGTTATGTCTCAATGGAAATTTCACCGTCCATACATTTCTCAACAGAAATTTGAGACAGTTTGGGCAAGTCTCAAAAGAAATTTGACAAAGTATGGCTATGTCCAAACGAAAATTTGGGAGAGTCCAGCCGTTTCAATGGATATTTGACACAGTCTGGGGACGTCTGAAAGGAAACTTGACCCAGTCTAGCAATGTCTGAATGGAAATTTGACATAGTCTGCCCATGTCTGAACAGAAATTTGACACAGTCTGGGCACATCTCAATGGAAATTTGGCACAGCGTTGCCATTGTGAACGAAAATTTGACACAGTACAGGCCAGTCTCAATGGAAATTTGACATGGTCTGGTTATGTGAAAACGGAAATTTGACACAGTCCGGGCAAGTCTTAATGAAATTTGACATGGTCCAGCCATGTCTGAACAGAAATTTGGTACAATCCGGCAATGTCTGAACAGAAATTTGACAACGTACGTCCTTGTCTGAACGGAAATTTGACAATCCATACACGTCTCAAAGTAAATTTGGCACAGTCCGGCCATGTGCGAATGGAAATTTGGCACAGTCCGGCCATGTCTGACAGAAATTTGACACAGTCTGGCCATGTCTGAATGCAAATCTGACACAGTCTGTGCATGTATCATCGTGCAGAGTACGGACATGTCTCAACGGAAATTTGACAGAGTCCAGGCATGTATCAACGGAAATTTGACACAGTCGACTGAGATTTGTAACAGTCAGGTCATGTCTGAACATAGATTTGAAAGTCCAGCCATGTCTGAATGGAAATCTGACAGTCCAGGCTTCGTCTAAACGGAAATTTGACACTGTCCAGCAACGTGTGAACGGAAATTTGACACACAGGCACTTCTCAACTAAATTTTCGACACAGTTCGACCATGTCTGAATGGAAATTTGACACAGTCCAGGCATTTCTGAACGGAAATTGGACACAGTCCAGGTACGTCTGAACGAAAGTTTGACACCATTCGTTCATGTATGAACAGAAATTTGACAGTCCAGGCACATCCCAACGCAAATTTAACACAGTCCATCCTTGTCTCAATTTGACAGTCCAGATGCTTTTTAATGGAAAATTGACACAGTCCAGGGACATTGCAATGGAAATATGACACAGTCCTGGCACGTCTCAGCAAAAATTTGACACAATCTGGACACGTCTCAACGGAAATTTGAGTCTGGCCATTTCTCAATGGAAATTTGACACAGTTTGGGCACATCTCAATGGAAATTTTAGACAGTCTGGGGATGTCTCAATAGAAATTTGACATAGTCCATTCATGTCTGATTGAAAATTTGACACACTCCAGCCAAGTCTGAACGGAAATTTGACACATCTGGGTACGCCTGAACGGAAATTTTGACACAGCACTGACACATCTCAATGGATATTTGACACAGTCAGTGTACGTTTAATCAGAAATTTGGCACAGTCCAGGCATGTGTCAATAGAAAGTTGACACAGTCCAGGCACGTTTTAATGGAAATTTGACACAATCTACGTGCACTTTACCGGAAATTTGAGACAGTAGGGCCATGACTGTACAGAAATTTCACACACTCGGGCCATGTGAAAGGAAATTTAACACAGTCCAGCTATGTCCAAAAAAATTTGACACTGTCCGAGGATGGCTCAACAGAAAATTTGACACAGTCTGGGCACTTTTCAACAGAAATTGGCACAGTTCGGGCATGTCTAAAAATGGAAATTTGAGACAGTCCGGCCATGTCTTGATAGCAATTTGACAGTCCATCCATTTCTCAATGGTAATTTGGCACAGTTCTGGCATGTCTCAAAGGAAATTTGACACAGCACGGCTATGTCCCAATAGAAATTTGATCGTCCATCCATTTCTCAATGGTAATTCAACACAGGCCAGTCATGTTTCAATGGATATTTGACACAGTCTGGGCAAGTCTCAATGGAAATTTGACATGGTCTGGCTATGTCTGAACGGAAATTTGTCACAGTCTGCCCATGTCTAAACGGAAAATTGACCAAATCCGTTCTTGTCTGAATGGAAATTTGTCACATTCTGGGCATGTCTGAATGGAAATTTGACAGTCCGTATATGTTTGAAAGTAAATTTGGCACAGTCTGAATGGAAATTTGACACAGTCCGGTTACGCCTGAACGAAAATTTAACACAGTCCGGCCATGTCTGAATGGAAATTCGACACAGTCCAGCCATGTCTAAATGGAAATGTGACACCATCCGACCATGTCTGAATGGAAATTGGACACAGTCTGGCTATGTCTGAATGGAAATTTGAAAGTCTGGGCTCATCACAATGCAAATTTGACACACTCCAGCCATTTCCTAATGGCAATATGACACAGCCCCCCAGATGCTGAAGCCTTGCCGAGGATGGGGGGCCGGGCTTAGGTTCAGCAAGCTGGAGGGCCCCATGATGCCTGGTGGGGGAACTACTTTCTTGCTGGGGAGGGCCTTGGTGCCCAGCTGTTGATCCAACTAAATAAGTCAGCCCTTTTCCTTTTACTAAAACTTTTCATCCTTCTGCTTCCTCCCTCTATAAGGCATGGATTTTATGTTGATGACTTGGATTGGTTTTGGACATGATTTGGACTTTCTCATTGGATTTGGTGGAGGGTGAGGATGGTTGGCATGCCACGTCCCCCGTAGAACTCGAGTACCTAACGTGGTCGAGCGAGGGGAAAGTTTAGATGTCAAACCCTGCTCTTAGTGCTGGGTCTGATCTCGACGGACATCATGACGCCTTAAGCACTGAGGGTGGGGTGTCTATCTGGGTGGTACCCCTATGGCGCCCTGTATGGGGTAAACACTGTCCTCTAAATGTGGCTCCCATGGCGTGGGGGCTTACCTGGACGAATCGTAAATTCTACGTCTTATGGAGACATTCATTCCTTCTGTTGACGACTTAGGCAAGGATAAGGACAAGGAAAATTCTGTTAATTCCTCCATTGTGACTGTTTGGGAGCCTTTTTTCAAAGGACCTCCTTGTTACAAACATTTTATATGTGAAACCAGTCCCTTTAGACTGGAATTATGAAACTGTATTTAATGAATTTTGCAAATTTGGTAAAGTAAAAGAAGTAAGGAATAGACTAGGCAAAAATTATGGGTTTTTTGAATTTGGGTATTTTTTCAATAACGAATCTGAAGCTCACAGAGCCCACAGAGAGTTCAGATCAGATTCATTGAGTGTTGGACTCGCAGAGGCAAAAGAGGTCCCTAGGCATCTTGAGATTTATAGACCACCAAGTGAAATTAAAGATAATAGTAAAAATTAGTAAAACCTCCAGATCACCCAGACCCAGCTAAGTGTGTTAAATTATCACAACTCATGGTGAGAGAGGCAACCTCTTCAAAGTGAAGAGGTTGGTAAGCCAGAAGATCGGCAATGTTGGGAGTCCTGAATTAACTCGCTTTGGGCGTAATAGTTTCTTAGGTCATGTGAAGACAGATATTCAATCGATAATGCTTCTAAATTTGAAGCTTGATCCTGAGGGTATGATAAAAGAGGTAAAACCTCACTATAATTTTAGTTATGCGAAGGTGTTATATTTAATAAAGATCTACATGAAATGGATGAGGAGGAAATTTTGGAAATGTGTCCGGATGTGGTTTGGAAGGTTTTTAAAGTGCCCCGCTCATCGATGCTTATTTTAACATTTAAAAGTTCTTCTCTGCCATCTGAAATTATTCTTGATAGTGAAATGATGAAAGTTCGTCCTTATAGACCGAGAGTGCTCCAGTGCTTTAAATGTTTGGTTTGGACACTCCTCTAACGTTTGCACCAGAAATAAACTCTGTGAATCATGTGGCCAGCCTGAGCACGAGGAATGTTCTGGACCAGTAGTTTGCGTAAACTGTAAGGGTGAACATCGAGCCCGTGATAAGAAATGTAGTGCATTCAAGAAAGAACAAGATGCATTACTAAAATCTCTTGACGAACACATCAGTGACAGGCCAAAAAGCTGTTGGGCAGGAAAACATATTCGGATGCCTTGAAGGCACATCAATTGAATACTGCTTCTTCTTGGTGCCCCTTCTGGTGGGCTCCCCGGTGCTACTGCTGGTGGGCTTTCCACCACACCCCCCTCTAGTGGGGTACCCCGTGCCCCCCCTGTTGGGGCCTCCTGTGCCCCCCCTGGTGGGGCCTCCCGAGCCCCCCCTGGTGGGGCTTCCCATGCCCCCCCTGGTGGGGCTTCTCATGGCCCCCTGTTGGGGTTTCCCATGTTGCAGAGACTCTGGTCAAGCCAGGGGACCCTGTTGGTTCAAGGGTTTTCAAGCCAGGTCTCAATATGTTGACGACTTCTCTCTGTCAGGGGACATTGACTGAACATTGAGCCCTCACCTGATCTTGACATTACGTGCACCGTGGAGATGACGGTGAGGAGATAGAGGCCCTCTTTATTCGTCAGAAGAGGGCCCTTTCTCCCTCTTCGCCTCATTCACGGTCACTCAGCAATCATAGAAAAAACAAAAGTAAAACTGAAAAGGCAAGTGAAAGCCCATCTTCTAAAAGATCTGTAACACCTAGATCTAGGTCAAATAGTACAGGTAAAACTGAAAAGATCTCTCTCACCAGGACACAGATTCCTAAATTAGTAGGGAATTTTAAGATGCCTTCCTCTAAATAATGGCTCTCATGCAGTGGAACATCCGTGGCTTTATACCAAATAGAGAGCAAGTTCGGGTTCTGTTTAGGGATCATGATCTATCTGCAATGTGTCTTCAGGAGACAAAGTTGGGAGAGCACACTCCCAACTTGGGTTTTAATTATTCATTCCATAGGTCTCCACCCCTGATAGGTTGTACGTGCTCAGGGAGGCACAGGCATCATAGTCCGCAAGTCTGTTAATCATAGGGTTGTTCAATTGAACACTGTGTTGCAGGCTTGTGCAGTTCAAGTTTCAATCATAAATGGATCACTATTTGTTCTTATACTAGATCCATCATTAGAAAGTAGATTACAGGATGCACAGGGTAATCCTCGTCAGCTAGAATTAAACGATCTTCAGACATTGATAGACCAGCTTCCTAAACCCTTCATTTTGATGGGGGATTTTAATGCCAAGCACACTCTCTGGGGAGAGCCAAACTGCGACCGGTGGGGTTTAATAATAGAACAGCTGCTCGACTTAAATGACATCACTTTGATGAATGATGGTTCCCCTACAAGACATGATGTTTTTCATAATACTGACTCAGCCATTGACCTCACTATCTGCTCTTCGTCCTTGAGGTTAGATTACCAGTGGGTAGTAGACCAGAATGATCATGGCAGTGATCATTGGCCCATTCACTTAAAGTTTATGAAAAAATATTCCATCTCCATGTTTACCAAAATGGAAGGTAGGGGAGGCTGACTGGGGATTATTCAAAAAATCTACTGAAGTTGATCAAGATATAAAAGATTTTCAGAGCCCAACATCCGCTTACGAGTATTTTGAATCAGTATATTGCTGTGCGGTGCCATGCTGTCTATTCCTCGAACTTCTGGTAAGCCTCGTCGTCCTCTAGTACCTTGGTCGGTGTGATGCATGCGCCTTGAGCCGAAAGATTACAAGAACTTGCTACAAGAGATATCGTAGATATCCTTGCTTGGTAAATCAAATTATCTATAAAAGAGCTCTTGCTAAGCAAAAGCAAAATATTTAAGCAGGCAAAGAGAGAATCGTTTATCAGATATATAAGTGAATTAAATATGATTCCCCTATGTCGTTTGTCTGGAACAGAATCCGAAAGCTGCAAGGGAAATTTTCTCCATCTCCCTTGCCTATTTGAAAATTGATGGCTTCTTCATATCTGATTCTGGAGAAGTTGCAGAAACCTTTGGTAGGCATTTCTCCAATATATCTAGTGCCCTACATTACTCTCCTGCTTTCAGGAATATTAGGGATGGTACCACGGTTGTTCCTGCTGTAAGTTTAAATTCAGAGTCGTATAATCTCCCTTTCACCATGAAAGAATTAGATCATGCAATCTCGTTATCTTCCCCAACATCTCCTGGGGAAGATGATATACTGTACTCAATGATTTTTAATTTGCCTAGAAGTACAAAAACAATTTCTTTTAGACATTTTAAACAGTTTTTGGCTTTCAGGAACTTCACCAGAGTCTTGGAAGATATCGATTATTGTACCTGTTTTAAAACCTTTTAAAGATTCCTTCCTTCCTAAGAACTATAGGCCAATTGCTCTAACCAGTTGTGTTAGCAAGATTTATGAGAGGATGGTCAATGCTCGACTTGTGTGGTATTTGGATTCAAAGAATCTTTTATCTAATCGGCAGTTTGGCTTTAGGAAAAATAGAAGTACTTCTGACCCTTTGATGTTCCTTACTCGGGAGATACAGAATGCTTTTGCTGTGCAAAACCAGACTGTTGCAGTGTTCTTTGACCTAGAAAAAGCCTACGACACGACCTGGCGAGGGGGTATTCTTTTGCAACTTGTAGAGTGGGGTGTTGTGGGTAATTTATTCTCTTGTCTGAAAGATTTTTTGTCAGAACGTTACCTGAAAGTAAGAGTGGCTCTTACATTCTTTCTGCTTTCCCTCAGGAAGAAGGGTTACCTCAGGGAAGCGTTCTTAGTCCAACACTCTTTAATGTAGCTGTCAACGGTCTACCAGAACAAGTTCCTGTCGGGGTGCATGGTCTGGCCTTTGCTGATGATTATGCAATAATCTGTAGTAAGTCCACAGCTGTTGAAGCTTGTCAAATGATCCAGACTGCTATTAATGCTTCAACATCATGGGCCAGTGCTAAAGGGTTCAAATTTTCACCAGAAAAAACCAAAGCTATACGATTTTGTCGATTACGAAGAGTGGAAGAGATCCCTACGTTGTTTTTAAACGATTCGATTTTACCTTATGAAGATAGCATTAAGTATCTAGGTGTTACATTTGATAAAAAATTAACTTTTACTCAACATGTTAATGAAGTTGTATGTAACGTGAAGCTTCGACTTAATATTCTTAAAGTTGTGTCTAATTTTAACTGGGGGGCAGATCGAATCACCCTTTTGAGGATGTACCAGGTTTTATGCCTAAGCAAAATTGATTATGGTTGCCAAGTTATGGTTGTGTGTGCAAGACAACACTGCAGAAATTAGATGTTGTCCATAATATGGCTTTACGTATTTGTACGGGAGCCTATAGAACTTCACCAGTAGAAAGCCTATATATTGAGTCAGGTTTTCCCCCTCCCCCACTATTTATCCGTAGGGAGGAATTAGGCTTGAGAGCCATATCAAGAATACTTACGTCAAAGCTAAACCCTAACTATAAGTTCGTTTAGGGAAACCAACTGACAGAGCCCCAAATAGACCGAGGCTGCCAAAGCCTCTTGAGGTTCGACTAACAAGCTCTGCCAGGGAGGTGGGATTACTTCCCCCTGCAGTAGCTGAAATTTCACCCTCAAAGTTTCCTCCTTGGATAGACCATGCCTAGAAATCTGACCCAATTAGGGACAGCAGGAGCAACAGTTCTGGTGACCAGTTGAGGGCAAGTTTCTTGGACCATGCTTCCGAACATGGTGATTCTCATCATATATATACTGATGGCTCGAAGGGTTCTGATGGTGTTGGTTGCTCTGTAGTGACTGGTGGTAATATCATTAAAAAGAAACTTCCTTCTAATTCTTCTGTTTTTACAGCTGAACTGCTGGCAGTTTTGACTGCTCTTAAATATATCTTTTATAGTTCTTGTACCAACAAGGTTTTTACCATTTTTACCGACTCTTTGAGTGTTTTATCTTCCCTAAAAAGCCTAGTCTCTTGCCATCCTTTAGTGCAAGAAGTACAAGATTGGTTTTATCTTTAATTAATAGAAGAGGATTTTCTGTTGGATTTTGTTGGGCTCCGTCCCATGTTGGAATTGTTGAGAATGAGCGAGCCGACGCTGCTGCTAAGGCTGCAACTAGGCTTAGGCACATTCCAACATGGGCGTCCCCTGTATCTGATTTTAAAAGTACCATTCGATTTTTATTGTAGAGACCAGTGGCAGGCCCACTGGTCTACTTTAGATAATAATCTTAAATTGAAATCGTATTAGGCCTTCTGTTCATCCTTGGCCTCATAGCCGGATGGATAGAAGGTCTGAGATAGTTTTAGCTAGATTGCGTATTGGCCACACTAAATATACTCACGGGTATCTAATGACGAGTGGAGCGGATAGGCAGGTTCCTCGCTGTTCCACCTGTCATGTGGATTTGACTGTGGTGCATATTTTGGTGGAGTGCCCTTATTTTGAAACCAAACGTAGAGCTTGTTTGCTGGCAAATAAGTCTCTTGCAGATATTTTAGGTGAAGGTGCTCGGGCAGAGCAAATTATGACATTTTTAAAAAATATTGGTCTTTTTTACGAATTGTAGTTTTCTTTTAATTGTTTTATGTTTCTTGTTTGGTTTTTATGAATGAATGATTTGTATGTTAGATCGGTTGTGTGTATGTTTGTTTGTGACAGTGACTTTTTTTATTCTTAAGATATATATGCGCTGAATGGCCCCTCGGCTTCTGCGCTTGGCTATGTGCCAAAAATGTTATAATCTAATCTAATCTAATATGACACAGTTCAGGCATGTCGCAAAGGAAATTTGACGCAGTACGGCCATGTCCAAACAGAAATATGACAAAGTCCAAGCACGTCTGAACAGAAATTTGACACTGTCCAGCCATGTCTAAACGGAAATGTGACACAATCCGACCATGTCTGAATGGAAATTTGACACAATCCAGCCTTGTCTGAACAGAAATTTGACACCATGGCTCTTCCCAATGGGAGGAAATTTGACTCAGTCTGTGCACATCTCAACTAAATATTTGACACAGTCCGACCATGTGTGACCGGAAATTTGAATGGAAATTGGACACTGTCTGGCTATGTCTGATGGAAATTTGACAGTCCATGGCACATCACAATGGAAATTTGACACAGCCCCAGCTATGTCCTCAATGGAAATTTGACACTCCGGGCATGTCTGAAAGGAAATTGGACACAGTGAAGCCATGTCACAACAGAAAATTCACAGAGTCTGGGCACGTCTCAACGGAAATTTGGACATAATCCGGGCACTTTTTGACAGAATTTGACAGTGTTTGGGATAGTCCAGCCATATCTCATTGGAAATTTCACCGCCCATCCATTTCTCAATGGTAATTTGACACAGTTCAGGCATGTCGCAAAGGAAATTTGACACAGTACGGCCATGTCCGGACAGAAATATGAAAGAGTCCAGGCACGTAGGAACAGAAATTTGACACTGTCCAGCCATGTTTGAATGGAAATTTGAGACAGTGGGACACATTTGAACGGAAATTGGACACCGTCCTCGGCTAGTCTGAATGGAAAATGACGTCCAAAGCATTACAATGCAGATTTGACACAGCCCAGCCATGTCTAAACGGAAATTTGACACAGTCTGGATATGGCTGAATAGAAATTTAACAGTCCAAGCATGTCCCAACGGAAATTTGACACAGTCCAGCCATGCCACAACAGAAATTTGGCACAGTCCAGGCACCTCTCAACGGAAATTTGACAGTCTGTCCGTGTCTCAATGGTAATTGACAGAATTCGGGGACATCTCAACAGAAATTTGAGACAGTCAGGCCATGTCACAAAATCTGGCCATATCTGTACAGAAATTTGACACAGATGGACCATGTCTGACCGGAAATTTGACACAGTCGGGTCACATCTAAACAGAAATTTGGAACAGTCCGGGCATTTCTCAATCGAAATGTGACACCGTTCGGGCACGTCCCAACAGAAATTTGACAGTCTGGCCATGTCTCAATGGTAATTTGACACAGTTTGGGCACGTCTCAGTGGAAATTTGACACAGTCCAGATATGTCTGAAAAGAAATTTGTCACAGTCCTTGCACGTCTCATGGAAATTTTAACAATTTCCTGAGCGGAAACTTGACTCTGGGGCACTATTCAATGGAAATTGGACACAGTCCGGGCAAATCTTGATGGAAATTTGACACTGTCCCGCCATGACCGCCATGAACGGAAATTTTACAGTAAGGGCACGTCCCAACGGAATGCGACACACTTCGGCCATGCCACAACAGAAATTTGACACAGTCCAGGCATGTCTGGATGGAATCCAGCCATGTTTCGACGGATAATTGACACCCGGGCACTTCTCACAAGAAATTTGAAGCAGTCCAGCCATGACTCAATGGATATTTGACATAGTCTGGACATGTCTGAACGGAAATTTGACACAGCCTGGGCACGTTTAAACAGAAATTTGACACAGTCCAGCCAAGTCTCAACGGAAATTTGACCCCTGGGCACTTCTCAACAGAAATTTGACACACTGCAGGCACATCTCAACAGAAATTTGACACCGTCTGGCTATGTCTCCATGGAAATTTGGTATTCTAGGCATGTCCCAACAGAAATTTGACACAGTCCGTGTAAGTCCCAACGGAAATTTGATACAGTCCGGTCATGTCCAAACATAGATTTGACACAGTCCAGCCATGTCTGTACACAAATTTGACACAGACCGGGCACGTCTGAATGGAAATTTGACACTGTCCGTCCATGTCTGAACGGAAATTTGACACAGGTGGGCCATGTCTGAACGGAAATTTGACACAGGCGGGCCATGTCTGAACGGAAATTTGACAACCGGTCAAATCTCAACAAAAATTTGACACAGTCCGGCGATGTCTGAAAAAAATTTGTCACAGTTCTTGCACGTCTCATGGAAATTTTAACAATCAGACCAAGTTCGAACGGAAATTTGACACAGTCAGGCCATGTCTGAATGAAATTGACATTGTCTGGTGACATCTGAACGAAAATTCAACACTGTCCGGCCATGTCTAAATGGAAATTTGACACAGTCCGGCCATGTCTCAACAATAATTTGACACAGTCCGGCCATGTCTGAATATAAATTTGTCACAGTCCAGCCATGTGTGAACAGAAATATGACACAGTCCAGCCATGTCTAAACGGAAATGTGACACAGTCCAACCATGTCTGAATGGAAATTGGACACAGTCTGGCTATGTCTGAATGGAAATTTGACAGTCTGGGCTCATCACAATGCAAATTTGACACAGTCCAGCCATTTCTCAATGGTAATTTGACACAGTTCAGGCATGTCGCAAAGGAAATTTGACACAGTACGGCCATGTCCCTAACAGAAATATGACAAAGTCCAAGCACGTCTGAACAGAAATTTGACACTGTCCAGCCATGTCTAAACGGAAATATGACACAATCCGACCATGTCTGAATGGAAATTTGACACAGTCCAGCCTTGTCTGAACAGAAATTTGACACCATGGCACTTCTCAATGGAAATTTGACTAAATCAGGGCACATCTCAACTAAATATTTGTCAGTCCGAGCATGTCTGAACGGAAATTTGACACAGTGGGGCACATTTGAATGGAAATTGGACACTGTCTGGCTATGTCTGAATGGAAATTTGACAGTCCAGGCACATCACAATGCAAATTTGACACAGTCCAGCCATGTCCCAATGGAAATTTGACACTCCGGGCATGTCTGAAAGGAAATTTGACACAGTCCAGCCATGTCACAACAGAAATTTGACACAGTCTGGGCACGTCTCAAAGGGAATTTGGACATAGTCAGGGCACTTTTTGACAGAATTTGAATCTATTTGGGCATGTCTAAACGGAAAATTTGACACAGTTTAGGCATGTCACAAAGGAAATTTGACAATACGACCATGTATGAACAGAAATTTGAAAATGTCCAGGCACGTCTGAACGGAAATTTTACACTGTCCAGCCATGTCCAAACGGAAATGTGACACAATCCAACCATGTCGGAATGGAAATTTGATACAGTCCAGCCTTGTCTGAACGGAAATTTGACACCATGGCACTTCTCAATGGAAATTTGACTAAGTCCGGGCACATCTCAACTAAATATTTGACAGAGTCCAACCATGCCTGAAGGGAAATGTGACATTGTCTGGGCACATCTGAACAGAAATTTGACACAGTCTGGCTATGTCTGAATGGAAATTTGACAGTCCGGGCACATCACAATGCAAATTTGAACACAGTACAGCCATGTCTCAATGGAAATTTTACAGTCCGGGCATGTCTAAAGGGAAATTTGACACAGTCCAGTTATGTCACAACAGAAATTTGTCACAGTTCGGGCACGTCTCAATGAAAATTTGACACAGTTCGGGCATGTCGAAACGGAAATTTGAGACTGTCCGGCCATGGGTCAATGGAAATTTCACCGTCCATCCATTTTTCAATGGTAATTTGACACAGTTTAGGCATGTCTCAAATGAAATTTGACACAGTACGACCATGTCCGAATGGAAATTTGTCATAGTCCAGCCATGTTTCAATGGATATTTAACACAGCCCGGCCACATCTCAACGGAAATTTGACACATTCTGGTAATAGCTTAATGAAGATTTGACACAGTCCGGCCATGACATAACGAAATTTGGCACAAGCCAGGTATGTCTCAATGAAAATTTGACACAGTGGGACCTTGTCTCAATAGAAATTTGACACAGTCCGGGCAAGTCTCAATGGAAATTTGGCATGGTCCAGCCATATCTGAACGCAAAATTTAACAGGACAACAGTTCGCCCATGTTCGACAACGGAAATTTGACACAAAGTCTCCATCCTTTGTCTGAAACGGAATTGAACGGAATGAATGAATGATTGGAAGTTTTCTGGCATCCTGACATCGAAGGTCATTGACGCCGATATCGTTTATTATAAATAAAGAATAAAAGTATATTCAATTAAAACCATAAAAGCAAATATATCATTGTAAAAGTTAAATAGCTTTCAGAAGACCTGCTTCTGAAATAAATCTAAAAATGCCACTTGCATTGTATGACACATCATGTCCAAGAATCTTGGCAAGGATGAACCTGCCATCCTCACCTCGGGCCTCAAACAGATATCTATTTCTTTCCGTGCTATAAGTGGGGCATTCAGTCAACAAATGCTTCACAGTCAAGGGTATCAAACAGTCGTCACAATATGATTGGTGTTGGCCAGCTAGCAAAAACTCATGTGTCATCCGAGTGTCATCCGAGTGTGACCAATTCGGAGACGACAAAGAGTAGTCTCCCACTTTCGGGGCATCACGTTATATTTCCAAGGGGATATAATATTTGTTATTTCTCTCATCTTATTATCAGCTAAGCTTTCCCAATGCTTTTGCCAATTATTATAAATAAAATTCTTAATTGTAGGTAAAAAATCATTACATGGAATGGGATACCTTCTTGGTAGCAACTCAGCTGCAGCATTCTTTGCCAGTGAATCTGCCTCCTCATTTCCCCACACACCTACGTGTGCCGGAACCCAACAAAATCGAACTGTTATGCCTTTCAGACCAATAATAAAAAGCCACTCTAAAATCTTTAAAACCAAAGGGTTACTAGAATTAAAAACTTCTAAAGCTTGAAGGACACTTCTTGCATCACTAAAAATGGTAAAATTGCCCTCATCTTTTAATGCTATTTTCTCAATAGCGGTTAATATGCATATATTCTGCAGTAAATCTGGGAAGAATACTAGAGGAAGTGCACCTCTACAATTAAAAGAACCACTATATACTCCAAATCCAACGCCAGCATCAGATTTGGAGCCATCTGTATATATAAAAGTAGATTCCCTATGTTCTTCGACATGTTCATGAAAGAGAGACCTGGCTTCTAATTCAGTCATGTTCTTTTTTATACCAATAAAATATTTACAAAAAGATATCTCTGGTAATTTCCATGGAGGGGTTGCTGATATCCTAAATGGAAGAACTCTATTTCTTGCTATATCAAGACCGTTTATTAATTGTTTTACCCGAAAACCATAAGGTTGAGGAGATTTTGGGTGTAACTCAAAATATCTAAAATGCCTTACAAAGTTTGCAGTCTGACAGGCTAAAGAATTGGGAAGTCTTTGCAACCTAAACCAATACCGAATAATAGAAGACTTTCGGTAAAGGTCTAAAGTTAATCTCCAGCGTCAACAAGGAGACTTGTAATAGGCGAAGTTCTAAACGCTCCTGTTGACAATCTAATACAGCATGGTGTATAGAATCTAATACCTTTTAATCGGCTTGGGGTGGCTGAGGAGTATATTTCACACCCATAACTAATTTTTGAAAAAAAAAAAATTAAGGCCTTGTATATTTTAAAATAGTTTTGCGGTCTGCCCCCCATGATGTATGTGACAATACTTTTAAAAGATTCAGAGCCTCAAGACACTTAACTTTTAACGCCTTTAAGTGAGGAATCCATGTCAACCTGCAATCAAAATATCAAACCTAAAAATCTAGCTTCATTTACACATGGGATCCGTTGGCCTTTGATGTATATATCCGGGTCAGGATGTACTCCCCGAATACGACAGAAATGGACAACAACAGTTTTGTTTGTCGAAAACTTAAATCCATTCATATCAGCCCACTGAATAATTTTGTCAATTGAGAGTTGTAGTTTTCTCTCAACCATCGACATTCTAGATCCAGCAAATGATATGGAGAGATCATCTACAAACCATGTAGAGAAAATATCTTGGGGAATGACAGAGGATATCCCATTAATGGCTAGTGCAAATAGTGTTACACTTAGCACACTACCCTGGGGAACTCCTTCTTCCTGACATCTCCTCTCTGATAGAGTTTCCCCCACTCTGACTTGAAAAAATCTATGTGAAACAAATGATTGAATGAACAATGGTAACTCTCCTCGTAACCCCAATTCATGAATGGTTTTAAGTATACCATATCTCCATGCAGTGTCATATGCCTTCTCAAGATCAAAAAAGACTGTTACATGGTGCTGTTGGAAGCAAAGGCTTCACAAATAGAGGATTCCAGTCGCATCAACACATCAGTCGTTGAATGCATTTTTCTAAATCCACACTGGATAGGTGATAAAATACCCTTCTTTTCCAGGCACCATACCAGTCTTACATTGACCATCTTCTCCATGATCTTACATAAACAAGATGTCAATGCAATTGGTCGATAGTTTACAGCTAAAAACTTATCCTTACCAGGTGGTTTTGAAAAAGGCTAAAATAATGGCTAGTTCCCAAACACTTGGATACTATGATCATGCCATATTCTGTTAATAATGCTTAAAATAAAACAACTTGGTATTAACAGGTACATGTTTAATCATTGCATATGGAATTCCATCGGGTCCAGGGGCTGTATCATTACACGTAGCAAGTGCGGAGTCAAATTCTCTTTCAGTAAAAGGAGAGTTGTATGACTCTTCCCTTCCTGTTGCAAAATTTAAAATTTTCTTTTCTTCATTGCCTCCTAAACTGGTGACCAGAGCTACTTCACACTTGCGTGATACATTTGAGAAATGATCCGCCAGGGCATTGCTAACCTCAGTTGCTCCAGTCACATACTGATCATTCACCTTCAACACTGGTGGTTGGGTTGGGGTGAATTTGCCTGCTATCTTTTTTACTTTCCTCCACACAGAAGATGGTGGTGTTCTACTGTTAATGGAGGAAACAAAAGACACACCCAGACTGGCGCCTAGCTTCTTTCATGGCACGACGGAACTGTGCTCTACATTTCTTGTATATAATTAAATTCTCCTCAGTACGGTGTCTGCGCAAACGGGTTAAAGGCCTTCTTGTGGCTCTGTGCAGGGCAGTTTAATTCTGAAGACCACCAGGGGACTGGTCGTCGTTTGAATAACCCTGTTGTTTTGGGAATTGAATTGACTCCCGCTGTATGAAGGGTTCCATTCAGCATGTCTATGGCATCATCAATATTTTCAAACTGTTCTGCATTCCCTTCAATTTCGCTTAGCTCACGATTGATTGATTGATTGAGAGTTATCTGGCGTCACAACTACCAGGGTCACCGACGCCGAATACTAAATGTGATCTTTTAACTTTTATAATATATTATACAACATTCAAAATACCTTTATCTTTTATGAGAGACATACGTATAAAATTTGATTTAAGAAAATAAAATAAATTTCTGATAAAAGTAAAAATAATATTCCGATAAAAAGAATTGTGATTAATCACAACCGTAAAACTTATTAAAAGAAAAGAATATGTATATACTAAGACAGCACAGCTGTCAGATATATTTGAGAAGACCAGCTTCTTTGATAAAAGAGATAATGTTATAAATACATGCGCTTTCTCCCAACAGTTTTGCCACAACATGCTATAAGTTACCCCCTGCTTCGCTACTATACCTAAAAAACGATTCCTAAGTTCCACTGACTGGACACTCAACCAGCAAATGCCTAACGGTTAGCGGAACTAAGCAATACTCACAGAAGGGACTCATGCTCCCCATCCATCAGATAGCCATGAGTTAAAGCGTATGGCCAATACGTAATCTACACAATACAACCTCCCACTTCCTTGGTATTAGGTCATATTTCCAAGGGTGTGTCTGACTAGTAATTTCTTTCATTTTATTGGGGCCTACTCTGTCCCACTGAAGTGCCCATAAATGCTGGACAGATTTCCATATATCAAAGAATGTATCACGCTATGGAATAGGGCATTTTCTCAGTACCAAAGTTTGCGCTGCTGATTTGGCTAGCTTGTCTGCCTCTTCATTTCCCGATATGTTCACATGGACAGGAACCCAACAAAATGAAACAATGCGGCCTCTATTTTGGTGCAAGAAAATCCACTGCAAGATCTTCAACGCCAAGGGATGATCAGTATTAAAGACTTCCAGGGACTGTAAGGCACTTTTGGAGTCACAAAAATATTGTGCAGCTACACACTGGGAGTGTTACAATATGTTCCAGTGCTACTAGGATGCCATACAATTCAGCTGTAAAGTTTGAGGCAATAGAAGAAGTGCACCTCTTCGGTTAAAAGATTGGCTAAAAACTTCATATCCAACGCCGCCATTGGACTTGGAGCCATCAGTAATATAAAACATGTATCTATATGCTCTGATACATGCTCAAAGAATATTGCCCTTATTTCCTCATCAGATTTATCTCTCTTTGCTCCATTGAAGTACCTGCAGAATTTCACATCAGGTAACCTCCAGACAGGAGTACTGGGATACACAAAGGGAATAATGGAAATTTTTTAATATTTATATCCTCTAAGTTTTTTTTAATTCTATAGCTAAAAGGAGTGGGATACCTTGGATGACTTTCGTAAAACCGTTAAAAATATTTCTATTTGCTACTGCAAATGCCAGAGATTTGGGGAGTCTTTGCACTCTAAACCAGTACCGAAGTAATGATGACTGGCGATTGAGCTCAAGGGCATCTCTCCTGCATCAACTAGCAAACTAGATATTGGTGACGAACGGAAAGCTCCTGTGGCTATACGAATAGCTGAATGATGTACTGAATCTAAAATTTTTAAGTTAGACGAGGAAGCTGTAGAATTATCATTTCAACCGTATGACAGTTTTGACAAGATTAAAGATTTATGAAGCTTTAGTAAAGATTTCTATCAGCTCCCCAACTGGGTGTGAGAAGCACCTTCAAGATGTAGAGCTTTTCTAGCTCTTTGCTTTTATAGTCGGATATGGGGGGACCCAAGTCAATCTACTGTCAAAACTAGGCCTAAGAAGTGTGCCTGTTCTGCACATGAGATTCTACGGCCATACAAAATAGAGATCTGGATCAGGATGCACTCCCCCGATCCGACAGAAGTGGACAGCAGTAGTCTTGCTTACAGAGATTTTAAAACCCTGTTTCTCAGCCCAATTCTTACTATTTTATTTATTTATTGTTAATTGTAACTTTCTTTCGGCTACAGTCATCCGGGTGGCAGCAAAGGATATTGACAAGTCATCCCAAACACATAAAGGTAATTTGCCTCGTAGACCAACATTATACATTGTCTCCAAGCAGTGTCATATGCCTTTTCTATATCAAAAAACACTGTCACATGGTGTTTTTTGGAGGCAAAGGCTTCACAGACAGAGGCTTCAAGTTGCACGTAAGATGTCCAGGGTGGAGTGCATTTTTCGAAAACCTCACTGAGAAGGCGTTAGAATATTGTTGTACTCTAGATAACACATCAGTCTTACATTTACATCTTTTCCATCAATTTACACAAACAGCAAGTTAGGCAATGGGGCGGTAACTTGCCGCACAGAGAGGATCTTTTCCAGGCTTAAGAAATGGTAACATGGTAGCTAATTCCCATATGGTAGGGTAGCTGCTTTCATCCCATATTTTATTGATGATACTGATTATAAAAAGTTTGTATGCCTTGAAATGTGTTTAAACATTTCATAAGGAATCTCATCTGGACCAGGGGCACTGTTCTTGCTCCTAGCTAAAGCAGAGTCAAATTCCCTTTCACAAAAAGGCATATTATATGATTCTGCTTTCTTTGCTGAAAAGTCAAGTACCTGTTGTTCTTCCATCATTTTGAAATTGTGTCCTGGGGAACTATCTGATTTCTGAGACTCGAGCGAAGTGTTCTGAAAACATATTACTAACTTCTGTGGCATCAGTGACATGGTTATTATTCACTTTAAGTACTGGAGGAGGACTGGGTGTAAATTTACCCTGAATTTTTCTTATTTTTCTTCCAAAGCTACAGACTGGTGTTCTACTGTTAACAGTGGATACATATCCGGCCCATGCTTGTCTTCTGGCAGCTTTCATGGCCTTTCGAAATCGTGCCTACATTGTGAAATTATGACATTGTCCAAGGTGCGGTGTCTACGGCACCTGGTCAATGAATGTCCTTGTACCTCGGTGTAACAGCCTTAAGTCTTCTGAACACCACGGTACTGGCCGTCTCCTGAATAGTCCTTTAATTCGAGGAATCGAGTGCAGACCTGCAGTATGTAATGTTCCATTGAGTAGATCAATGGCATCATCTACACTTGGGAAATCTTTTGCATCCCCCTCCAACTCACTCAAATCTTTGAATTTTCTTCAATTTGCTTTCTCTAAACACCATCGTGGTGATCTCGGGATAGGTGGCCATCATTGGTGTCGATCACAATTGGAGAATGGTTACTGGTTTGCCAGTCATCACTTGTTCTCCAACTAAAATCACACTGCAGTTGGAGCTACATACTGAAAGGTCGATGCAGGAGACGGTGCCTGTCTGAATGTGGTAATGGGTAGGTTCTCCAGTATTAAGAAGACCTATATCTTCATTTTCTATTAAAGATGCCATCATATTCCCTTTTTGGTTTGATGTTACATCTCCCCACGATGGAATGGCTCTGGTAGTTGCTGCATCAAATATATTAAGTTCTCTTGGGAGACATGGCTATTATTGTGGAATGTAAAGGGTAACATATTGTATATTGCCCTCCATAAGTTAATTCGTACAGCCACAGCTTGAAGAAGAGTATCTAGTTTCACTTGGTAGTGTGGAACATCTCGGCGATGTAGATGAGGGAAGAAGAGTATCTAGTTTCACTTGGTAGTGTGGAACATCTCGGCGGATGTAGATGAGGGATCCACCATGATATTTCCCACTTCTGGATCAAATTTAGTTCTATAGTGAACATATTCCCTAGGACAAGGGATATATTCACCTATCATGGTCTCCTGCAAACATACCCCTCCAGGAGAGTGTTCATAGATCAAAAGCTTCACTTCTTCATACTTAGCTCGCAGTCCCTGACAGTTCCACTGAATAATGGAAGTGAATTTATTTATTCATGTTCAGGACCAACATTGTGGTTCCTTTTTAAAAGACTGGGAGGGTTCTTTTTCTACTAGGGGGAGGCAGTTTTGATGGAAAGTTTTCTTGCTTCTTGGGAGGAGTTATCGCCTCCGTAGAGCCAACATCTTTTCCTTCAATGTCTTTGACACCGAAGGGTTTTTTTTAGTTTTCTTCCCTCTCCATCTCTATCGAGATGGAGAGAGCAGAGGTGTTCTCTAAAGAGACCACCTCAAGTGTCTTTGTATTGCTGGCAGTTGCCAGCTTTGCCTCTAATGAGGCAGAAGTACCAGCGAGGATTGGCACTGTGGGGGACCAGCATCTGCTGGTTTGTCCTCCAGAGAGGAACTGGCACCAACAGAAGCTGGCACCAGACCAGCAACCACTGCCTTGCCCTCCAAAGAGGCAGATGGTGGAGGGTGGTATCTCATCTGGCACTTCAATCTTCTTCAATTCCGTATATACTAGGGTCTTTCTTGTTGGTTCTAGTGAACCTTGTCTTTACATTCTCATCATCAGTTGACTCGAATGATTCAGTTAGCTGTCTTTTTAATGATTCTTTATTTGATTTTTCCTTTTGTGCTCTTAACTTGGGTGTTTTTTATTTGTCTCTTTCTTTTGGTTTCTTAACTTTACTACTACAGAAGCAAAACTTAGACCAGGTCTTACAGTCTTTGCTTTGGCTCTCTCTCGTGCTTCCTTAAATGTTGTTCTTTCTATTACTCTAATGGCTTGGATTTCCTTTTCGAGTATATATATCACACTGCTGAGACGATGATGCATGTCCTTCACCACAGTGAACACATTTAGGTTCCCGGTCGCACATACCATGCTTCATCTTCTCTACAGTTGACACAGACTGCAGGATTTTCTAGCAATTTGGATCTACACGATGTAGGTGTGTCCAAAATGCTGACAATGGAAACACCTTCTGGGTCTTGGAATGTACTGTTTTATCTTAAACCTATACAGGCAGCAGACACACATTCTGGAAGTACTTAAAGTATTAAAAGTTAAATATTAAGGTAGGCTGAGGTATTCTGTTATTATCAACCTTCTTTGTCATCCTGTCCACCTTTATTACACCCTGGTCTTTTGATTCTGTTAAAAGTTTCTCCTCAGAGAAAGCCATCAACTGAGGGGCATATATCAAAGCCCTTGCTGGAGTTCAAGGGCTCTAAAGTGGGAGTGCACTCACCAGTAACTCCCACAAGGTCTGACATCCCATCAACCTAAGGGAGATGCTTTCTACTAGAAGCATATTTCCATTTTGAGGCGATATTTTTGGCTTTCTGCCACAACATTTCACTATTTCCCTGTTTACTTGAAAAAAATATCTATATTGTCACCTTCAAGCTTTAAATTCAGGTATTTATTAACAAAAGAATTTGGGTACAAAGACCCAGGAGCTATTTTATACTTTTTATTTCTCTTCATGGCAAATGGTTCCAATGTGACAATACTGGACCCAGATGCTTTTTGTTGAAGATTTCCTGGCCATATATCTACTCGCATTGCTTTGGGTCCTCAACTGTGTTCGTCCTATCATTCGGTCCAGGGGTACTACATTGATCATGGGACCGACCATGAAAAAGTTCGGGTTCCGTGGGCAAGTCCTTTGACGAAAGCATAGGGTCATCACCAGAGATAGGGGGGGTTGCCATATATGTAAAAAACTTAATTCATCCAGATATTCCCCATACCCACCATGGAGTCACACTTAGAGGACTGGTTATCCCTTTAATTAGGGTCTTCCTAGGGGTATTACCGGATATACACCCTATCTCCAGTGCTAAGGCGTCATGATGTCCGTCGAGATCAGACCCGGCCAATAAGGATAGGGTTTGACATTAAACTTTCCCCTCGCTTGACCACGTCAGGTACTACAGTTCTACGGGTGAGGTGGCATGCCGTCCAACCTCACCCTCCTTCAAATCCCAAGATTTAGACTAAATCATGTCCAAAACCAAGTCAATAGTCATCATCATAGAATCCATACCTTATAGGGGGAGAAAAGCAGAAAGATGAAATTTTTAGCAGAAGGAAAAGGGCTGACTTATTATTTAGTTGGATCAACAGCTAGGCACCAAGGAAACATGGCTGAACTCTGTCAAACCTTTTCCGTTCGGACAAGGCCGTACTATGTCAAAGTCCTTTTAAGACATGCCCAAACTGTGTCAAATTACCATTGAGAAATGGATGGACGGTCCAATTTTCATTAAAACATGGCAGGACTGTCTCAAATTTCTGTTTAGACATGACCAAACTGTGTCAATTTTCCTTTGCAAAAAGTGCCCAGACTGTGTCAAATTTCCGTTGAGACCGGGCGTGCCCGGGCTGTCAAATTTCTGTTGTGACATAGCTGGACTGTGTCAAATTTCCTTTCAGACATAGCCGGAGTGTGTCAAATTTTTGTTCAGACAATGCCGGACTGTGTCAAATTTCCGTTGCTATCAGCCCGGACTGTCAAATTCTGTTCAGTCCATGGCTGGACTGTGTCAAATTCCCGTCGCAGACGTGGCCGACTTTGTCAAATTTCTACTGAGATGGACCTGGACTGTCAAATCTCCATTCAGACCATAGCCAGACTATCAAATTTCCATCCAGACATGGCTGGGCATTGTCAATATTTCATTGAGATGTGTCTGGATTGCGTCAAATTTCCATTCAGACATGGCTGGACTGTCAAATTTCTTCTGAAACGTGCCCGGACAGTTTTAAATTTCTGTACAGACATGACCGGACTGTTTCAAATTTCCATCGAGACATGGCCGTACTGTGTCAAATTTCCGTTAAAACTTGCAAGGACTGTGTCAAAATTTCTGTTTAAACGTGCCTGGACTGTCTCAAATTTCCGTTGTGACATTGCTGGACTGTGTCGAATTTCTGTTGGCACAAGGTCGGACTGTGAAATTTCCGTTCAGACAGAGCCGGACTGTGTCAAATTTCCCTTCAGACATTGCCAAACGGTGTTAAATTTCCATTGCGATGTGCACGGAGTGTGTCAATTTTCCATTAAGAGTACCTGGGTGTTAAATTTCCGTAGAGACAGGGCCGGACTGTGTCAAATTTCTGTTGAGACGTGCCCGGGCTGTGTCGAATTTCCGTCCAGACATGGCTGGGCAATTTCAATATTTAATTGAGATGTGTCAAATTTCCATTCAGACATGTCTGGACTGTGTCAAATTTCCACTTAAACATGCCCGGGCAGTGTCAAATTTCTGTCCGGACATGACCGGACTGTTTCAAATTTCCATCCAGACATGGCTGTACTGTGTCAAATTTCCGTTGAAACATGCATGCTGTCTAATTTTTGTTGGAACATGCCTGGACTGTGCCAAATTTTCATTCAGACATGGCCAGGCTGTGTCAAATTTCCACTGAGACGTGCCCAGACCGTGTCAAATTTGCATCCAGATATGACCGGCTATTTCGAATTTCCATCCAAACATTGCCGTACAGTGTCAAATTTCCGTGCAGACATGGACAGACGGTGTTGATATTCCATTGAGATGTGCCGGGACTGTCTCAAATATCCATTCAGACATGGCCGGACTGTGTGAAATTTTTGCTGATACGTGCCCGGACAGTGTCAAATTTCTGTCCAGACATGACCGGACTGTTTCAAATTTCCGTCCAGACATGGCTGTACTGTGTCAAATTTTCATTGAAAAGTGCCTGGACTGTCAAATTTCCATCGAGAAATGGCTGGACTGTGTCAAATTTCTGTTCAGACATAACCAGACTGTGTCAAATTTCTATTCAGACATGGACGGACGTTGTCAAATCTACGTTCAGATGTACGTCGACTGTGTCAAATTGCCCGGACTGTGTCAAATTTCCGTTCAGACATGGTCGGACTGTGTCAAATATTTAGTTGAGATGTGCCTGGACTGAATCAAATTTCCATTGAGAAGTGCCCGGGTGTTTAATTTCCATTCAGACATGGTCGGACTGTTTCACATTTCTGTTCAGACGTGTCAAATTTCTGTTCAGACGTGCCTAGACAGTGTCAAATTTCTGTTCAGACATGGCTGGACTGTGTCAAATTTATGTTCAGAAATGACCTGAATGTTTCAAATTTCCATTGAGACGTACCCAGACTCAAATTTCCGTTGATACGTGCCTGGACTGTGTCAAAATTTCTGTTGAGACATGCCGTACTGTGTCAAAGTTTGCGCAGCTGATTTGGCTAGCTTGTCTGCCTCTTTGTTTCCTGATATGTTCACATGAGCAGGAACCCAACAATAAGAAACAATGCTCCTCTATATGGTGCAGAAAATCCACTGCAAGATCTTCAACACCAAGGGATGATCAGTATTAAAGACTTCCAGGGACTGTAGGGCACTTTTGGAGTCACAAAATATTGTGTAGCTACACACTGGGAGTGTTGTAATATGTTCCAGTGCTACTAGGATGCCATACAATTCAGCTGTAAAGTTTGAGGCAATTAGAAGGAAGTGCACCTCTTCGGTTAAAAGATTCGCTAAAAACTCCATATCCAAACGCCAGCGCTGGACTTAGAGCCATCAGTAAATATAAACTTGTATCTACATGCTCTGATACATGCTCTAAAAATATGGCCCTCATTTCCTCATCAGATTTATCCCTCTTTGCTCCACTTAAGTACCTGCAGAATTTCACATCAGGTAACCTCCAGACAGGAGTACTGGGATACACAAAGGGTGGGGATAATGGGAAATTTCTAATATTCTTATCCCTCTAAAATAAAATAAAAATTTTTTTAATTCAATAGCTAAAAAGGAGTGGGATACCTTGGATGACTTTCGTAAAAACCGTTAAAAATATTTCTATTTGCCACAGCAAATGCCAGAGAATTTGGGGAGTCTTTGCACTCTAAACCAGTACCGAAGTAATGATGACTGGCGATAGAGGTTCAAGGGGCATCTCTCCCCTGCATCAACTACATACTAGGTATTGGTGACGAACAGAAAGCTCCTGTGGCTATACGAATACCTGAATGATGCACTTGAATCTAAAATTTTTAAGTTACATGAGGAAGCTGAAAGAATAAACTTCACAACCATATGACAGCTTTGACAAGATTAAAGATTTATGAAGCTTCAGTAAAAGATTCTATCAGCTCCCCAACTGGTGTGAGGAAAGCACCTTCAAAATGTGTAGAGCTTCTAGGCTCTTTGCTTTTATATGTTGATATGGGGGACCCAAGTCAATCTACTGTCAAAAACTAGGCCTAAGAAGTGTGCTTGTTCTACACATGGGATTCTACGGCCATACAAATATAGGTCTGGATCAGGATGTACTCCCCTGATCCGACAGAAGTGGACAGCAGTAGTCTTGCTTACAGTTTTAGATGTTTAAAACCCTGTTTTCCAGCCCAACTTACTATTTTATTTATTGTTAATTGTAGCTTTCTATTTCTGCTACAGTCATCCGGGTGGCAGCAAAGGATATTGACAAGTCATCCACAACAGTGTCTTTAAAACCTCTCTTGGAATGACAGCTGCAACACTGTTTATGGCCAGAGCAAAAAGTGTTACACTGAGAACACTATCCTGGGTGGGGGAACACCATTCTTCTTGGCACCTTTTCTCTGATAAAATACTGCCAACTTTAACTTTTAAAATACCTACGATGTAAAAGGATTTCACAAATAAAAGTAATTTGCCTCGTAGACCATTATTATGCATAGTCCTTCAGAATCCCATGTCTCCAAGCAGTGTCATATGCCATTTCTATATCAAAACACTGTCACATGTGTTGCTTGGAGGCAAAGGCCTCACAGATAGAGGCTTCAAGTTTCTTGCAGTAAGATGTCCAGGGTGGAGTGCATTTTTCGAAAACCACACTGAGAAGGTGTTAGAATATTGTTGTGCTCTAGATACCACATCAGTCTTACATTTACCATTTTTTTCCATCAATTTACACAAACAGCAAGTTAAAGCAATGGGGCGGTAACTTGCTGCACAGAGAGGATCTTTTTTTTCAGGCTTAAGGAATGTAACACTGGTAGCTAATTCCCATATGGTAGGGTAGCTGCTTTCATCCCATATTCTATTGATAACTTACTTATAAAAAAAGTTTTGTGTTCCTTGAAATGTGTTTAAACATTTCATAAGGAATCTCATCTGGACCAGGGGCAGTGTTCTTGCTCCTAGAATAAAGCAGAGTCAAATTCCCTCTCAGAAAACGGCATATTATATGATTCCCAGCTTTCTTTGCTGAAAATTCAAGTACCTGTTGTCTTCCATCATTATGAAATTATGTCCTGGGGAACTATCTGATTTCTCAGAGACTCGAGCGAAGTGTTTCTGAAACTGTATTACTAACTTCTCTGGCATCTGTGACATGATTATGATTCACTTTAAGTACTGGAGGAGGATTGGGTGTAAATTTACCCTGAAATTTTTCTTATTTTCTTCCAAATGCTACAGACTGGTGTTCTGCTGTTAATAGAGGATACATATCCGGCCCATGATTGTCTTCTGGCAGCTTTCATGGCTTTTCGAAAATCGTGCCCTACACTGTTTGTAAATTATGACATTGTCCAAGGTGCGGTGTCTCGGCACCTGGCCAATGATGTGCCTAGCTCGGTGTAACAGCCTTAAGTCTTCTGACCACCACGGTACTGGCCGTCTCCTGAATAGTCCTTTTTGTTCAAGGAATCGAGTGCAGACCTGCAGTGTATGTTCCATTGAGTAGATCAATGGCATCATCTACACTTGGGAAATCTTTTGCATTCCCCTCCAACTCACTCAAATCTTTGAATTTTCTCCATTTTGCTTTCTCTAAACACCATCTTGGTGATCTCGGGATAGGTGGGCCCTTCATTGGTGTCGATCACAATTGGAGAATGGTCACTGGTATGCCAGTCATCACTTGTTCTCCAACTAAAATCAACCACTGCAGTTGGAGCTACATATTGAAAGGTCGATGCAGGAGACGGTGCCTGTCTGAATGTGGTAATGGGTATGTTCTCCAGTATTAAGAAAGACCTATATCTTCATTTTTCTATTAATGATGCCATCATATTCCCTTTTTGGTTTGATGTTACATCTCCCCACAATGGATGTCTACTGTTGAAGTCACCAAGTAGAAGGAATGGCTCTGGTAGTTGCTGCATCAAGTGTATTAATTTCTCTTGGGAGACATGGCTATTGGGTGGAATGTAAAGGAACATATAGTATATTGCCTCCTTAAATTAATTCGTACAGCCACAGCTTGAGTGGAGGTATTTAGTTTTACTTTGTAGTGTGGAGCATCTCGACGGATGTAGATGAGGGATCCACCCCCATGATTTTCCCACCTCTAAATCAAATTTAGTTCTATAGTGAACATATTCCCGGAAATAGGACAAGGGGTATATTCACCTAGCATGGTCTCCTGCAAACATATCCCTACAGGAGAGTGCTCATAGATTAAAAGCTTCCACTTCCTCATACTTCGCTCGCAGTCCCTGACAGTTCCACTGAATTATGGAAAGTGAATTTATTCAACGTTTTATTTAGGACTAAACATTGGTGGTTTCCTTTTTACAAGACTGGGGAGAGTTCTTTTTTTCGACTAGGGGGAGGCATTTTGATGGAAGGTTTTGTTGGCTTCTTGGGAGGAATTATCACCTTCGTAGAGCCAACATCTTTTCCTTCAGTGTAGTTGATACTGAAAGGGTTTTTAGTTTCTTCGCTCTCCATCTCTATCGAGATGGAGAGAGCAGAGGTGTTCTCTAAAGAGACCACCTCAAGTGTCTTTGTACTGCTGGCAGTAGCCAGCTCTGCCTCTGATGAGGTCAGAAGTACCAGCGAGGATTGGCACCGGGGGACCAGCATCTGCTGGTTTGTCCTCCAAAGAGGAGTTGGCACCAACAGAAGCTGGCACCAGACCAGCAACCACTGGCCTTGCCTCCAAAGAGGCAGATGGTGGAGGGTTATACTCAACTGGCACTTCAATTTTCTTCAATTCCACACTAGGGTCTTTCTTGTTGGTTCTAGTGAACCTTGTCTTTATATTCTCATCATCAGTTTGACTCAGATGATTCAGTTAGCTGTCTTTTTAATGATTCTTTATTTAATTTTCCTTTGTGCTCTTAACTTGGGTGTTTTTATTTGTCTCTTTCCTTTGGCTTTTTAATTTTGCTACTACAGTAGCAAAACTTAGACCGGGTCTTACAGTCTTTGCTTTGGCTCTCTCGTGCTTCCTTAAATGTTGTTCTTTCAATCACTCTAATTGCTTGTATTTCCTTTTCAAGTAAATATATATCACACTGCTGAGATGACGAGGCATGTCCCTCACCACAGTGGAACACATTTAGGTTCCCTGTCGCACATACCATGCTCCTCTTCTCCACAGTTGACACAGACTGCAGGATTTTCTTGCAATTTGGATCGACACGATTGTAGGGTGTGTCCAAAATGCTGGCAAAGGAAACACCTTCTGGGTCTTGGGATGTACAACTTTATCTTAAACCTATACCAGGCTGCAGAGACATATTCCGGAAGTCTTAAGTACTAAAAGTTAATATTAAGGTAGGCTGAGGTATTCTATTATTTTCAACCTTCTTTGTCATCCTGTCAACCTTTATACACCCTGGTCTTTTTAATTCTGTTAAAAGTCTCTCCTCAGAAAAAGCCATCAATTGAGGGGCATAAATCAAGCCCTTGCTGGAGTTCAGGCTAAAGTGGGGAGTGCACTCAACCGTAATTCCCGCAAGGTCCGACAATCCCATCAACTTACTGCTCTCCTCTGGGGAGATGCTTTCTATAAGGAGCATATTTCCCATTTTGGGCTGTTATTTTTGGCTGTCTGCCACAACATTTCACGATTTCCCTGTGTACTTGAAAAATGTCAATATTGTCACCTTCAAGCTTCAAATTCAGGTATATTATTAATGAATTGGGTACAAAGACCCCAGGAGCTATTTCATACTTTTTATTTTTCTTCATGGCATATGGTTCCAGTGTGACAATACTGGAGCCCAGATGCTTTTTGTTGGAGATTTCTTGGCGGTATATCTACTCGCATTGCTTTGGGTCGTCATCTGTGTCTGTCTGTCATTCGGTCCAGGGGTACTACCCTGATCAAAGGGACCGACCATGATTGATTGAAGTTCGGGTTCCGTGGACAAGTCCTTTGACAAAAGCATAGGGTCGTCAGCCGAAATAGGGGGGTTGCCATAGAACGTGAAAAAACATAGTTCATCCAGATATTACCCCATACCCACCATGGAGTCACACTTAGAGGATGGGTCATCCCTTTCATTAGGGTCGTCCTAGGGGTAATTACTGGATATACACCCTATCTCCAGTGCTAAGGCGTCATGATGTCCGTCGAGATCAGACCCGGCACTGAGGATAGGGTTTGACATTAAACTTTCCCCTCGCTCAACCACTTCAGGTACTGAGTTCTACGGTGAGGTGGCATGCCGTCCTTCCTCACCCTCCTTCAATCCCAAGATTTAGACTAAATCATGTCCAAAACCAAGCCAATAGTAGTCATCATAGAATCTATACCTTATGAGAGGAGGAAGGCAGAAAGATGAAACGTTTTAGTAGAAGCAAAAGGGCTTGACTTATTTCGTTGGATCAACAGCTGGGCACCAAGGCCCAGCGAGAAAGCAGTTCCCACCAGGAATCAGGGCCCAGCTGCTGAACCCTAAGCCCCCCATCCTCGGCAAGGCTTCAGCATCTGGGGGCTTAGCTCACGAAATCTACCCCAGTCTGCCTTGTCAAGATTCCATCGTGGCAATCTCTGTAAAGGTGGACCATTGTTAGTGTTGATAATGATTGGTGCATGATCACTAGTATGCCATCATCTAATGTCCTCCAATCAAAATCGAGAAGGCATTTAGAGCTTGTGATTGATAGGTCAATGCATGACAAGGTACCTGTCTGGACATGAAAGTGTGTGGGCTCTCCTGTATTAAGGAGTCCGACATCCTCATTTTCCACAATTGATGATATAATTTTGGCCCCTTGTGTTTGCTAAAACATCGCCCCATAAAGGATGTCTACCATTCAAATCTCCCAATAAGAGAAAAGGTTGGGGGAGTTGTTGAATCACCTCTACTAAATTATCATACAAAATATTATCATTTGGAGGTAGGTACAAAGAGCATATTGTATATTTTCTCCCTATATCAATCTGTACAACCACTGCCTGCAGAGGTGTAAGAATAGACAAAGACATTTGGGGGAATATCTCGACGAACGTAGATGAGACTTCCGCCATGGCTCCCTGCTTGTTGATTATATGGTGTTCTATAGCTAATATACTCTCGAGGGACAAGGCTAGATATTTTAGCATCAAGCTTTGGCGCCCTCCGTAGACATACAATTATGGGGGAATGCTCATGAATTAGTAGCTTAAGTTCTTCATATTTGGCCCTTAAACCCTGACAATTCCATTGCAAAATGGAGGAGAAAACTATGGATCACTTCTGGAAGACATCTTGGATGAGGTCTTCCCACTGGCAACTTTTAATCTAACATTATTTCCTGTAGGTTTCTTAGAGATGGTCTTGATATATTGGGCTTTATGTTTGTCTTTTTCTTTGTGTCCTTTTGATCTATTTGTTGAGGCGGATGGTGGACCTCAACTTGAATTTCTGATTTATTCAAGTTATCTTCCAGTTGATCAGAAACATCAACAGATAATTTATTTGACGTCATAGCTTTAATGTTTCTGATGGAAGGGGGTGAGAGAGATGGAGGTCTCTCTCTTTTTCGATTAATAGGTGGTGGGCTTCTAGGTTTTGCACCTTCCCACAACAGGTGCACCAGGCAAGTTGGTTTTAAGTGGAACCTCCATCAAATCAGGCAAGTTACATGGCCTGAGAGAGGTTTGTACTACTAATAGTAATGGAGGACGAAGGTTGTACGGGGATGGGCAATGCCCCACTGTTAATACACTGTGGCAAAGCCTCAGAAGGCAATATGCTTACCTCATCATGCAGCATTTTATCATTAGATGGTATATTTCTTTTTATAGAACTATTGGCAGTGCTAGATGGGTTTGATTTTAGTGCCTTTGCATAACTACTTGATTTATCTAATATCTTTTGGCATATCCCACACTTATGTGTTCTAAGTTGGATTTGTTAAGGGCAGCTTCTTCCGACTTATACAGCTCGCAGCTCCGGTCAGTGGATTTATGATTTGAGCTGCAATTTAAACACCTGGCCTCAAGTGTACATTCTCCATGGTAAGATTTGGAGCAAATACCACACATTTTTTTTCGTTTTTGCAAACTTTTGACGGGTGTCCAAATTTAAAACAATTAAAACATTGCAGTGGCTTCTGCTTTGAATGGTCGAACTTTAATAATTTCATTTTCAATAATAATGCGGGAAGGTACATCAGCATCCTGGAAAGTAAGGATAATCATTGATGTACCTGGAACTTTGTGTACTTTCCATACAGTTTAGTGGACACATGTCCAGTATCTCTACCTCTGTAAATTCATACAGATCTTTGTTAGATGCCATAGCTAAAATTTAGGTGGGGTTTGACATCTAACTTAATATTATCATCATTTGTTTTAAGGTTGGATAGTATTACAGATTGTGTGCATGATTTGGCATGGATAAGGTAACTATTTTTTCCACAAAACGGAGATATGTCTCCCGGTGCAATAGTTCCTACTTTTTTCTGAATTAATTTGCATATTTGAAATAGTTCCCTGTAACCCAACCCCCTGAATTCAGCTACAAGCACATCGGTGGTTTTGGCTTCCTCTGGGAAGGCATAACTAAATCAGCATCTTTTTCAAACCAGTCCGCAGGTCTATAAACATCCAAATCCTTTGGTACCTTGTCGCAAAGAGCAGCCATTATATTCAAGTTATTAATTTTGATATTATTAATATTACATATTGCATTAAATGCTTCGTCATGACTATTGTAAGATATCCATGAATCCCATTTTGTATCTTCCTGTTTCATTCTTATTTCTGTTATAGATCCATAACACTTAAATTCTTTATATATATTATCATAATTTGTCTCTATTGGAATTTGGGTAACATGAAGGTTTCGAAGTTTCCTTGCGTTACCCAGATTACTCAATTTTGGAATATCAATGGATTGGTCCTTCCTAGTTCCGAGGTCATCAACAGAGTTTTCCCTAATTAAATTAGCAGAGGTCGTCAACAGTGTCTGAGGTTCGCCATTCGATCCAGGGGTATAAGAAACATTAATTTTAGTCATTAAATTAGTTGGGGGAAAGAAAAAAAAATGAGACTGTCTGACATCTCAAAAGAGAACCCATTATCCTTTCATGAAATTAATTTCTCCACCAATGACATCTGCGAGAGCTGCTTCCCAAATGTCCACTCCCTACCCTACCACAAAGGGATGGTACCACTATGATTAGAGTGGCTCAAGTGTATGCCAAACCCGTTTGATGGGACTGAGAGCTTTACAAGAATACAATCCTCCCCACTTTGATCGTAGTGGCAGGCAAACCGGACAGAATGCCGAGAGTCCTATCTCTATGAAACCGGCCAACCCCGGAATCCGAAGGCCAAGTTTTGTACGAGAATAGTCCCGCAAGCCAGATGGAAATACTGACATTCCAAGGTGTCCAAACATTATCAGGGTAGTTGGCAAGACCACTACAGCTCCCACAATTGATTTTGAAAAAATTTCCAATCCTGGATATGATGTCCCCCCAAAAAAACATCTGGACAGTGAAATGGTAAGAGTTTTGACAGCAAGGTTGGAGACAGTTGATAAATATGAAGAAGAATGAAACAATTATAAGCAATAGAAATAGGATGAGAGAAATTTAGAGTCAAACTGAGGAAAAACAAAAATTCCCCAGTTCGAGAGCCCTCTTGGCCGTCACCACGCTTCAGCACAGGAATATGCCGTGCGGAAGCCCAATGACTTCATCAAGGCATTCTCTCATTAAGAGGGTGTCTGAACGGAAATGTGACACATTCTGGCCATATCTGGATGGAAAATTGACAGTTCATACACGTCTCAAAAGAAATTTGGCACAGTTTCCGGCCATGTCTAAACGGAAATGTGACACAATCCGACCATGCCTGAATGGAAATTTGACACAGTCCAGACTTGTCTGAACGGAAATTTGACACCATATCACTTCCCAATGGAAATTTGACAGTCCAGGCACATCACAATGCAAATTTGACAAAGTCCAGCCATGTCTCAATGGAAATTTGACACTCTGGGCATGTCTGAAAGGAAATTTGACACAGTCTAGCCTTTCATTTCACACAGAAATTTGACAGTCTGGGCACGTCTCAACAGAAATTTGACATAGTCCGGGCACTTTTTGCCAGAAATTGACACGGTTTGAGACAGTCCAGCCATTTTTAATGGAAATTTCACTGTCCATCCATTTCTCAATGGTAATTTGACACAGTTCAGGCATGTTGCAAAGGAAATTTGACACAATATGGCCATGTCCGAACAGAAATATGACAGAGTCCAGGAACGTTTGAACAGAAAGTTGACACTGTCCAGCCATGTCTAAGTGGAAATGTGACACAATCCGACCATGTCTGAATGGAAATTTGACACAGTCCAGCCTTGTGTGCAACGGAAATTTGACACCATGGGCCTTCCAATGGAAATTTGACTCAGACCGGGCACATCTCCTCAATATTGACACGTCCGACCATGTCTGAACAAAAATTTGACACAGTGGGGCACATTTTAATGGGAATTGGACAACGTCTGGGCTATGTCTGAATGGAAAATTTGACAGTCAAGGCACATCACAATGCAAATTTGACACAGTCCAGTCATGTCTCAGTGGAAATTTGAAACTCTGGGCATGCCTGAAAAGGAAATTTGGACACCAGTCCCAGTCCATGTCACAACAGAAATTTGCACACCGTCTGGGCACATCTCAACGGGAATTTGGACATAGTTAGGGCACTTTTTGACAGAATTGTAATCTATTTGGGCATGTCTAAACGGAAATTTGAGACAGTTCAGCCATGTCTCAATGGAAATTTCACAGTCTATCCATTTCTCAATGGTAATTTGACACAGTTCAGGCATGTCACAAAGGAAAATTGTTACAGTATGGCCATGTCTGAACGAAAAAATATGACACTATCCAGGCACGTCTGAACGGAATTTGACACTGTCCAGCCATGTCTGAACGGAAATGTGACACAGTCCGACCATGTCTGAATGGAAATATGACACAGTCCAGCCTTGTCTGAACAGAAATTTGACACCATGGCACTTCTCAATGGAAATTTGATTCAGTACAGGCACATCTCAACTAAATATTTGACACGGTCCGACCATGCCTGAACGGAAATGTGACATTGTCCGGGCACATCTGAACGGAAATTTGACACAGTCTGGCTATGTCTGAATGGAAATTTGACAGTCCGGGCACATCACAATGCAAATTTGAACACAGTACAGCCATTCTCAATCAAGGAAATTTGACACTCCGGGCATGTCTGAAAGGAAATTTGACACAGTCCAGCCATATCATAACAGAAATTTGTCACAGTCTGGGTACGTCTCAATGAAAATTTGACACAGTCCGGGCTCTTTTCGACAGAAATTTACACATTTCGGGCTTGTCTAAATTGAAATTTGAGACAGTCCGGCCATGGGTCAATGGAAATTTCACCGTCCATCCATTTCTCAATGGTAATTTGACACAGTTTAGGCATGTCTCAAAGGAAATTTGACAGTACGACCATGTCCGAATGGAAATTTGGCAGAGTCCAGCCATGTTTCAATGGATAATTGACACAGCCCGGTCACATCTCAACGGAAATTTGACACATTCTGGTAATGTCTGAATGGAAATTTGACATAGTCCGGCCATGCCATAATGAAATTTGGCAGAAGCTGGGTACGTCTTAATGGAAATTTGGAACAGTCCGGCAATGTCTGAATGGAAATTTGGCACAGCCCAGCCATATCTGAATGGAAATTTGACACAGTCCAGTTACGTCTGAACAAAAATTTAACACAGTCCGGCCATGTCTGAATGGAAGTTTTACACAGTCCGCCCTATTTTCAAGAAAAAAACTTGACACAGTCCTTGCTATGTCAAAACATAAATTTTGACACAGTCGTGCACATATCAACGGAATTTGACACGTACATCCATGTCTGAATGGAAGTTTGACACAGCCTGGGCACATCTGAATGGAAATTTGACAATCCGTCCATACACGTCTCAAGGGAAATTTTGCAGTCTGGCCATGTCCGAATTAAAATTTGGCACAGTCCAGCCATGTCTGAATGAAAATTTGACACAGTCCGGTTACGTCTGAACAAAAATGTAACAAAGTCCGGCCATGTCTGAATGGAAATTTGACACAGTCCGGCCATTCCTCAATAAAACTTTGACACAGTCTGGCCATGTCTAAACAGAAATTTGACAGTGTGTGTAAGTATCAACTGAAATTTGACACAGTACGGCCATGTCTGAATGGAAATTTGACAAAGTCCAGGCATGTATAGACGGAAATTTGAAACATTCTGGCCATGTCTGAACAGAAGTTTGACACAGTCTGGGCACGTCTCAACAGAGATTTGAAACAGTCAGGTCATATCTGAACATAAATTTTGCAGTCTAGCCATGTCTGAACGAAATTTGACACCAGTCCAGGCACATTTGAACAGAAATTTAACACTGTCCAGCCATGTCTAAACGGAAATGTGACAGTCCGAATATGTCTGAATGGAAATTTGACAGTCCAGTCTTGTCTGAGGGAAATTTGACACCCAGGAACTTATCAATGGACAATTTTTCACAGCCTGGGCACGTTTCAACAGAAATTTGACACAGTCCGGACATGTCTCATTGGAAATTTGACCCCCATGCACTTCTCAAAAGAAATTTGACACACTGTGGGCACATCTAACCAGAAATTTGACACAGTCAGTCTATGTCAGAAATGAAATTTTGTGGTCTGGGCACGTACCAATGGAAATTTGACACAGTCTGGGCACGACACAATTGAATTTGAGACAGTTCAGGCATGTCTCAATGGAAATTTAATACAGTCCGGTCATGTCCGAACGTAAATTTGACACAGTCCAGCCATATCTGTACATAAATTTGACACAGACTGGGCCACGTCTGAATGGAAAATTTGCACTTTGAGACTCCGCTCATGCCTGAACGGAAATTTGATACTCTCTGGCCATGTCTGAATCGAAATGTGACACAATCCGGCTTTGTCTGAATGGAAATTTGACACCCGGGCACTACTCAATGGAAATTTGACACCCGGGCACAACTCAATGGAAATTCGACACAGTCCGGGCACATCTCACCGAAAGTTTGACACTGTACGGCAAATGTCTTGAATGGAAAATTTGACACAGTCCGGTTACGCCTGAACGAAAATTTAACACAGTCCGGCCATGTCTGAATGGAAATTCGACACAGTCCAGCCATGTCTAAATGGAAATGTGACACCATCCGACCATGTCTGAATGGAAATTGGACACAGTCTGGCTATGTCTGAATGGAAATTTGAAAGTCTGGGCTCATCACAATGCAAATTTGACACACTCCAGCCATTTCCTAATGGCAATATGACACAGTTCAGGCATGTCGCAAAGGAAATTTGACACAGTACGGCCATGTCTGAACAGAAATATGACAAAGTCCAAGCACGTCTGAACAGAAATTTTGACACTGTCCAGCCATGTCTAAACGGAAAGTGACACAATCCGACCATGTCTGAATGGAAATTTGACACAATCCAGCCTTGTCTGAACAGAAATTTGACACCAATGGGCACTTTCCCAATGGAATTTGACCTCAGTCTGTTCACATCTCAACTAAATATTTGACACAGTCCGACCATGTGTGACCGGAAATTTGACAAAGTGGGGCACATTTGAATGGAAATTGGACACCGTCTGGCTATGTCTGAATGGAAATTTGACAGTCCAGGCACATCACAATGGAAATTTGACACAGCCCAGCCATGTCTCAATGGAAATTTGACACTCCGGGCATGTCTGAAAGGAAATTGGACACAGTGAAGCCATGTCACAACAGAAAATTCACAGAGTCTGGGCACGTCTCAACGGAAATTTGGACATAATCCGGGCACTTTTTGACAGAATTTGACAGTGTTTGGGATAGTCCAGCCATATCTCATTGGAAATTTCACCGCCCATCCATTTCTCAATGGTAATTTGACCCAGTTAGCATGTCACAAAGGAAATTTGACACAGTACGGCCATGTCCGAACAGAAATATGACTGAGTCCAGGCACATAGGAACAGAAATTTGACACTGTCCAGACATGTCTAAGTGGAAATGTGACACAATCCGACCATGTCTGAATGGAAATTTGGCACAGTCCAGCCTTGTGTGAACGGAAATTTGACACCATGGCACTTCCCAATGGAAATTTGACTCAGTCTGGGCACATCTCAACTAAATATTTGACACAGTCCGACCATGTCTGAACGGAAATTTGACACAGTGGGACACATTTGAACGGAAATTGGACACCGTCTGGCTATGTCTGAATGGAAATTTGATGGTCCAAGCACATCACAATGCAGATTTGACACAGCCCAGCCATGTCTAAACGGAAATTCGACACAGTCTGGATATGGCTGAATAGAAATTTACCAGTCCAAGCATGTCCCAATGGAAATTTGACACAGTCCAGCCATGCCACAACAGAAATTTGGCACAGTCCAGGCACCTCTTTGACAGTCTGTCCGTGTCTCAATGATAATTGAAAGAAATTGGGGACATCTCAACAGCAAATTTGGAGACAGTCAGGCCATGTCACAAGGAAAATTTGACAAAATCTGGCAATATCTGTACAGAAATTTGACAAAATCTGGCCATATCTGTACAGAAATTTGACACAGATGGACCATGTCTGACCGGAAATTTGACACAGTCGGGTCACATCTAAACAGAAATTTGGAACAGTCCGGGCATTTCTCAATCGAAATGTGACACCGTTTGGGGATGTCCCAACAGAAATTTGACAGTCTGGCCATGTCTCAATGGTAATTTGACACAGTTTGGGCACGTCTCAGTGGAAATTTGACACAGTCCAGATATGTCTGAAAAGAAATTTGTCACAGTCCTTGCACGTCTCATGGAAATTTTAACAATCAGACCAAGTTCGAACGGAAATTTGACACAGTCCGGCCATTCCTGAGCGGAAACTTGACTCTGGGGCACTATTCAATGGAAATTGGACACAGTCCGGGCAAATCTTGATGGAAATTTGACACTGTCCCGCCATGACCGCCATGAACGGAAATTTTACAGTAAGGGCACGTCCCAACGGAATGCGACACACAGTCCAGGCATGTCTGGATGGAATCCGGCCATGTTTCGACGGATAATTGACACCCGGGCACTTCTCACAAGAAATTTGAAGCAGTCCAGCCATGACTCAATGGATATTTGACACACTGCGGGCACATCTCAACAGAAATTTGACACCGTCTGGCTATGTCTCAATGGAAATTTGGTATTCTAGGCACGTCCCAACAGAAATTTGACACAGTCCGTGTAAGTCCCAACGGAAATTTGATACAGTCTGGTCATGTCTGAACATAGATTTGACACAGTCCAGCCATGACTGTACATTAATTTGACACAGACCGGGCACGTCTGAATGGAAATTTGACACTGTCCGTCCATGTCTGAACGGATATTTGACACAGGTGGGCCATGTCTGAACGGAAATTTGACACTGGCTGGCCATGTCTGAACGGAAATTTGACAACCAGTTAAATCTCAACAAAAAATTTGACACTGTCTGGCCGATGTCTGAAAAAAAAAAATTGTCACAGTCCTTGCACATCTCATGGAAATTTTAACAATCAGACCAAGTTCAAACAGAAATTTGACACAGTCAGGCCATGTCTGAATAAAAAATTTGACATAGTCTGTTATGTCTGAACGAAAATTCAACACAGTCCGTCCATGTCTGAATGGAAATTTGACACAGTCCGGCCATGTCTCAACAATATTTTGACACAGTTTGGCCATGTCTGAATGGAAATTTGACACAGTCTGGGCATGTCTCAATGGAAATTTGAAACAGTCAGGTTATGTCTGAATATAAATTTGTCACAGTCCAGCATGCGTGAACAGAAAAATGACACAGTCCAGCCATGTCTAAACGGAAATGTGACACAGTCCAACCATGTCTGAATGGAAATTGGACACAGTCTGGCTATGTCTGAATGGAAATTTGATAGTCCGGGCTCATCACAATGCAAATTTGACACAGTCCAGCCATTTCTCAATGGTAATTTGACACAGTTCAGGCATGTCACAAAGGAAATTTGACACAGTATGGCCATGCCCGAACAGAAATATGACAAAGTCCAAGCACGTCTGAACAGAAATTTGACACTGTCCAGCCATGTCTAAACGGAAATATGACACAATCCGACCATGTCTGAATGGAAATTTGACACAGTCCAGCCTTGTCTGAACAGAAATTTGACACCATGGCACTTCCCAATGGAAATTTGACTAAATCGGGGCACATCTCAACTAAATATTTGACACAGTCCGAGCATGTCCCTGGAAACGGAAAAATTTTGGACCACAGTGGGTGGGGTACATTTTGAATGAAAAATTTTTGGACCACCCTGGGGGGTCCACTGGGCTTAATGATCCACCCCACCCCCTTGAATGTAAATTTGACAGTCCCAGGCACATCACAAGGCAAATTTGACACAGTCCCAGCCATTTGGCCCAATGGAAATTTGACACTCCGGGCATGTCTGAAAGGAAATTTGACACAGTCCAGCCATGTCACAACAGAAATTTGACACAGTCTGGGCACGTCTCAACGGGAATTTGGACATAGTCAGGGCACTTTTTGACAGAATTTGAATCTATTTGGGCATGTCTAAACGGAAATTTGACACAGTTTAGGCATGTTGCAAAGGAAATTTGACACAATACGACCATGTCTGAACGGAAATTTGAAACTGTCCAGGCACGTCCGAACGGAAATTTGACACTGTCCAGCCATGTCCAAACGGACAATGTGACACAGTCCGACCATGTCTGAATGGAAATTTGATACAGTCCAGCCTTGTCTGAACGGAAATTTGACACCATGGCACTTCTCAATGGAAATTTGACTCAGTCCGGGCACATCTCAACTAAATATTTGACAGAGTCCAACCATGCCTGAACGGAAATGTGACATTGTCTGGGCACATCTGAACAGAAATTTGACACAGTCTGGCTATGTCTGAATGGAAATTTGACAGTCCGGGCACATCACAATGCAAATTTGAACACAGTCCAGCCATGTCTCAATGGAAATTTGACACTCCGGGCATGTCTAAAAGGAAATTTGACACAGTCCAGCCATGTCACAACAGGAATTTTGTCATAGTTCGGGTACGTCTCAATGAAAATTTGACACTTTTCGGGCATGTCTAAACGGAAATTTGAGACTGTCCGGCCATGGGTCAATGTTTCATTTCCACCATCCTCCATTTTGTCAATGGTAATTTGGCACAGTTTAGGCATGTCTTAAATGAATTTGACACAGTACGACCATGTCCGAATGGAAATTTGTCAGAGGTCCCAGCCGATGTTCTCAATGGATTATTTGACACAAGCCCGGCCCCCACATCTCAACGAAAATTTGACACATTCTGGTAATAGCTTAAGGGAAATTTGACACAGTCCGACCATGACATAACAAAATTTGGCACAAGCCAGGTATGTCTCAATGAAAATTTGACACAGTGGGACCTTGTCTCAATAGAAATTTGACACAGTCCGGGCAAGTGTAAATGGAAATTTTTTGGGCATTTGTGGCATGGTCCAGCCATATCTGAACGGAAATTTGACACAGTTCGCCCATGTTCGAACGGAAATTTGACAAAGTCCATCCTTGTCTGAACGGAAATTTGACACATTCTGGCCATATCTGAATGGAAAATTGACAGTTCGTACACGTCTCAAAAGAAATTTGGCACAGTCCGGCCATGTCTAAACGGAAATGTGACACAATCCGACCATGCCTGAATGGAAAATTTGACCACAAGTCCAGACTTGTCTGAACGGAAATTTGACACCATATCACTTCCCAATGGAAATTTGATAGTCCAGACACATCACAATGCAAAATTTGACAAAGTCCAACCAGTCTCAATGGAAATTTGACACTCGGGCATGTCTGATGGGAAATTTGACACAGTCCAGCCATGTCACAACAGAAATTTTACAGTCTGGGCACGTCTCAACAGAAAGTTGACATAGTCCGGGCACTTTTTGCCTTAATTGACACTGTTTGAGACAGTCCAGACATGTCTCAATGAAATTTTTCACCTGTCCATCCATTTCTCAAATGGTAATTTTGACACAGTTCAGCATGTCGCAAAGGAAATTTGACACAATATGGCCATGTCCGAACAGAAATAGGACAGAGTCCAGGAACGTTTGAACAGAAAGTTGACACTGTTAAGCCATGTCTAAGTGGAAATGTGACACAATCCGACCATGTCTGAATGGAAAATTGACAGTTCGTACACGTCTCAAAAGAAATTTGTCACAGTTCGCCATGTCTAAACGGAAATGTGACACAATCCGACCATGCCTGAATGGAAATTTGACACAGTCCAGACTTGTCTGAACGGAAATTTGACACCATATCACTTCCCAATGGAAATTTGACAGTCCAGGCACATCACAATGCAAATTTGACAAAGTCTACCCATGTCTTAATGGAACATTTGACACTCTGGGCATGTCTGAAAGGAAATTTGACACAGTCAGCCATGTCACAACAGAAATTGACAGTCTGGGCACGTCTCAACAGAAAGTTGACATAGTCCGGGGCACGTTTTGCCTTAATTGACACTGTTTGAGACAGTCCAGACATGTCTCAAATGAAATTTCACTGTCCATCCATTTCTCAATGGTAATTTGACACAGTTCAGGCATGTCGCAAAGGAAATTTGACACAATATGGCCATGTCTGAACAGAAATATGACAGAGTCCAGGAACGTTTGAACAGAAAGTTGACACTGTGCAGCCATGTGTAAGTGGAAATGTGACACAATCTGACCATGTCTGAATGGAAATTTGACACAGTTCAGCCTTGTTGAACGGAAATTTGACACCATGGGCACTCCCAATGGAAATTTGACTCAGTCCAGGCACATCTCAACTAAATATTTGACACAGTCCGACCATGTCTGAACGAAATTTGACACAGTGGGGCACATTTTGACGGAAATTGGACACCGTCTGGCTATGTCTGAATGGAAATTTGACAGTCCAGGCACATCACAATGCAAATTTGACACAGTCCAGTCATGTCTCAGTGGAAATTTGAAACTCTGGGCATGCCTGAATGGAAATTTGACACAGTCCCCCACCAGCCATGTTCCACAACAGAAATTTGACACAGTCTGGGCACGTCCCCCCAATGGAAATTTGACATAGTCCGGGCATTTTTCGACAGAAATTGACAGTTTGGGCATGTCTAAACGGAAATTTGAGACAGTTCAGCCATGTCTCAATGGAAATTTCACAGTCTATCCATTTCTCAATGGTAATTTGACACAGTTCAGGCATGTCACAAAGGAAAATTGTTACAGTATGGCCATTGGTCTGAACGAAAAAATTTTTTTTGACACACTTGTCCAGGCATGTCTGGAACGGGAAATTTTGACTCTGTCCAGCCTTGTCTGAACGGAAATGTGAACACCCAGTTCCGGACCATGTCTGAATGGAAATATGACACAAAGGTCAGCCATGACTGAACCCGGAATAAATGTTTTCCGACCATGGAGATTCTCAATGGAGGAAATTTGATTCAGAAACAGGCACATCTCACTAAATATTTGACACGGTCCCGACCATGCCTGGAACGGAAATGTGACATTGTCCGTGCACATGTGAACGGAAATTTGACACAGTCTGGCTATGTCTGAATGGAACAAATTTGACAGTCCGGTGGGCACATCACAATGCAAATTTGAACAACAGTCCAGCCATGTCTCAATGGGAATTGGATTCACTCCCGGGTCATGTCTGAAAGGAAATTTGACACAGTCCAGCCATATCATAACAGAAATTTGGAAATAGTCCGGGCACTTTTTGACAGAATTTGACTTCGTTTGGGCATGTCTAAACGGAAATTTGAGACAGTCCAGCCATATCTCAATGGAAGTTTCTCCGTCCATCCATTTCTTAATGGTAATTTTGGACACAGTTCAGGCATGTCGCAAAGGAAATTTGACACAGTACGGCCATGTCCGAACAGAAATTTGACACAGTGGGGCACATTGAACGGAAATTGACCACATTCCAGATATGTCTCAATGGAAATTTGACCCCCCTCCAGGCATGCCTGATAAGAAATTTGACACAGTCCAGCCATGTCACAACAGAAATTTGACCACAGTTTGGGCACGTCTCAACGGAAATTGGACATAGTCCCGGGCACTTTTTGACAAAAATTGATAGGTTTGGGCATGTCTAAACAGACATTTGAGACAGTCCAGCCATGTCTCAATGGAAATTTCACAGTCCATCCATTTCTCAATGGTAATTTGGCACAGTTCAGGCATGTTGCAAAGGAAATTTGACACAGTACGGCCATGCCGAGGGCGGAAATTTGAACACTGTCCAGGCACGTCTGAACGGAACAAATTTGACACTGTCCAGCCATGTCTAAACGGAATATGTGACACAGTCCGACCATGTCTGAATGGAAATTTGACACCAGTCCCAGCCTTGTCGTTTAACAGGAAATTTGACACCAGGGCACTTCTCAATGGAAAGTTTGAATCCAAGGGGGGTTTCCACCGGGGGGGGGGGAAAACCCATCTCAACTATATATTTGACACAGTCGACCATGCTGAACGGAAATGTGACATTGTCCGGGCACATCTGAACAGAAATTTGACACAGTCTGCCTATGTTTGAATGGAAATTGACAGTCCAGGCACATCACAATGCAAATTTGAACACAGTCCAGCCATGTCTCGATGGAAATTTGACATTTCGGGCATGTCTAAAAGAAAATTTGACACAGTCCATCCATGTCACATCAGAAATTTGTCACAGTCTGGGCACGTCTCAATGAAAATTTGACACACTTCAGCCATGCCACAACAGAAATTTGACATAGTCCAGGCATGTCTGGATGGAATCTGGCCATGTTTCGACGGATAATTGGCACCCGGGCACTTCTCACAAGAAATTTGAAGCAGTCCAGCCATGTCTCAATGGATATTTGACATAGTCTGGCCATGTCTGAACAGAAATTTGACACACTGCAGGCACATCTCAACAGAAATTTGACACCGTCTGGCTATGTCTCAATGGAAATTTGGCAGTGTAGGCACGTCCCAACAGAAATTTAACACAGTCCGTGTATGTCCCAACAGAACTTTGATTATAGGTCTGGTCATGTCCGAACGTAGATTTGACACAGTCCAGCCATGTCTGTACATAAATTTGACACAGACCGGGCACGTCTGAATGGAAATTTGACACTGTCCGTCCATATCTGAACGGAAATTTGATAAAGTCGGGCCATGTCTGAAAGGAAATTTGACACCCGGGCAAATCTCAATGAAAATTTGACACTGTCCGGCTATGTCAGAAGTTTGACAGTCTGGTCATGTTCTCGACCGTATATTTGAACATAGTCCAGCCATGTCTCTACATAAATTTGACACAAACCGGGCACGGCTGGATGGAAATTTGACACTGTGCGTTCATGTCTGAAGGGAAATTTTGCACAGTCCCGCCATGTCCAAACAGGAATATGGCAAAGTTCGTCTTTGTGTGAACAGAAATTTGACACATTCCGGGCACGTCTGGACGGAAATTTGACAGCCCATACATGTCTCAGAGGATATTTGGCACAGTCAGGCAATGTCTGAACACAAATTTTGACACAGTCTGGTTAGCCTGAACGAAAATTTAACACAGTCCAGCCATGTCTGAATGGAAATTTTGACACAGTCCGGCCATGTCTGAACGGAAATTTGATGCAGCCCAGGCACGTCTGAACGGAAATTTGACAGCTGGGCACTTCTCAACGGCACATATCAACGGAAAGTTGACACAGTCCATGTCTAGATGGAAATTTGAAACAATCCAGCCATGTCTCTACATGAATTTGACACTGCCCAGGCATGTCTCCAGCAGAAAAATTGACACAGTCTCCGGCCATGCAACCTGAATGGAAATTGACAGTTGCGGCAATGTTTCAACAGAAATTTGACAGTCTGGCCATGTCTCAATGGTAATTGACAATATTCAGGGGTATCTGAATGGAAATTGAGACAGTCCAGACATGTCTCAATGGATATTGACATAGTCCAGCCAAGCCTGAACGGTTTAAATTTTACACAGCCTGGGCACGTTTCAACAGAAATTTGACACAGACGGGGCATGTCTCATTGGAAATTTGACCCCCATGCACTTCTCAATAGAAATTTGACACACTGTGGGCACATATCACCAGAAATTTGACACAGTCAGTCTATGTCTGAAATGAAATTTTGCAGTCTGGCACGTACCACGGAAATTTGACACAGTCTGGGCACGACACAATTGAAATTTGAGACAGTCCAGGCATGTCTCAATGGAAATTTAATACATGTCCGAACGTAAATTTGACACAGTCCAGCCATGTCTGTACATAAATTTGACACAGACTGGGCACATCTGAATGGAAATTTTGACACTCTCTTATGCCCTGAAAAAACGGAAATTTGATACTCTCTGGCCATGTCTGATTCAAAGTGTGACACAATCCGGCTTTGTGTCTGAATGGAAATTTGACACCCGGGCACTACTCAATGGAAATTCGACACAGTCCGCACATCTCACCGAAAGTTTGACACCGTACGGCACTTACCCAATGAAAATTTGACTCAATCCGGGCACATCTCAACTAAATATTTGACATAGTCCGACCATGTCTGACAACGAAAATTTGACACAGTGAGGGACATTTGAACGGAAATTTGACACCGTATGGCTATGTCTAAATGGAAATTTGACAGTCCAGGCACATCACAATGCAAAATTTGACACAGTCCAGTCATGTCTCAGTGGAAATTTGAAACTCTGGGCATGCCTGAAAGGGGGAAAATTTGACACAGTCCGGCCATTTTGTCACAACAGAAATTTGACTCAGTCTGGGGGGGGGGGTGCACGGTCCCAAAAAAAGGAAATTTGACATAGTCCGGGCATTCGACAGAAATTGACAGTTTGGGCATGTCTAAACGGAAATTTGAGACAGTTCAGCCATGTCTCAATGGAAATTTCACAGTCTATCCATTTCTCAATGGTAATTTGACACAGTTCAGGCATGTCACAAAGGAAAATTGTTACAGTATGGCCATGTCTGAACGAAAAAATTTGACACTGTCCAGGCACGTCTGAACGGAAATTTGACTCTGTCCAGCCTTGTCTGAACGGAAATGTGACACAGTCCGACCATGTCTGAAATGGAAAAAATATGACACAGTCCCAGCCTTGTCTGAACAGAAATTTGACACCATGGCACTTCTCAATGGAAATTTGATTCAGTACAGGCACTCTCAACTAAATATTTGACACGGTCCGACCATGCCTGAACGGAAATGTGACATTGTCCCCCCCAGGGCAACATCTGAACGGAAATTTTGACACAGTCTGGCTATGTCCCTGAATGGAAATTTGACATTCCGGGCACATCACAAAATGCAATTTGAACACAGTCCAGCCATGGATCCTCAATTGGTGAAATTGGACACTCCGGGCATGTCTGAAAGGAAATTTGACACAGTCCATCCATATCATAACAGAAATTTGTCACAGTCTGGGTACGTCTCAATGAAAATTTGACACAGTCCGGGCTCTTTTCGACAGAAATTTACACATTTTGGGCTTGTCTAAATTGAAATTTGAGACAGTCCGGCCGGGGGTCAATGGAAATTTCACCATCCATCCATTTCTCAATGGTAATTTGACAAAGTTAAGGCATGTCTCAAAGGAAATTTGACAGTACAATCATGTCCAGCCATATTTCAAATGGATAATTGACACAGCCCGGGTCACATCTCAACGAAAATTTGACACATTCTGGTAATGTCCCTGAATGGACCATTTGACATAGTCGTGCCATGCCATAATGAAATTTGGCAGAAGCTGGGT
>NC_087205.1:83052122-83072984 GCF_015104395.2 Macrobrachium nipponense
CCATTTAGACTTGCCTGGACTGTGTCAAATTTCTATTGATACAAGGTCCCACTCTGTCAATTTTCATTGAGACGTACCTGGATTGTGCCAAATTTCGTTATGTCATGACACGGACTGTGTCAACTTTCCATAAGCTATTACCAGAATGTGTCAAATTTCTGTGAGATGTGGCCAGCTGTGTCAAATATCCATCGAAAACATGGCTGGACTCTGACAAATTTCCATTCGGACGGGATGGTTGTGCTGTGTCAAATTTCATTTTAGACATGCCTAAAACTGTATCAAATTACTATTGACAATGGATGGACGGTGAAATTTCCATTGACCCATGGCCGGACAGTCTCAAATTTCCATTTAGACATGCCCGAACTGTGTCAAATTTTCATTGAGACGTGCCCGGACTGTCACAAATTTCTGTTATAACATGGCTGGACTGTGTCAAATTTCCCTTCAGACATGCCCAGAGTGTCATATTTCCACTGAGACATGGCTGGACTGTGTTCAAATTTGCATTGTGATGTGCCCGGACTGTCAAATTTCCATTCAGCCATAGCCAGACTGTGTCAAATTTCCGTTCAGATATGCCCAGACAATGTCACATTTCTGTTCAGGCATGGTTTATCTCTGTCAAATATTTAGTTGAGATGTGCCCGGACTGTATCAAATTTCCATTCAGACATGGTCGGACTGTGTCACATTTCTGTTTAGACATGGCTGGAAAGTGTCAAATTTCCGTTCAGACGTGCCTGGACACTTTCAAATTTCCGTTCAGACATGGCTGTACTGTGTCAAATTTCCTTTGTGACATGCCTAAACTATGTCAAATTTCCGTTTAGACATGCCCAAATAGAGTCAAATTCTGTCAAAAAGTGCCCGGACTATGTCCAAATTCCTGTTGAGACGTGCCCAGACTGTCTCAAATTTCTGTTGTGACATGGCTGGACTGTGTCAAATTTCCTTTCAGACAAGCCTAGAGTGTTCCAAAAAAATTTCCATGCGACATGGCTGGGGGGGGACTTGTGTCAAATTTACATCTTGATGTGCCTGGACTGTCAAATTTTCATTCAGGGGGGGGGGGGGGACATAGCCAGACCCCAGTGTCCAATTTCCATTCAAATGTGCCCCACCGTGTCAAATTTCAATTCAGACATGCTCGGAACTGACAAATATTTTAGTTTGAGATGTGCCCCTATTTAGTCAAATTTCCATTGGGAAGGTGCCATGGTGTCAAATTTCTGTTCAGACAAAGGCTGGACTGTGTCCAATTTCCATTCAGACATGGTCGGATTGTGTCAGATTTCCATTAGACATGCTGGACAGTGTCAAATTTCTGTTCAGACGTGCTTGGACTTTGTCATATTTCTGTTCAGGCATGGCCGTACTGTGTCAAATTTCCTTTGCGATATGCCTGAACTGTGTCAAATTATCATTGAGAAGTGGCTGGACTGTGTCAAATTTGCATTGTGATGAGCCCGGACTATCAAATTTCCATTCAGACATAGCCAGACTGTGTCCAATTTCCATTCAGACATGGTTGGACTGTGTCACATTTCCGTTTAGACATGGCTGGACTGTGTCATATTTCTGTTCACACATGGCTGGACTGTGACAAATTTATATTCAGACATAACCTGACTGTTTCAAATTTCCATTGAGACATGCCCAGACTGTGTCAAATTTCCGTTCAGACATGGCCGGACTGTGTCAAATTATTGTTGCGACATGGCCGGACTGTGTCAAATTTCCATTCAGACATGGCCAGACTGTGTTTGAATTTTCGTTCATGCGTAACCAGATTATGTCAAATTTCCATTCAGACATTGCCTGACTGTGTCAAATTTCCGTTCGAACTTGGTCTGATTGTTAAAATTTCCATGAGACGTGCAAGGACTGTGACAAATTTTTTTCAGTCATCGCCGGACTGTGTCAAATTTTTGTTGAGATTTAACTGGTTGTCAAATTTCCGTTCAGACATGGCCCGTCTGTGTCAAATTTCCGTTCGGGACATGTCCACGTGTCAAATTCCCGTTGGGACATGGCCCACCTGTGTCAAATTTCCGTTCAGACATGGACAGACAGTGTCAAATTTCCATTCAGACGTGCCCGGTCTGTGTCAAATCCATGTTCGGACATGACCGGACTGTATCAAATTTCCGTTGGGACTTACACGGACTGTGTCATATTCTGTTGGGACGTGCCTAGAATACCAAATTTTCATGGAGACATAGCCAGACGGTGTCAAATTTCTGTTGAGATGTGCCTGCAGTGAGTCAAATTTCTGTTGAGAAGTGCCCAAGGGTCAAATTTCCGTTGAGACTTGGCTGGACGGTGTCAAATTTCTGTTTAAAACGGGCCCAGGGCTGTGTAAAATTTCCGTTCAGACATGTCCAGGACTATGTCAAATATCCCATTGAGTCATGGCTGGACTGCTTCAAATTTCTTGTGAGAAGTGCACGTGTGTCAATTATTTTCCGTCAAAACATGCCGGATTCCATCCAGAACATGTCTGGAACCTGTGTCAAATTTTTGTTGTGGCATGGCCGAAGTGTGTCGCATTCCGTTGGGACGTTGCCCTTACTGTTAAATTTCCGTTCATGGCGGTCACAAGGCGGGACGGTGTCCAATTTCCATCGAGATTTGCCCGCCCGACTGTGTCCAATTTCCATTGAATAGTGCCCCAGAGAAAAGTTTTCGCTCAGGAATGGGCCGGACTGTGTCAAATTTCCGTTCGAACTTGGTCTGAGTGTTAAAATTTCCATGAGACGTGCAAGGACTGGACAAATTTTCTTTTCAGACATATCTGGACTGTGTCAAATTTCCACTTAGACGTGCCCAAACTGTGTCAAATTACCATTGACACATGGCCAGACTGTCAATTTCTGTGGGACGTGCCCGAACGGTGTCACATTTTTGATTGAGAAATGCCCCGGACTGTTCCAAATTTCTGTTTAGATGTGACCCGACTGTGTCAAATTTCCGGTCAGACATGGTCCATCTGTGTCAAATTTCTGTACAGATATGGCCAGATTTTGTCAAATTTCCCTTGTGACATGGCCTGACTGTCTCAAATTTCTGTTGAGATGTCCCCAAATTCTTTCAATTACCATTGAGACACGTACAGACTGTGTCAAATTTCCGTTTAGACATGGCTGGGCTGTGTCAAATCTGCATTGTGATGTGCTTGGACCGTCAAATTTCCATTCAGACATAGCCAGACGGTGTCCAATTTCCGTTCAAATGTGTCCCACTGTGTCAAATTTCCGTTCAGGGAACCATTGGTCGGGACTGTGTCAAATATTTTAGTTTGAGATCGTGCCCAGGACTGAGTCAAATTTCCATATTGTTGGGAAGTGTCATCGTGTCAAATTTTCACCGTTCAACCAACAAGGCTGGAACTGTGCCAAATTTCACATTTGAGACATGGTCGGATTGGTGGCCACCCAATATACCGCTTAGACATGGCTGGACCAGTGTCAAACTTTCTGTTCCATACGTGGCCATGAACTCTTTCATATTTCTGTTCGGCACATTGGCCGTACTGTGTCAAATTTTCCTTTTGGCGACATGCCTGAACTGTGGTCAAATTTACCATTGAGAAAGTGGATGGGCGGTGAAATTTCCATTGGAGATATGGCTGGAATGTCTCAAATTTCCTTTTAGACCATGGCCCAAACACTGTCAAATTCTGTAAAAAACTGACAATTTTATGTCCAAATTCCATTAAGACGATGCCCAGACTCTGTGACATAGTCTGTTGTGCCATGGCTTACTGTGTCCAATTTCCTTTCAGAAATTGCCCGGCAGTGTCAAATTTCCATTGAGAACTTGGGATGGGCTGTCTGTCCAAATTTTCCATTGTGATGTGACCGGACTGTCAAATTTCCATAAGACATAGCAGACGGTGTCCAGTTTCCTTCAAATGTGCCCCACTTTGTCAAATTTCCGGCACAACATGGGTCGGACTGTGTTCAAAATATAGTTGAGATGGCCCAGGACTGAGTTCAAATTTCCATTGGGAAGTGCCATGGTGTCAAATTTGTTCAGACAAGGCTGGGATTTGTGTAAATTTCCTTTCAGACATGGTCGGATTGCGTCAAAATTTCGTTTAGACATGGCTGGACAGTTGCAAAATTTCTGTCAGACGTGCTTCGAGACTTTTGTCATATTTCTGTTCGGACATGGCCGTACTGTGTCAAATTTCGTTGGATTCATGCCTGACTGTGTCATATGCCTATTAAGAAATGGCTGGACTGTGTCAAATTTTGCATTGTGATAGAGCCCAGACTCTCAAATTTCCACGCAGACATAGGCAGACGTGTCCAAATTTCCATTCAGGACATAGGTCGGACAGTGTCACATTTCCATTTAGACATGGCTTGGGGAACTGTGTCGATTTCCATCCAGACATGGCCGGACTGTGTTAAATTTCGTTCAGACGTAACCGGACTGTGTCAAATTTCCATTAGACATGGCCTGGACCTGTGCCAAATTGACTTTCACAAACATATACGATCTGTCAAATCCATTCAGACATTGCCAGAAATGCTGTCAAATTTCTGTTCAGACACAAAAAACGGATTTGGTAATTTTCCGTTTAGGGAAATGGGCAGGACTGTGACAAAATTCTGTTCAGACATGGCAGACCATGTCAAATTTCCTTTGAGACTTGCCCCAGGACTGTGTTCCAATATCCATTGAAACATGCTGGCCTGTGTCGAATTCCTATGAGAAAAAGGGAATGGACAATAACCTTTTATTGGGGACCATAGCCGTTGCTGTGTCCAAAATTTCCTTTGAGACATGCCGAACTTGGCCAAAGTACATTGAGAAATGGCGATGGACTGTCAAATTTTATCGAGGACAGGCCGGACTGTCTCAAAATTTCAATGTTTAGGACATGCCTGAACTGGCCAATTCTGTTGAAAAGTGCCCAGCAGGACTGTTGGTTCAAATTCCGTTGAGCGTCCCATGACAGTGTCAAATTTTTTTTGACTAGCTCGACTGGTCAAAAATTTCCTTTCACATGGCCGAGCGTGTGAAATTTCTGTACAGACATGGGCCCTACTGTCTCAAATTTCCATTAAAGTGCACGTAGATTGTGTCAATTTCCATTAAAACGTGCCTGGATTGTGTCAAATTTCTCATTGACACATGCCCGGACTGTGAAAATTTCCGATGAAACGTACACTGACTGTGTCAAATATCCATTGAGATGTGTCAGGGCTGTGTCAAAATTTCCGTTCAGGCGTTTTACCCGGGGGGGGGGACTGTGTCAAATTTCGTTCAGACATGGCTGGACTGTGTCAAAAATTTTCATTCAGACAGGATGGGACTATTGTCAAATTTCTATTGAGACATCCCAGACTGTCTAAAAAATTTCCATTGAGATGTGCCCAAAAAAAAACGGTGTCAAAATTTCCATTGAGAAATGGCCAGACTCAAATTTCCATTGAGACGGTGTCCGGAAGTGTCAAATTTCTGCTGAGGACGTGCCAGGACGGTGTCCACATTTCCTTCCAGACATTTCTGTTTTCAGGCATGGTTTTGACCGTGTCAAATATTTAGTTGAGGTGTGCCTGTACTGAATCAAATTTTCAATTGAGAAGTGCCATGGTGTCAAATTTTCTGTTCAGACAAGGTGGACTGTGTCATATTTCCATTCAGACATGGTCAGGACTGTGTCACATTTCCGTTCAGACATGGCTGGACAGTGTCAAATTTCCGTTCAGACGTGCCTGGACAGTGTCTAATTTTTCGTTCAGACATGGCCATACTGTAACAATTTTTTCCATTGAGAAATGGATAGACTGTGAAATTTTCCATTGGGGGGGGGGGTACATGGCTGGGACTGTCTCAAATTTCCGTTTAGACCATGCCCGAAAATGTCAATTTCTGTCGAAAAATGCCCACTATGTCAAATTTCTGTTGGGACGTGCCAGACGACTGTTCAATTTCTGTGTGACATGGCTGACTGTGTCAATTTTCATTTCAGTCATGCCCATAGTTTCAAATTTCCACTGAGACCATGGCTGGACGTGTAAAAATTTTGCATTGTGATGTTGCTGAACTGTCAAATTTCCATCAGATATAGCCAGATGGTGTCCAATTTCCGTTCAAATGTGTCCCACTGTGTCAAATTTTCGTTCAAACATGGTCGGACTTGTGTCAAAATATTTAGTTGAGATTGTCCCAGACTGAGTCAAATTTCCATTGGGAAGTGCCGTACGGTGTCAAACTTTTGTGAGATATGCCCGGACTGTGTCGAATTTCCATTGAGTAGTGCCCGGGTGTCAAATTTCCATTCAGACAAAGCTGGATTGTGTTACATTTCGAATCAGACATAGCCAGAGAGTATCAATTTCCGTTCAGGCATGAGCAGAGTGTCAAATTTCCATTCAGACGTGCCCAGTCTGTGTCAAAATTTATGTACAGAACATGGCTAGACTGTGTCAAATTTACGTTCGGACATGACCAGACTGTAATTAAATTTTCCATTGAGACATGCCTGCACTGTCTCAAATTTCAATTGTGTCGTGGCCCAGACTGTGTCAAATTTCCGTTGGTACGCGCCCAGACTGCAAAATTTCATTTCAGACATAGACTGACTGTGTCAAATTTCTGATGAGATGTGCCCACAGTGTGTCAAATTTCTATTGAGAAGTGCATGGGGGTCAAATTTCCAATGAGACATGCCCGGACTGTGTCAAATTTCTGTTGAAAACGTGCCCAGGCTGTGTAAAATTTTCAGTCCAGGCTTGGCCGGACTATGTCAAGTATCCATTTATGTTGTGACATGGCTGGACTGTGTCAAATTTCCTTTCAGAATGCCCAGAGTGTCAAATTTCCATTGAGACATGGCTGGACTTTGTCAAATTTGCATTGTGATGTGCCTGGACTGTCAGATTTCCATTGGGAAGTGATATGGTGTCAAATTTCCGTTCAGACAAGTCTGGACTGTGTCAAATTTCCATTCAGGCATGGTCGGATTGTGTCACATTTCCGTTTAGACATGGCCGGACTGTGCCAAATTTCTTTTGAGACGTGTACGAACTGTCAATTTTCCATTCAGATATGGCCAGAATGTGTCAAATTTCCGTTCAGACAAGGATGGACTTTGTCAAATTTCCGTTCGAACATGGCGAACTGTGTCAAATTTCCGTTCAGATATGGCTGGACCATGCCAAATTTCCATTGAGACTTGCCCGGACTGTGTCAAATTTCTATTGAGACAAGGTCCCACTGTGTCAAATTTTCATTGAGACATAAGTGGCTTTTGCCAAATTTCGTTATGTTATGGCCGGACTGTGTCAAATTTCCATTAGGCTATTACCAGAATGTTTCAAATTTCTGTCGAGATGTGGCGGCTTGTGTCAAATATCCATCGAAACATGGCTAGACTCTGACAAATTTCCATTCGGATATGGTCGTACTGTGTCAAATTTCCTTTCAGATATGCCTAAACTGTGTCAATTACAATTGACAAATGGATGGACGGTGAAATTTCCATTGACCCATGGCCGGACAGTCTCAAATTTCTGTTTAGACATGCCCAAACTGTGTCAAATTTTCATTGAGACGTGCCCAAACTGTGACAAATTTCTGTTGTGACATGGCTGGACTGTGTCAAATTTCCTTTTAGACATGCCCGGAGTGTCAAATTTCCATTGAGACATGGCTGGACTGTGTTCAAATTTTGCATTGGTGATGTGCCCGGACTGTCAAATTTCCATTCAGACATAGCCAGACTGTGTCAAATTTCTGTTGAGATGTGCCTGGACTGAGTCAAATTTCCATTGAAAAGTGCCATGGTGTCAAATTTCAGTTCAGACAAGGCTGGACACTATCAAATTTCCATTCAGACATGGTCGGATTGTGTCACATTTCCGTTTAGACATACCTGGACTGTCTCAAATTTCTGTTGAGATGTACTCACACTGTCAAATTACCAATGAGACCTGGCCAGACTGTCAAATTTCCATTGAGACATGTCCTGTCTGTGTCAAATTTCCAGTGAGATGTGCGTGGGGTCGTGTCAAATTTCCATTGATGCATGCCTGGACTATGTCAAATTTCCATTCAGAAGTGCCCATACTGTGCCAAATTTCCTCTGAACCCCATGCACGGTCAGTGTCAAATTTCCCTCCAGACATGACAGTACTATTTCAAATTTCTGTTCAAACATTGCCATACTGTGTCAAATTCCGTTGAAAAACATCCCTGGACAGTGTCAAATTTCCGTTAAAACGTGGCCTGAACTGTGTTCAAATTTTCCTGGGCCAGACTATGTCAAATTTCATTCAGACATTGCCAAACGGGTCAAGTTTCCTATCAGACTGTGCCTGTGTCAAATATAATTGAAACAGCTAGGACTCTCCCAAATTTTCGTTTGGACATGCCGTACTTTGTCAAATTTCTTGCCCAAACTGTCGCAAATTTCTGTTGGAGAAATGAATGGACGGTGAAATTTCCATTGACACATGGCCTGACTGTCTAAAATGTTTCGTTTAGACCTGCCCAAACTGTGTCAATTTCTGTTCAGAAGTGCCCAGACTGTGTTAAATTTCCATTGAGACATGCCAGTACTGTGTCAAATTTTCTGTTGTGACGTGACTGGACTGTGTCAAATATCCGTTATGATATTGCAAAGTGTGACAAATTTATGTTCAGACAGGGTCAGACTGTGTCAAATTTCCATTATGATGAGCCCAGACTGTCAAAGTAATGGCTGGACTGTGTCAAAATTTATGTTGGGACGTGCCCAAGAATACCAAATTTCCATTGAGACATAGCCAGACGGTGTCAAATTTATGTTGAGATGTGCCCACAGTGTGTCAAATTTCTGTTTAGAAGTGCCCAGGGGTCAAATTTCCGTTGAGACTCTGCTGGACTGTGTCAAATTTTCCTGTTTGAATTTGCCAGGCTGGGTCAAATTTTCATTCGAACTTGCCAGAATATTCAAATTCCATGAGAACATGCTTGGAACAGCTTCAAATTTCTTGTGAGAATGCCTGGGTTGTCAAATATCCGTCAAACATGGCTAAATTCCATCCAGGTATGCCTGGACTATGTCAAATCTCTGTTGTGGCATGGCTGAAGTGTGTCAAATTTACGTTGGGACGTGCCCTTACTGTTAAATTTCCGTTCATGGCGGTCATGGTGGGACGGTGTCAAAGTTCCATCGAGATGTGCCCAGACTGTGTCCAATTTCCATTGAGTAGTGCCCGGTGTCAAATTCCGCTCAGGAATGGGCCGGACTGTGTCAAATTTCCTTTCAAACTTGGTCAGATTGTTCAAATTTCCATGAGACCTTCAAGGACCTGTGTCATATTTTAAGTTTTCAGGTACATGTGGCTGGACTGTGTCAGAATTTCAATTGAGACGTGCCTGGACTGGTGACAAATTTTTTATTCAGGACATTGCACGGACTGTTGTCACAAATTGCCACTGCGAACATGCCCGGCCCAGACTGTGTCAATTTACCATTCAGACACATGGCTGGACTGTCAAATTTCTGTTGGGACGTGCCCGAAATGGTGTCACATTTTGATTGGGAAATGCCCGGACTGTTCCCAAATTTCCGTTTAGGATATGCCCCGACGTGTTGTCAAATTTCCGGTCAGACCATGGTCCAGCTGTGGTCAAATTTCTGTGGTAAGAACATGGCAAGATTTTGTTTTCACAAATTTCCCTTGTGACATGGCCGTACTGTCTCAAATTTCTGTTGAGATGTCCCCTGAACTGTGTCAATTACCATTGATACAAGGCCAGGGGGGACTGTCAAAATTTTCCGTTGAAGGACCGTGCCTGGTCTGTGGCCAAATATCTGTTTGGTGGCATGGCTTGGACCTGTTGTCCAAATCTTTTCCGTTGGGGCATGCGTTGGGACTGTTAAATTTCCGTTGGGGCATGCTTGGACTGTTAAATTTGTCGTTCAGACATATCCGGACTGTGTCAAATTTCCGTTCAGACATGGCTGGACTGTGTCAAATTTTTGTTAAGTTGTGCCTGGACTGTGTAAAGTTTCCTTTGAGAAGTGCCTGAGGGTCAAATTTCCATTCAGACGTGGCCGGCCAGTGTCAAATTGTTGTTCAGTCATGGCAGGACAGTGTCAAATTTTGTCCCATATTTTGTTTCAGTTCAGACTGTGGCCGAAATTTCCCTATTGAAACATGGCCAGACTGTGTTAAATTTCCGTTCAAACATGGCCGGACTGTGTTAAATTTCCGTTGATATCTGCCCGAACTGTGTCAAATTTCTGTTGATCCGTGGCTGAACGGTGTCAAATTTCCGTTGATACGTGCCGGGACTATATCAAATTTCCGTTGAGACATGGCCGGACTATGTCAAACTTCCATTGAGACATGCCTGGACTGTGAAAACTTTCCATTTAGACATGGTCAGACTGCCTGAAATTTCTGTTGAATCGTAACCAAACTTTGTCAAAGCTCTGTTCAGACATGGCCAGACTGGGTCAAATTTTTTTTCAGACATGGCTGGACTATGTCAAATTTCCATTGAGACGTGCCTGGACTGTGTCAAATTTCTGTTCAGACATGGATGGAATGTGTCAAATATCCATTGAAACGTACCTGAACTTGGTCAAATTTCTATTGAAACGTGCCAGACTGTTTCAAATTACCATTGAGACATGGATGGACTGTCAAATTTCCATTGAGATGTGCCCAAAAGGTGTCAAATTTCCATTGTAACATGCCTGGATTGTGTCAAAATTTCATGGAGATATGTCAGGACTGTGTCAAATATCTGTTCAGACATGGCCCGACTGTGTCAAATGTCCATTCAGGCATGGATGGGACTGTGTCAAATGTTATATTGAGACATACCTGGACTGTCTCAAATTTCTGTTGAGATTGTACTCACACTGTCAAAATTACCATTAGACCTTGCAGACTGTCCAATTTCCATTGAGATATGTCCTTGCCTGTGTCAAATTTCCATTGAGATGTGCGTGGGTCGTGTCAAAAATTTCCATTGATGCATTGCCTGGGGGGGGACTATGTCAAATTTCCATTCAGAAGTGCCGTACTTTGCCAAATTTCCACTGGGGGAACGTGGGCAGTGTCCAAAATTTTTCCATCCAGACATGGGACAGTTCTATTTCAAAAATTTCTGTTCAGACATGCCCATACTATGTCAAATTCCCGTTTTGAACATCCCCTGGACTGTGGTCAAATTTCCGTTTAAAAACGTTGCCTGAACGTGTCAAAATTTTCCTGGGCCCCCCAGACTGTGTCGACTTTCTCTTGAGACTTGGCTGAAGATTGTATTACGACATGGCCAGAGATTTGAAAGACTGTCAAAAAATTTCCATTGAGTCATGGCCAGATTGTGTCAAATTTCTGTTGAGACATGGCAGAAGATCCTGTTGAGATATGGCCGGAAAGTGTTAATATTTCGTTGAGATGTCCCTGGACTGTATTAAATTTCCAATACACGGACATGGCCAGAGTCAATTTCCGCTGATACGTGCCCGGACAATGATAAATTTCCATCCAGACATGACCGAACTATTTACAATTTCCGTCCAAACAGGGCCGTACTATGTCACATTTCAGTTGAAAAACGTTGCCGGGGGGGGGGACTGTGTCCAAAATTTCCATTGAAACATACCTGGACTGTCAAAAAAACAAAATTCTGTTGAGACATGGCTGACTGTGTCAAATATCTGTTGGACGTGCCTGGACTGTCAAATTTCCATTCAGACATAGCCTGACTGTGTCAAATCTCCCCTTCAGACATGGCCAGACGGTGTCAAATTTCCAGTGAGATATTGTGTCCGGAGTATGTCAAATTTCTATTAGGAAGTGCTCATATGTCAATTTCCGTTGAGGTATGGCCAGGTTGTGTCAAATTTCCGTTCAAACATGCCCAGATTGTGTCACATTTTTATTAATAGGTGTACAGACTGTGTCAAATTTCCATTAAAACTTCCCAGGACTGTCAATTTCCGTTCGGACCATGCCCCGACTGTGTCAAATAACCTTTAAAACACGGACAGACTGTCTCAAATTTCTGTTGAGGGGGAATGGCCCGAACTGTGTCAAATTACCATTGAGAAATGATCAGACTCATATTTCTGTTCAGACGTGCCTGTACTGTGTCCAAATATTCAACTGGGACAATGCCCAAACAAACTGTGGTCAAATTTCCATTGAGACGTTGCCTGCCAAAATGTGTCAAATTTTTGTTGGGAAATGGACCCAGACCTGACCCAGGACTGTGTCAAATTTCCGTTCAGACCATGGTCAGTCTTTGTCAGATATTTAGTTGAGATGTGCCTGGATGAGTCAAATTTCCATTGATAAGTGCCTGGGTGTCAAATTTCCGTTCACTGACAAGATTGGACTGTCAAATTTCCATTCAGACATATTCGGACTGTGTCGCATTTCCGTTTAGAACATGGCTGGACAGTGTTAAATTTCCACTCAAATGTACCTAGACTGTGTCCAAATTTCCGTTCAGACATGGCTAGACTGCAAAATTTATGTTCAGACATGACCTGACTGACTGTTTCAAATCTCTGTTGAGACGTGCCCAGACTGTGTCAAACTTCTGTTCAGACATGGCCAGAATGTTTCAAATTTCCGTCTATACGTGCCTGGACTTTGTTCAAATTTTCCATTCAGACCATGGCCGTACAGTTTGGCCAAATTTCAGTTGTAATCCTTACACACACTGTCAAATTTCTGTTTAAGGACATTGGACCGGAACTGGGCGCAAAAGTTTGTTGAGGCATGGCCTGGGGGGGGGGCACGTGGGTTCAAATTTTCCATTCAGGAAACCCCATGGCGGGGGGGGGGACTTTTTGGTTTTTTACAAATTTTCATTCAGGGACGTAACCGGGGGGGGGGGGGGGGGGGGGGGGGGTGTGGAACCTGGTTGGTTCAAAAATTTTCAATTCAGGGGGGACAGGCTTGGGACTGTGCCAAATTTTAATTCGGACATGGCCAGACTGGTGCAAAATTTCCCTTGAGATGTGGACGGCGGACGGATTGTCAAATTTCCATTCAGACGTGCCCAGGCTGTGTCAAACTTCCGTTCAAACATGGATGTACTGTGTCAAATTTCCGTGATATGTGCACTGACTGTGTCAAATTTATGTATGACATAGCAAGACTGTGTCAAAGTTTTCTTGAAATATGGCGGACTGTGTCAAACTTCCATTCAGACATGGCCGGACTGCGTTAAATTTTGTTCAGACGTAAACTGGACTGTGTCAAATTTCCATTCCGATATGGCTGGGCTGTGCCAAATTTCCATTCAGACATGGCCGACTGTTCCAAATTTCCATTAAGACGTACCCAACTTCTGCCAAATTTCATTATGGCATGGCATGCACTATATCAAATTTCCGTTTCAGACCATTACCAGAATGTGTCATTTCCGTTGAGAATGTGACCGGTCTGTGTTAATTATCCAATTTGAAACAATGGCTGGGACTCTGCCAAGTTTCATTCGGGACATGATCGTAACTGTCAATTTCCTTTGAGACTGGCCAAACTGTGTCAAATTACCATTGAAAATAGATGGCCGGTGAATTTCCATTGACCCATGGCCGGACTGTCTCAAATTTCAATTTAGACAAGCCCCAAAATGTGTAAATTTCTGTCGAAAAGAGCTCGGGGACTGTGTCAAATTTTCCTGAGACGTACCCAGACTGTGACAAATTTCTGTTATGATATAGCTGGACTGTGTCAAATTCCTTCCAGACATGCCCGGAGTGTTCAATTTTCCATGAGACATGGCTGGACTGTGGTTCAAATTTGCATTGTGATGTGCCTGACACTGTCAGTTTCGGCATTCAGACATAGCAGACTGTGTCAAATTTTTCAGTTCATTACTGTGCCCGGACAATGTAAACATTTCCGTTCAGGCATGTTCGTACCGTGTCAAATATTTAGTTGAGTTGTGCCTGTACTGAATCAAAATTTCCATTGAGAAGTGCCATGGTGTCAAATTTCTGTTCAGACAAGACTGGACTCTGTCATATTTCCATTCAGGACATGGTCGGACGTGTCACATTTCCGTTTCAGACATGGCTGGAAAAGTGTCAAATTTCCGTTCAGAACGTGCCTGACAGTGTCAATTTTTTGGCGTTAAACAGCACACGGCCATACAGAAACAATTTCCTTTGTGACATGCCTGAACTGTGTCAAATTACCATTGAGAAATGGATAGACTGTGAAATTTCCATTGAGACATGGCTGAACTGTCTCAAATTTCCGTTTAGACATGCCCAAACTGTCAATTTCTGTCGAAAAATGCCCGGACTATGTCAAATTTCCGTTTGAGACGTGCCCAGACTGCCTGTCAAATTTCTGTTGTGACATGGCTGGACTGTGTCAAATTTCCTTCAGCATGCCCAGAGTTTCAAATTTCCAAACTGAGACATGACTGGACTGTCGTCAAATTTGCATTGTGAGTTGCCTGGACTGTCAAATTCCATTCAGACATAGCCAGACTGTGTCCAATTTCCGTCAAAATGTGCCCCACTGTGTCAAATTTTCGTTCAGACATGGTCGGACTGTGTCAAATATTTAGTTGAGATGTGCCTGGACTGAGTCAAATTTCCATTGGGAAGTGCCATGGTGTCAAATTTCCGTTCACACAAGGCTGGACGTGGTTTTTCAAATTTCCATTCAGACATGGTCAGATTGTGCCACATTTCTGTTTAGACATGGCCGGACTGTGCCAAATTTCTTTTTGAGACGTGTAACGAACTTGTCAATTTTCCATTCAGATATGGCCAGAATGTGTCAAATTTCCGTTCAGACAAGGATGGACAGTGTCAACTTTCTGTTCCAACGTTCCTGGACTCTGTCATAGTCTGTTCGGACATGGCCATATTGTGTCAAATTTCCTTTGCGACATGCATGAACTGTGTCAAATTACATTGGCAAAATGGATGGAGGGTGAAATTTCCTTTGAGACATGGCTGGACTGTCTCAAACAGTATCAATTTCTGGCAAAAAAAAATTCCCGGACTATGTCAAATTTCTGTTGAGACGTGCCAAACTGTCAAATTTCTGTTGTGACATGGCTGGACTGTGTCAAATTTCCTTTCAGACATGCCCAGAGTGTCAAATTTCCATTAAGTCATTGCTGGACTTTGTCAAATTTACATTGTGATGTGCCTGGACTGTCAGATTTCCATTGGGAAGTGATATGGTGTCAAATTTCCGTTCAGACAAGTCTGGACTGTGTCAAATTTCCATTCAGGCATGGTTGGATTGTGTCACATTTCCGTTTAGACATGGCCGGACTGTGCCAAATTTCTTTTGAGACGTGTACGAACTGTCAATTTTCCATTCAGATATGGCCAGAATGTGTCAAATTTCCGTTCAGACAAGGATGGACTTTGTCAAATTTCCGTTCGAACATGGGTGAACTGTGTCAAATTTTCCGTTCAGATATGGCTGGACCATGCCAAATTTCCAATGCACTTGCCCGACTGTGTCAAAATTTCATTTTGAGAACAAGGTCCCACTCTGTCAAATTTTTCATGAGACATAATTAGCTTTTGCCAAATTTTGTTATGTTATGGCCAGAAAGTGTCAAATTTCCATTAGGCTATTACGAGAATGTGTCAAATTTCCGTTGAGATGTGGGCCGGGCTGTGTCAACAAATCCATCGCAACATGGCTGGGACTTCCTGACAAAAATTTCCATTCAGGACATGGTCGTACTGTGTCAAATTTCCTTTCAGATGTGCCTAAACTGTAAAGTACATTACCATTGACAAATGGTGTGGGCGGTGAAATTTCCATTGACCAATGGTTGGCAGTCTCAAATTTCCATTTAGACATGCCCGAACTGTGTCAAAATTTTCATTGAGGACGTGCCCAAAACTGACAAATTTCTGTTTTGACATGGCTGGGACTGTCAATTCCTTTTAGACATGCCCGGAGTGTCAAATTTCCATTGAGACATGGCTTGGACTGTGTTCAAAATTTTGCATTGTGATGTGCAAAATTTCCGTTCAGACAGGGTCGGATTGTGTCACATTTCCATTTAGACATACCTGGATTGTCTCAAATTTCTGTTTGAGATGTACTCACACTGTCAAATTCCCAATGAGACTGCCAGACTGTCAAATTTCCATTGAGGGGACATGTCCTGCCTGTGTCAATTTCCATTGAGATGTCGTAGGTCGTGTCAAATTTCCATTGGATGCATGGCTGGACTATGTCAGATTCCATTCAGAAGTGCCCATACTGTGCCAAATTTCCACTGAACCATGCACGGTCAGTGTCAAATTTCCTCCGACATGACAGTACTATTTCAAATTTCTGTTCAAACATTGCCCATACTGTGTCAAATTCACCCGTTGTGAAACATCCTGACTGTGTCAAATTTCCGTTAAAACGTGCCTGAACCAAAGTTGTCCAAATTTTCCCTGGGCCAGACTGTGTAACTTTCTCTGACAATTGGCGAAAGATTCTAATTGAGACATGGCCGGAGATTTGAAAGACTGTCAACAAATCATACCGTTAGACAAATTTCCAGTGAGTCGTGGCCGGATTGTGTCAAATTTCTGTTGAGACATTGCAGAAGATCCTGTTGAGACATGGTCCGGAAAGTGTTAATATTTCGTTGAGATGAGACTGGACTGTGTTAAATTTCCATACAGACATGGCCCGAGTCAAATTTCCGCTGATACGTGCCTGGACAATGATAAATTCCATCCAGACATGACCGAACTATTTACAACTTCCGTCCATACAGGGCCGTACTATGTCACATTTCCATTGAAACGTGCCTGGACTGTGTCAAATTTCCATTGAAACGTGCCTGGACCGTCAAATTTCTGTTGAGACATGGCTGGACTGTGTTAAATATCTGTTTGGACGTGCCTGGACTGTTAAATTTCTATTCAGACATAGCCTGACTGTGTCAAATCTCCCTTTAGACATGGCCAGATGGTGTCAAATTTCCAGTGAGATGTGCCCGGAGTGTGTTAAATTTCTATTAGGAAGTGCTCATATGTCAAAATTTCCGTTGAGGATATGCCAGGCTGTGTCAAATTTCCGGTCAAAACATGCCCAGACTGTGTCACATTTTATTGATACGTTGCCTGTGGGACTGTGTCAAATTTCCATTAAAACGTGACCAGGACTGTCAAATTTCCGTTCGGACATGCCCTGACTGTGTCAATACCTTTAAAGACACGGACAGACTGTCTCAAATTTCTGTTGAGATTGGCCCGAACTGTGTCAAATTACCATTGAGAAATGGCCAGACTCATATTTCTGTTCAGACGTGCCTGGACTGTATCAAATATCAACTGGGACATGCCTCCTAAACCTGTGGTCCCCAAAACAAATTTCCATTGAGACGTGCCTGCCAAAAATGTGTCAAATTTCTGTTGGGAAATGGCCCAGACCTGCACGGACTGTGTCAAATTTCCGTTCAGACATGGTCAGTCTTTGTCAAATATTTAGTTGAGATGTGCCTGGACTGAGTCAAATTTCCATTGATAAGTGCCTGGGTGTCAAATTTCCGTTCAGACAAGATTGGACTGTCAAATTTCCATTCAGACATATTCGGACTGTGTCGCATTTCCGTTTAGACATGGCTGGACAGTGTTAAATTTCCATTCAAATGTGCCTGGACTGTGTCAAATTTCCGTTCAGACATGGCTAGACTGCGAAATTTATGTTCAGACATAACCTGACTGTTTCAAATCTCTGTTGAGACGTGCCCAGACTGTGTCAAACTTCTGTTCAGACATGGCCAGAAAATTTCAAATTTCCGTCTAAATGTGCCTGGACTTTGTCAAATTTCCATTCAGACATGGCCGTACTGTGTCAAATTTCAGTTGATACTTACACACACTGTCAAATTTCTGTTTAGACATGGCCGGACTGTGTCAAAGTTTTATTGAGGAATGGCCGGACTGTGTCAAATTTCCATTCAGACATGGCCGGACTTTGTTACATTTTTTGTTCAGATGTAACCGGACTGTGTCAAATTTTCATTCAGACATGGCTGGACTGTGCCAAATTTTAAATTCAGACATGGCCAGACTGTGCAAATTTCCCTTGAGACGTGTACGGACAGATTGTCAAATTTCCATTCAGACGTGCCCAGGCTGTGTCAAACTTCCGTTCAGACATGGATGTACTGTGTCAAATTTCCGTTGATATGTGCACTGACTGTGTCAAATTTATGTTTGACATAGCAAGACTGTGTCAAAGTTTTCTTGAAATATGGCCGGACTGTGTCAAACTTCCATTCAGACATGGCCGGACTGTGTTAAATTTTTGTTCAGACGTAACTGGACTGTGTCAAATTTCCATTCAGATATGGCTGGGCTGTGCCAAATTTCCATTCAGACATGGCCGGACTGTCCCAAATTTCCATTAAGACGTACACAGCTTCTGATAAATTTCATTATGCAGGCCGGAATATGTCAAATTTCCATTCAATCATTACCAGAATGTGTCAAATTTCCGTTGAGATGTGACCGGGCTGTGTCAATTATCCATTGAAACATGGCTGGACTCTGCCAAATTTCCATTCGGACATGGTCGTACTGTCAAATTTCCTTTGAGACATGCCTAAACTAAACTGTCAAAGGTTACCATGAGAAATGGTATGGACGGTGAAATTTCCAATGACCCATGGCCGGACTGTCTCCAAATTTCATTTAGACAAGCCCGAAATGTGTAAATTTCTGTCGAAAAGAGCCCGGACTGTGTCAAATTTTCATTGAGACGTACCCAGACTGTGACAAATTTCTGTTATGATATGGCTGGACTGTGTCAAATTTCCTTTCAGACATGCTGGAGTGTCCAATTTCCATTGAGGACATGGCTGGACTGTGTTCAAATTTGCATGTGATGTGCCCGGACTGTCAAATTTCCGTTCAGACATACCCAAACTGTGTCAAATTTCCGTTCAAGATGTGCCCAGACAATGTCACATTTCCATTCAAGCATGGTCGACCATATCAAATATTTAGTTGAGATGTGCTGTACTGAATTCAATTTGGCCATTGAGAAGTGCCATGGTGTCAATTTTTGTTCAGACAAGGCTGGACTGTGTCATATTTCCATTCAGACATGGTCGGACTGTGTCACATTTCCGTTCAGACATGGCTGGACAGTGTCAAATTCCGTTCAGACGTGCCTGGACAGTGTCAAATTTTTTCGTTCAGACTTGGCCATACTGTAACAATTTTCCTTTGTGACATGCCTGAACTGTGTCAAATTACCATTGAGAAATAGATAGACTGTGAAATTTACCATGGGAACATGGCTGAACTGTCTCAAATTTCGGTTTAGACATGCCCCAAACTCGTCAATTTCTGTCGAAAATGCCCGGACTTGATGTCAAATTTCCGTTGAGACGTGCCCAGACATGTGTCAAAGTTTGCTGTTGTGACATGCGGCTGGACTGGTGTCCATAAATTTCCTTTCAAGGCATCGCCCAGCAAGTTTTCAAATTTCCCACGGAGAACATGACTGGACTGTGTCAAAAGTTTGCCATTATTTGATGTGCCCTGAGACTGGTGTCAAATTTGCATTGTTGATGTGATGGGACTGGTCAAATTTCCATTCAGACCATAGCCAGACGGTGTCCAATTTCGATCAAAATGTGCCCACTCGTATCAAATTTTCGTTCAGACATTGTCGGACTGTGTCAAATATTTAGTTGAGATGTGCCCTCCCCGACTGGGTCAAATTTCCATTAGGAAGTGCATGGTGTCAAATTTCCGTTCACACAAGGCTGGACTGTATCTATTTTCCATTAGACATGGTCGGATTGTGTCACCATTTCTTTCCACTTAGACATGGCTGGACAGTTTAACAACTTTCTGTTCCAACGTTCCTGGACTCTGTCATATTTCTGTTCAGACATGGCCATATTGTGTCAAATTTCCTTTGCAACATGCCTGAACTGTGTCAAATTACCATTGAGAAATGGATGAACGGTTGAATTTCCATTGAGACATGGCTGGACTGTCTCAAACAGTGTCAATTTCAGGCAAAAGTGCCTGGACTATGTCAAATTTCTGTTGAGACGTGCCCAAACTGTCAAATTTCTGTTGTGACATGCCTGGACTGTGGTCAAATTTCCTTTCAGACATGCCCAGAGTATCAAATTTCCATTGAGACATGGCTAGGACTTGTCAAAATTTGCATTGTGGATTTGCACTGGACTGTCAATTTCCATTGGGAAGTGATATGGTCTTCTGTGCGTGCAGTGTCAAATTTCCGTTCAGACAAGTCTGGACTGTGTCAAATTTCCATTCAGGCATGGTTGGACTGTGTCACATATCCGTTTAGACATGGCCGGACTGTGCCAAATTTCTTTTGAAACGTGTACGAACTGTCAATTTTCCATTCAGATATGGCCAGAATCCCTGTGTCAAAGTTCCTTTCCAGAACCAAGGATGGAATTTGTCAAATTTCCGTTCGAACATGGACGAACTGTGTCAAATATCCGTTCAGATATGGCTGGACCATGCCAAATTTCCATTGGAGGACTTGCCGGACTGTGTTAAATTTCTATTGAGACAAGGTCCAGTGTGTTAAATTTTCATTGTACCTGTTGAGACATACCGATTGAGCAAATTTTGTCTTCTCATGGCCGGACTGTGTCAAATTTCCATTAAGCTATTACCAGAATGTGTAATTTCATTGAGATGTAGCCGGCTGTGTCAAAATACCCATCGAAACATGGCTGGTGGACAAATGACAAATTTCATTCGGACCATGGTCGTACTGTGTCAAATTTCATTTGAGACATGCCTAAACTGTGTCAAATTACCATTGCCAAATGGATGGACGGTGAAATTCCATTGACCCATGGCCGGACAGTCTCAAATTTCCGTTT
>NC_087205.1:83073484-83113484 GCF_015104395.2 Macrobrachium nipponense
TGTGGGCCAACTTGGTTCTTCGACGTAGGGACGCAGTCCTTACCTCCGAGTGACCAAGGGGGCCCGGCGTGAGGCGGCACTCGTCGGGCTACGAAATGGACCTCTTAGGAGTTCCCCAGCTCTCTCTTTCCTGGAGAGATGGTGGACGCTGCGGTGGAACGGCGGCGCACTGACGAGAGTGACCGCTTAGTCCCACCAGGCAGTCTCGAGGTTTCTGGGCAATCTCGAGTAACTGCGGCCCAAACCAAAGAGCTTGGCTAGCGCTTCCACGGCGGCGAAGACGGTTGCACCGTCCAAACCCCGTGTGAAGACTCCAGTTGTTTCGACTTCTACGAAAGGAGGCCGCAACCAGCCCTCCTCCCAGCCCTCCTTTCCCCGAGGAGGTGCTGGAAAGAAGTCGAAACGAGGAGGGAAACGCTAGGGACGGCGTTCCCCCCTCACCTGCTGCCGGAAGTGGGGGGTGCCTGGCGCAGCCATTGGGCGACTTGGCAGCGCTACGGCGCCGAGAACTGGATAGTAGACGTCCTTCGGGAGGGATATCTACTACCCTTCGAGTCTCGGCCCCCCCCTCATCTCCAAACCGGTCCATCTACAGACCTATGTCCGGGGATCAGCAAAGGACAACGCTCTTCGACAGGAGATCAAGACCATGCTGGCGAAACGAGCTGTAGAAATCGTGGAGGACCAGTCCACCGGCGTTTTACAGCCGCCTCTTCCTAGTGGAGAAGGCATCGGTGGGCTGGCGTCCGGTGATAGACCTCTCTCCCCTGAACCCGCTTCGTTCGCGAGCACGACGCGGTTCACGATGGAGTCGGCACGCTCAGTGCTCGACTCGATCAGGGGAAACGACAATTCATGGCTTTCAGTGGACCTGAAGGACGCGTATTTTCAAATACCCATCCATCAGTCCTCCAGAAAGTACCTCCGCTTCATCTTCGACGGGACGGTGTACCAATTCAGGGCACTTTGTTTCGGTCTCCTCAACCGCCCCCACAGGTTTTCACGCGAGTGTTCACTCTGGTGTCGGCTTGGGCCCATTCGAACGGGATACGTCTTCTGAGGTATCTCGACGATTGGCTAGTCCTGGCGAGCTCCCGCTCGCAGTTGCTACAGGACAGAGATCGACTCCTCAAGTTTTGTCGCGATCTGGGGATCGTGATAAACTACGAGAAGTCCGACCTCGAACCCAAGCAGAAGATGAAGTACCTGGGTATGCTGATAGATACGGTAGCAGGGCAAGTCTTTCCCGCAGACTTGCGTATCAGCAAATTCAGGGAGGCAGCCGGCCGGTTCCTGTCGCGGCAGGAACAGGCAGCACAGCAATGGCAAGTCGTGATCGGCCATCTGTCGTCACTCGAGAAGTTAGTCCCTCACGGGCGTCTTCACCTACGGTCTCTCCAGTGGAGGCTAGGGAGAGTTTGGTCTCAGGCCAGGATCCTCCTTACTTTCCCGTGGCTATCACGGACAAGGTGAGGCAGGACCTAGCCTGGTGGCTCGACGACAAGAACCCTCTTAAGAGGAGTGCCTATACGCACTCCCCCCCCGGAGATGCTTCTGTTCTCAGACGCATCGACCGAGGGATGGGGCGCACACCCTGGAGGAGTTGCTGACTGCAGGTGTGTGGGACCATCACGAAAAGCACCTTCACATCAATGTCCTGGAACTCAAGCGGCGTTCAACGCTCTCCAAGAGTTTCGGGACCGCTTGGTGGGACACTCGTGGTGTTGATGTGCGACAACACCACAGTAGTGGCATATGTCAACAAGCAGGGGGGGTGGGGGGCTAGTGTCTCTTCCGCTCCATCAGTTTGACAGTGCAGGTGCAACGAGTGGGCCACGGCTCACTCGATAGAGCTGTCAGCACGCTACATTCCAGGCAAGAGGAATGTAGTAGCAGACAAGCTCAGTCGTCGATCAGGTGATAGGGACCGAATGGTCTCTACACCAAGATGTGGCGGAAAGGCTCTTCAACCTGTGGGGGCGACCGGTCGTAGACCTGTTCGCCACCCGGCACAACAGAAAACTTCAGTTTGTTTCATGCCACTTACCTGACAGATATATATATAGCTGTATTTTCTGACGTCCGACAGAATTTCAAACTCGCGGCACACGAGTTGGGCGGCCAGGTGGTAGTACCCATTACCCGCCGCTGGGGGGGCGGATATCAGGAACCATTCCCATTTTCTATTCATATTTTTTTCTGTCGCCGGTCGGTAAACATCTGTTTACAGACCTCTGCTCAGGATTTTTTGGAATTTGACTCGTTTCTAAGTATCTGATTGATTTTGTTGGTATTGAATTGGATTGTTGAATTGGCATGCGCGATAGTGGACCGTTTTTTGATTTTGGATTGACTTTTCTCTGTAAGATATGTCTGGATCAAGTGGTGTGAGTTTCAGAGTGTGTGTGAGGGCTGATTGTAAGGTGAGGCTACCGAAAGCATCGGTATACCCCCACACAGTATGTTTATGAGTTGTAGGGGCTTCATTGTTTGATTGATCATCGTGCAAGGAATGTGAGATTTTGACTGATGATGAATGGGAGACTATGAGTCCTATCGCCTTAAATTGGAGCGCGATAGGATCAGGAGGTCTTCCTCAAGAAGTTCTTCCAAACGGTAAGACTAACGTTTCTCCTGCACTAACACCTGTAGTGTTTTACAACCCCTAAACCTGTGTTGCCTTCGGGCTCTGATTCTGTGTCGGGAGGAGCGGATGCTCTCTCTATGATTTTGGAGTCCCTTCGCACTCTGGAGACCAAAGTGAAAGCCTTGGAAACTGGCCTCGGTGCAAGTGTGTGATCGTGCCCCCAGTGTTGTGGAGGGGGCGTCAGATCGGCCCCATAATGCCTCTAGGCCTAGACCTCTATCAGACTCCCAAGACCCAGGGAGGAGGTATGTCGAAAGCCGCAAGAGGGTTACGGGGCTTCCCACCGATCTGGCGTCCCTTCGGCAGACCATGTAGCAAAGACCCAGGCTGCCAAGGACCGTGCACGAGCACGCGTCTTGAAGGAGTGCTTTTCGTCCTCCGAAGCGTCCTCCCGCGCAAGGGGTGGAGCGCTCGGAGAGACTCTCGTGCCGTTAAAGAGGACGTTTCTTGCGGAGGACGCTTCTCGTCCTCTTGCGCCGCTTTCGTCGGAAGACGCTTATGATGTCTTTCCGCCTCAGAAGAGAGGGAGGATCTCCTCCTACTGAGGACGCTATTTTGGTTGCGCGAACAGGCGCGTACACCTGAGAAACAGGTAGCTGTTCCTTTGAGAAGGAAGGAGGCGTCCCCTCGCCCCTCGTCTTCTCACAGGACCAGTCCTCTGCTTCCTCGACTCATTCTTCTCCAACGAAGAACATTCTTTTGTCCCTTCAGGACCAGCTATCCTCGCTTATGGCTCAGAGGACTCGCCCAGCAGAGCAGTCGAGCCTAAGCGGAGGAAGGACCTTAGACTGCCTGTCAAGAGGACTAGGCAGTCTCCGTTGCCTTTCGCCTCCTGCGTCTCGTTCGCGCGATCGCTTCTCCTTCAGCGATTCGCCGATCTCGTTCGTCTTATAGAAGGACGTTACGACAGGACGCTTTTGAAGACGCTGTGTGCAAGGACGCTCGGCAGGACGTTCGGCAAGATGCTTGTCAGGACGCTCGTCAGGCGTCATTTCGTTCGTCAGGACGCTCGGCAGGACGTTCGTCAGGACGCTTGCAGGACGCCTAGCAGGACTCTTTCGTCAGGACTTCTCGCCAGGACGCTAGAACAGGACGCTTGGGGCAGGAAGCTCGCCAGGACGTTCAGCTCTCCAGGACGCTTTTCGGTTGGGGATTCTGAACAAGAATTCTTACCCCCAGACACTTTGTTACGCGCTCAGGCACGTATGCCAGCGAAGAGAAGCAAAGACGCTTCTCGGGCAGGTGAGACTGCCGCGGAAGGCGCGGAAGACGCTCGTCCGCCTCAGGACGCTCTGCCATCAGCGAGCAGTAAGCGTTGGAAAGAAGACAGCCGTGATAAGGCTGCATCTTGCAAGGATAGGGGTCCTTTGATCTTGCTAAGACCTAGGACGCCTTCGCCTGACAGACGTTCTCCTCTTCCGTTGAGAGAGGAAGGAGAACGGGGTAGTTCGGCTGAATCGGGTGAAGATGAGCCTGCTACAGCCCCTTCTACCTCGGATTACAAAGTCCTAGTCAGACTTTTGCGTTCTTCTTTTGAGGACAAATTTCAGCCCGCAGCTCCCAAGTCTCCTCCTTCACAGTTTTCTTCATCGAAAACGGGGAAAATCCCAGAGTTCGTAGAGATGAAGACTTCTCTATCGACGAAACGGGCTTTCAAGAAGCTCCAAGACTGGATGATAAGAAGGAGAGACCAAGGCAAGACAACTTTCGCCTTGCCTCCTACTAAACTTAGTGGTAAAGGAGGCATTTGGTATAAGACCAAGGACGAAGTGGGAGTTCGTATCCCTTCGTCGGCTCAAGGAGATTTCTCCAGTCTTGTAGACTTACAGAGGAGGTCACTTTTACCCTCTGCCAAGGTAACTTGGACCGCGTCGGAGACAGACCATCATCTGAAAGGTCCTGCTTAGGACGCTGGAAGTCTTCAACTTCCTTGATTGGTGTTTGGGAGTTCTGGATTTACAAGCGAGGAAGCCCAGAATCTCTTAGTCTGGGGGAGCTGTCCAGCGTGTTAGCATGTATGGACAAAGCCGTCAGGGATGGTTCGGAAGAGCTAGTATCTCACTTTGGGACAGCTTTTTTAAAAAAGAGAGCTTTGCTGTGCAACTTCACAGCGCGTTCAGTGACGCCAGCTCAGAAAGCGGACTTGTTGTTTTCGCCTCTTTCGAACCATCTCTTCCCCCAGACTTTGGTAAAGGACCTGACGAACAGCTTACAAGAGAAGGCTACTCAGGATCTTTTGGCCCAGTCTACAAGACGGTCGGCCGGACCTTCAACTTCTTCGGCGGCAGTTCGTCCGCCGAAGAAAGTAAGCCCTTTCGTGGGGCTCCCCCCTCGAGAGCAGCTCCTCGAGGAGAGGGTTTTTCACGAGGAAGAGCTTCTTTTAAACCGAAACCTTCCAAGTGAAAAGCATGTCCTTCAGACACCAGTCGGAGCCAGACTGAAGTATTTTGCGGGAGCGTGGAGAGAGAGAGACACGGACTCTTGGTCCCTCAAGATCGTGGAGCAGGGGTACAAGATCCCCTTTTTAGATCTTCCTCCTCTTTCTACGACTCCCCCCCAGAGACCTTTCTCCATCCTATCAAGGAGAAAAGAAGAAAGTCTTGTTCGATCTCCTTCAACAGATGATCGACAAAGAGCGGTGGAACAAGTCGCGGACCTGGGGTCTCCAGGTTTTCTACAACAGAATCTTCCTAGTACCAAAGCAGTCGTCAGGTTGGCGTCCAGTTCTAGATGTAAGCAGGCTCAATCTTTTCGTGGAAAGATCAAATTCACGATGGAGACGCCTCATTCTGTTCTGGGAGCGTTGAGACCTGGGCGACTGGATGGTATCTTTGGACTTGCAGGACGCGTACTTCCACTCCTCGATCCACCCTCTGTCAAGAAAATATCTAAGATTTGTCTTGAACAACAAAGTTTGGCAGTTCAGAGCGATGTGCTTCGGACTGACCACGGCTCCGATGGTGTTCACAGTAGTGATGAAGAACGTAGCAAGGTGGCTACACTCTTCGGGAATAAGAGTTTCCCTATATCTAGACGACTGGCTGATCAGAGCGTCGTCGAGAGAGAAGTGTCTGAAGGACTTGCAGTTCACTTTAGCCTTAGCGAAGTCCCTGGGACTTCTGGTCAACCTCGAAAAGTCGCATCTGACCCCAACACAGTCCATCGTGTATCTGGGGATTCAGATGGATTCAGTGGCTTTTCGAGCGTTTCCGTCCCAGGAACGTCAGCGGCTAGGCTTAGAAAAGATCTCAGCCTTTCTAAGGAAAGAGACTTGCTCGGCGAGGGAATGGATGAGTCTGCTGGGGTACCATTTCCTCGCTGGAAAGGTTTGTTTTTTCCTTGGGAAGACTGCACATCAGGCCTCTCCAATTCTTCTTGGCAGAAGAGTGGAAGGCAAAAGACGATCTCGATGCAGTATTGAGGATATCGATTCCGATCAAGAACCACCTAAGATGGTGGTTGGACCCTCAGAAGCTGCAAGAGGGTGTGTCCCTAAGTCTTTTGAGCCCCGACCTAGTGTTGTTCTCAGACGCTTCCATCACAGGATGGGGGAGCAACACTACGGGGGGGGGGGAAGGAAGTGTCAGGCTCCTGGAGAGGGAACGTAGCCTGGCATATAAATGTAAAAAGAACTGGCAGCAGTGTTTCTGTCCCTGCAGTTCTTCGAGAAGAGTTTGGAGAACAAGGTTGTTCAGATAAACTCGGACAATACCACAGCACTCGCTTATTTAAAAAACCAGGGAGGTACACACTCCAGAGCGTTGTACTCCCTAGCGAGAGAGATTCTGCTGTGGGCAAAAAGGAAAGAGGTAACGATCCTGACGAGATTCATTGCAGGTGTGCAAAACGTCAGGGCAGACCTCCTCAGTCGTCGGGACCAAGTCCTTCCGACGGAATGGACCTTGCACGAGGACGTTTGTCGAGACCTGTGGACGCTGTGGGGACGTCCACTGGTCGACTTATTTGCAACGTCAAGGAACAAGAGACTTCCTCTGTACTGCTCCCCGGTCCTGGATCCAGAGGCAAGATCGCAGTGGAACGCGTTGCTTTGGAATTGGGACGGGCCTGGACCTTTATGCCTTCCCACCATTCAAGATTCTGGGGGAAGTCATGAGGAAGTTTGTGGCCTCGGAAGGGACAAGGCTAACCCTGATCGCTCCGATGTGGCCAGCAAGGGGGAATGGTTCACAGAGGTCATGTCTTTCCTGGTAGACTTTCCAAGGACATTGCCCTGGAGGAAAGATCTACTCAAACAGCCTCACTTCGAAAGGTTTCACAAAAACCTCTCCGCTCTGAGTCTGACTGCGTTCAGACTATCGAAAAGTTGGCCAGAGCGAGAGGTTTTTCGAAGGCAGCTGCGAGAGCAATCACACATGCGAGACGTGCTTCCACAAGAGCTGTCTACCAGTCGAAGTGGGCTTCCTTCAGGGCATGGTGTAAAAAGGAGGGAGTTTCCTCTTCCTCGACCTCTGTGAACCAGATAGCTGATTTTCTGCTATTTCTCAGAAATGTGCAGAAATTAGCGGTCCCTACCATCAAGGGATACAAAAGTATGTTGTCAGCGGTTTTTAGGCACAGAGGCCTAGACCTGTCGGACAACAAGGATCTTCATGACCTTTTGAAGTCTTTCGAGACCTTGAAGATTCCTCAAACGAGACCTCCATCATGGAACCTTGACGTAGTCCTGAAATTCCTGATGTCGGACACTTTCGAACCGCTTCAGACAGCGTCTCTTCGGAATCTGACAAGGAAGGCTCTTTTCCTAACTTCTCTTGCGACGGCTAAGAGAGTTAGTGAAAAATTCAAGCGTTTAGCAAGTTAATGGGCTTCAAAGGGGACAATGCTGTCTGCTCGTTGAACCCATCTTTCTTGGCTAAGAATGAAAATCCTTCGAACCCTTGGCCGAGGACTTTTGAGATCAAAGGTAGTCAAGTCTGTGGGCCAGAACCAGAGAGAGTCCTTTGCCCGGTAAGGGCTCTCAAGTTCTACGTGCATAGAACTAAAGAGGTTAGAGGTCCCTCAGGTAACCTCTGGTGCTCTGTGAAGAGGCCAGAGTTACCTTTATCAAAGAATGCAGTGGCTTTCTTTTTAAGGACACCATTCGGGAGGCTCATTCATCTTTTCAGAAGACTGATTTGAGCCTCTTCCGAGTAAAAGCGCACGAAGTACGAGCCGTCGCTACCTCTCTTGCCTTCCAAAAGAACATGTCAATCAAGGACATCCTCGATTGTACCTTTGGAGGAGCAACTCCGTCTTCGCCTCACATTACCTAAGGGATGTGAGAACGATCTATGACGATTGCAATGCACTGGGGCCATACGTTTCTGCGGACACAGTATTGGGGTCCGGAAGTAGCTCTTTCCCTATTCCTTAGTTAGGTTAAGTTAGGTTGTTGTGTTTTTTAGGTTGGTGGTGAGTCTTATGTGAAGATCTCCCATCCGTTAGCTAGTGTTAAGGGGTTTGTGTATAGTTGGTCAGGTGGTGGTCAGTTGCTTCGTTGCCCTCATTTGTATGGCCTCGATGATCTTGTCACGCTGAGGTCTCGCACCCGTTGACAGACTCATCCAGAGCGCACCAGCACTACAGGTCTCCACCTGGCTGGCAACTCTGTAATTAAGCAAAAGCAGCCTTATGTGGACAGTAATCACATAGTCTACTTTGCAAAACGGTAAGGAACCAAGATGTATATCATCTACTTAATTTTAGTTTCCCAAAAAATCCTATTCTGCCTTTCCCACCATCCGAAGGTGTGATTCAGCTATATATATATCTGTCAGGTAAGTGGCATGAACAAAATGTTATTGTTATTATACAATTAAGTTTGTTCATACTTACCTGGCAGATATATATAATTAAAGTGCCCGCCCTCCTCCCCTCAGGAGACAGAGGCATTAATAAAAATATGAATAGAAAAATGGGAATGGTTCCTGATATCCGCCTCCCAGCGGCGGGAATGGGTACTACCACCTGGCCGCCCACTGCGTGTGCCGCGAGTTTTGAAAATTTCTGTCGGACGTCAGAAAATACAGCTATATATATATCTGCCAGGTAAGTATGAACAAACTTAATTGTATAATAACAATAACATGTTTTCTTTTCAGCTGTGCCGGACCCATGGGCAGCTGCAGAGGACGCTCTCCAACACCCCTGGGACAACCTCTTCGCTTACGCCCCTTTCCTCCCTTCTGTCTGATTCGGAAAGTGATCAGTCGAGCGCTGGTCACTCCCAATCTCAGAATGATCCTGGTGGCTCCCAAACGACCTCAAGCCGTTTGGTATCCGGACCTGCTGGCTCTTCTTGCGGACGCACCGAGAGAGCTACCCACCTGGCACAACCTTCTAGCCCAGCCACACGTAGAACGGTACCACCACGCAGTCCAGTCCCTTCAACTTCACGGCTGGCTGTTATCCACCATCTCTTGCGAACGAGAGGCTTTTCTCGTAGCGCAGCAACAGAGATGGCTGGACACGTCAGACAGTCCTCTGCAGCTGTGTACCAGGGGAAGTGGGCCGTCTTCTGTGGTTGTCGTCTAGACAGGGTCTGTCTCCTCTCAGAGCCACTCTTCAGCAGGTAGCGGATTTCCTCGTGTTTCTTCGCCGAGAAGCTCCTCTCAGTACCCACAGTTAAGGGATATAGAGCCGCCCTGGCTCTCGTCCTAAAACTAAGGGACTGGACATCTCGAATTCGTTCGAGATATCCTTGCTAATGAGGAGCTTCGAAAGGTCTTGCCCACCCAGGGAACTCAGGCCCCCTGCGTGGGATGTGACTCTCGTACTTAGGAGTTTGACTCGAAGACCTTCGAGCCACTCCGAGAGTCGTCAGACAGGGATCTGACCCTCAAGACCCTCTTCTTGCTGGCCCTGGCATCGGCGAAGAGAGTAGGGGAACTACATGGCCTTTCTTATGATGTTAAACATACCAGAGGCTGGGGATCTGTGACGCTCGATTTTCGTCCCGAACTTCGTAGCTAAGACTCAGAATCCGTCGATCCCTGACGACAGGTTCGAGTCTTTCACGATCCCTCCCTCCTGGACTTCACCGATAACGATGCGGATGAGATGCTGCTTTGTCCTGTGAGGGCGCTACGGCGCTATCTGAAGAGAACTCGACATCTCAGGCCTGAGTGTCGACGTCCTCTTCGTTAGCACTGGGGTCACCAAGAAAGAAGTCTCCAAGAACACGACCTTTCTTTCTGGCTGCGTGAGGTGATCAGGAGAGCGTACGAAGCTGATGGTAGCGACGACATCCGTAACGCTCCGTCGAGAGCCCACGAAGTCAGAGGTATCGGACCCTCCTTAGCGTTCCGTAAGAACTTCTCCGTGGCGCAGGTCCTGAAGGCAGGTGTCTGGGCCAACCAGACCACCTTCACGTCCTTCTACCTTCGGGATATTGCCCACAAGTCCTTGGATACTTTTTCCTTGGGACCTGTGGTGGCTGCTCAACACGTTGTGTAAGCTTACCCAGCACCCGAGCAGGCAAGAACAGCATCGATTCCTCGGTATGACTGGGAGAATGAATGCGTGAATGAGAGAGTGACTGGCTTCTCTTCACCATCTTTTTCTACCTCTACCTGTGGGCAGAGGGATACGGTCGTTACCTTGCTGGAAGGGAGTCAGATGCAGGTTGTAAAAAACTTTAAGGCCTTAAAATTCAACAGAGCTCCATCCTATCTCCCCCCCCCCGCTTTAACTAGAGATAGGAATGTAAATTATCCACCCACTTTCTCCAACAAGGGGGAGAAAGTGGATGCCAACATGAGACAAACCCATTACTTTACATTTGCTCATGTAAGGAAAAAGTTCTTACAATGCTGGTACGAAGAGATACGCTTGCCTCTCTCTTAGTACTCGGCCCAGAGGTCTGACCATTGATCCTGCGGTGCACACCCCGATCAATCGGACAGAGGCTTGGATCCCTCCCTCGCTCTTACGACCAGGGAGGCATTCCAGGGATGGACGAACACCAGTCTGTTCATCAAAAGACTCAGATTCCTCCCACCAAGAAGTGAGTCTTCCTATTGTTAAAGGACCGAGGGTTTGTATTACGTATCGGAACAAATGACAATTTGTCGAAAATTGCATTTTTCCTAACTATACAAACCTGAGGTCCTTTAACATAAAGTCCCTCCTCATGCCACCCCTCACTCTGCGTATTTTGCATGGGCCAAAAGCAAAAGTGATTTGTTTACCTCCGCGCGATCGATCGGACCAAGCAGTTAACTTACCGTTTCTCCCCTTGTTCGAAGCTTACGACCAGTTCCAGCTGCCGCTAGCTACTTCCTATTGTTAAAGGACCTCAGGTTTGTATAGTTAGGAAAAATGCAATTTTCGACAAATTGTCATATTTGCACTCTTTTTAACTATATTTTCGGAAGAGCGGAGGCACCGCAAGAGATTCCCCCATGGCACAACCTGCTGTCAACCACACGCAGAACGGTACTACGAGGCAGTACATTCCCTGTGTATTTACGGCTGGCAGTTATCCACTGTCTCTTGCGAGCAAGAGAATTTTCTCACTGAGTTGGAACAGAGATGGCTGGATACCTTAGACAGTCGTAGACGGGATCTCTCTCCACTCAGACCACTCTTCAGCAGGTAGCGGATTTCCTCATCTTTCTTCGCCGAGAGAAGCTCCTCTCTGTCTCTGCAGTCAAAGGATACAGAGCCGCCCTGGCCCTAGTCCTTAGCTGCGTGGAGTCGATATTTCCCCCTCCATGGAAATATCTCTTCTAATGAGGAGCTTCGAGAGGTCCTGCCCACCCAGGGTACTAAGGCCTCAAGGATGGGATTTGACTCTTGTCTTAAGGAGTTTGACTCGTAGACTCCACGAGCCTCTCCAGGAGTCGTCAGACAGGGATCTGACCCTCAAGACTGTCTTTCTGTTGGCCCTGGCATCGGTGAAGAGAGTAGGAGAACTTCACGGTCTTTCCTTCAATGTTAAACACTTGAGGGGATGGGGATCGGTTACGCTCGATTTCGTCCCAGATTTCATAGCAAAGACTCAGAACCCTTCGGTCCCTGACGCCAGGTTCAAGTCCTTCACGATCCCCTCCCTAGAGGACTTCACCAGTAATGATGCGGAAGAGATGATGCTTTGTCCTGTGAGGGTGCTACGGTGCTATCTGAAGAAAACTCAACACCTCAGGCCTGAGTGTCGACGCCACTTTGTTAGCACTGGGGTGACCAAGAAAGAAGTGCTCAAGAATGCTATTTCTTTCTGGCTTCGTGAGGTAATCAGGACAGCGTACGACTCAGACAGGAGTGCCGACACCAGTACCTTTCGTCCGAGAGCCCATGAAGTTAGAGGCATTGGTCCAACCCTTGCATTCCGCAAGAACTTGTCCATCGCACAGGTGCTGAAGGCAGGGGTGTGGTCCAATCAGACCACCTTCACCTCCTTCTACCTTTGGGATATTGCCCATAGGTCCTTGGACACTTTTTCCTTGGGACCCGTGGTGGCTGCTTAACAAGTTGTGTAGCTTACCCAGCCCCTTTGCAGGACAAGGTAGCATCTCATCCTTGTGAGACTGCATGAATGGAGAGTGAATGAGAGTGTGACTGGCTCCTTTTCCTCTTCTTTTCTTCCCTCTCCCTGTGGGCAGGGGTAGCGGTCGTCGCAATGCTGGAAAGGACGATGATGCAGGTAAGCTACATAACCGAGCTCCATTCTATCCCTTTCATTAGGGATAGAAGCATTGATCCGTCCCTTCCCTTGCAAGGGGGGAAGCGGACATCAGTAAGGAACAAACCCAGTACTTTATATATGGCTTCTTACTTACGACTTTAGTTCTTGCTTGCTGTTCATAAGAGGTACGCTTGCCTCCCTCTTATGAATTGGTCCAGAGGTCTGACCACTGATCTTGCAGTGCACACTCCGATCAGTTGGACAGAGGCTAGGTTCCCCCCATTTGCTTTTACAACCAAGGAGGGAACCCAGGTTGGGTGAACACCAGTCTGTTCACAAGACTAAGATTCCTCCCACCAATAAGGACTGATGGTTTCTATAACGTGTCGGAACAAATCACAATTTTTGAAAGTAAATTGTAATTTTCCTAACTATACAAACATGGGTTCCTTTACATATAGTCCCACCTCATGCCACCCCTCACTCTGTTCCTGGGCCTAAAGCTAAATGGTATGTTTACCTCCAGTTGGGCGGGACTCCCGACCATTGGACAAGCAGTTACTGCCAAACTACCTTGTTAGTAAATCTTCTGACCGGTCCCGCTGGCGCTGAATAGTACCGTATATACTCGCATATTATGCGACTTTTGAAACCTAATTTTGAAGCTAATTTTAAAGGGGTCGCATCATACACGCGGTATAAAATTAGCGTACCGTCTATGCTTTCCCAAATCGGCAGATCGCGATAGTTACTACCGGAGGAAAACAGTAGATCTTTTAAAAAGTTATGTTTTACTTGTACTTCACTATATCCAATAATATTGTATGCATTCTCATATTACGATTGTATTTTAAAATACAAAAGAGCGATCGTGCGCCATTTGCATTATTTTGGTTTATACAACATGTTTAGCTGTTCTAGACTAACATCTATAATTTCCAAATCAGTTAAGGCACAACACCGAAGGATTTTTTGTTTTACTTTTTTGTTTTTACTCAGTAAAAGAAACATTTGTTACTTGAACTATTATTTTCCTTTTAGGATACGCAGGTAAGTGAAAATTTATTAAAGTAAAAAAATTGCATAAAATTAATAACTAAAATCTCCAAAGTCCGCCTCTCCGTGTCCGTATCATCAAAATACTGCTCTGAATTCTTTGCCATCAAGGCAGTCATCATATTCGTCATCTTCCAGATCTTTGATCATTTCATCCTCATTTCCTGCATCTTCGTATAGGACATCGTCAATTCATATGGAAGGTATAGTCTTGTCACCGTGGCGAGCTCTCTGGCGTGGCTTTTAAAGATCTGCCCTTATGCTAATTTTACAAAACAACAACTCCCCGTGTGTGACCAACGCCATCTTGAATTGACGTTGGTGTGACAGACCTTTGAATGTCCTTGAGACAAACCCCGAGGCTATAATTATAAGACTTATAAGGGGTTTTTTTCCTTTTCCCTTTCCCAGGTACTTTAATCTCCTTCCTATTCGGCCTCTCTCTTATCTCTCTTCTCTCTCCTCCGTCTCTCTTCGATCTCTCCTCTCTCTCCGTCCTCGTCGTTCTCCTTCTCTCTCCTCTCTCTCTCTCTCCCCTAAATCTTACAGCTGTCCGAGCGAGAGCTTTTTTTATGGGACAACATAGGCCCGCCATTTCGCATTTTCCATACCTATTTATTTCGTATACGATTGCCCTTTCTCGGCTGTGAAGTTGATGTCTATCTATGGCTGTGATGACCAGGAATAACTTGTAAGTCGGTGTCAAAGTCACTCCACTCTTCAGTCAGGCCAAACTTTGCCATATCGCATTCAAGCAATATTCAGTCATTGTTTCCTATTTATTATTTTCTCAGAGAGAGAGAGAGAGAGAGAGAGAGAGAGAGAGAAAGAGAGAGAGAGAGAGTCTGTCTGTATACGATTGTTTATTTTCTCACTCGTCAAACTTACTGTTATGCTTTATTTCATATTTCCTTGCTCACCAATTTATTCTATACCTACGATATTAAGAAATCAAAATATGTGTAGAAGGGAGAAATGCCTCCAGACTGTACAGTCAGTATGGATTTAAACGCACGTAGAACTGGTTGAAATATTCGCAACAGCACCAAAATGAGATGCCCTGTTGATAGAATATCTGACTCCGTTTCTTGTCATTGCATAAAAAAACTTAGAATTCTGCGCAACGGAAAAGATAATATTTGATATCTGTAATGGGAGAAATGGTTTTATCTCTGTTGTTGTTATAAATTTGGCAGATATGCGATCAAACACGTGGGTGGACCAAAACAGCCCAGCCAGAGAGCTCCGCTCATTTTGTAAATACTATTGTTTGGCGTGCTAGGCTTACCCCGATTCATTTGGGTGTGCACTACTCAAATAGTCGCATTTTTCTTACTAATCCCAAGATTAACCAAAAATCCCAAGATTAACCAAAAATCCCAAGATAATAAAATAATTGACATATGCCAAGCTTTGGAGTCCTAAATATTTACTCTGTCTATCAGGAAGATACTGATAAATTGAATTGACGGTATCTTTCCTGAGAGAGAGAGAGAGAGAGAGAGAGAGGAAGGTTTTCCATGTAATCAGTAAAATACACGAATAAAAACAAAAACTACGTACTGTATGCAAAGCACACACATCATTGTTAGCTTCCCGTGTGTTACGTGTAAACGTTCATTCTAAGAAATTCACAGAGTAGTATAACTAACACCTGATTGGCTGGTTGGTAGCCATGGAGATCTGTTATCCAATGACTGCCCTCTGCTTCTGTTCTATTTATAGACATATGCCGTGGATGACACTAGGTTTGAACGTTACCATGTTCATGATTTTCTGACTGCTGACGGCAAAAATTACTCTATAATTTTCTTTATATAATTATTTCTTCGTGAAATTAATAATATAATATGATCATTTTAACTTTAATGTATAGTGGTATGAAAAATACCAATGTGTCGTAGCGATGCGTCATCAATATAGTGGTATGAAAATACCGCATGGTGTTGTAGCGATACGTAATCACAAAGTACAAATCCTTTTCCCGGACCATCCTCAAAATTTTACGACTCTTCAACTGCAACATCGATATAGTGAAATATATTATATAGTCATACTTATTGTTGAAATTCACAAGTTGAACTGCAAAACATTAGATTTTGATTGTTATGTACATATATTTTTTGTGTTTACGGATATTTGTTTTTTAAAATAATAGCTATTAGTGAACATATGATATTAATTGTCCCACTATTTATTATAGGTGATCTTAATTATCTCACATTCATGTAACAGATTATATTAATATTTATTTAAATAAACAGTAATTAATAAATAACAATAATGAAAAACATAAAGGGAAAAAAATTTTGTTCTGCAGTAGTGATGTTTGTTTGATTATGCATCTGACCTCACATTTCCGAAATTGAAAAATTCCAAAAACCGAAACATCGGAATGTGTGTGTACTAAACTTTTTTTAAACACGCACACAATGTCTACACATTTACTGATACCCCGTTGGTGAAAAAAAACTCAAATTACAGTATTTATTTCTGAGAGAGAGAGAGGGAGAGAGAGAGAGAGAGAATGATTTAGGACTCCAAGGCGTGTTATTTTTACAATTATTTTATTATCTTGGTATTCTTTTTTAATCTTGAGATCTTCTATTCAATTCTCGAGATTAGTAAGAAAATTACCGTAACTTCACTAGCAGCAGCACACATCTGAACGACTCGGCCATTACACGCTAAAACCACCAACCTTATGAACTGACCTCGGAAAAGGAACTCGCATGATACATGAGATACATGACAAAACCACTGTTTATTGGTGAAAATTTGGGGGTCGCATGATATGCGAGATCGCACGTTACTCGAGTATATACGGTAATTCCTTTTGTAAAGGACCTTAGGTTTGTATATTTAGGAAAAAATACAATTTACTTTCAAAAATTGCAATTTTTTGCATCTGTCAAGGCTTATGCACCAAGCCTCACTCCTGGTTCAAGTTAATTAGTTTTTGAAGGTTCTTTTGGCATACACATCTGCTTCCAGCCATGGTTGCGTCCAGTCACCTGCTTACTTTTAGCCGGATAGCTGATCTGAGTTATGTACAAAGTCCTCTAATCATACTCCTGCCTCTTGCCAAAAACCTTCCTTGACCTTGTTGCCAGCCATGGTAGTAGTATTGGCTACTCTCTTGACTGTGACTGCCTGTGGCCTTAAACCCATCCTCCCCATTACAGCCATGACCACTCTTAGACAGGGAAAAATTGAGTCTAGCTGCAGGTTCTGCTCTTATGACAGTTGTTAAGCTAGCAGATCACCTCTGAACACTTTTTCAAAATCAGTCAGGTACAGAATCGCTCTAACCTTCAGGTGGTTGCTTGGTGGCAGCCAGACTCAGAATTTATTTGAGAAGAGTTAGCAAATATCAACTTATTCCTCCTCTTTATCAGGGGAGATGTCATTTTTGCAATGTTACTGTAAGTGTTTGTAGAATCTGTCAAAGGCTTGGAAGGCTTCAAAGACTGCATTTATTAATCTGTCAAAGGCCTGGAAGCCTTCAAATACTGCATTATATGGGCAGAAGTTTCTTCAGAGACCAGTTGTCCCAGCAAAGATATGGCACTGGTCCATTGACAATCTTGCCTCTTGCAAGAAATTGGTCCAAAGTCAACAAACATGTACAGCATGATGATTTTTTAGGGTATTTAAATGGAAGCACAAAAGGATTTTCAGTGGTGGCAGGATTCTGCTGGTTACCACCTTGCCAGTGATTCTTTACCAAGACGGTCCATGTCACTGCGGATTCCTTGCACTTCTGTTACAATAAGCTCCCTTGTATTCTTTTAGGTCCCTTGACATTTATATTTGGCAGCTTCCTCCCACTTGAGTTGATATTTGGGCTTTGTTATAACTAATAAATTTGTGGTGGAGCAAAGTGCTTTTCAAAGGTAAAAGCTACTTTTTGCAGTACAAGCATTTAAAATGAATTATACTGTATTGCCCATCCTCCCACCTCCACTATTCTTTTTTCTTATTACAGACTACAAATCTGAGAAGCTAATTACTTGGACCTATGGAAACCGTAAATTTATGTGCTAACCTGCCTACAGCAGCCAGCCTTCTTGATTTCTACTTTTGTGTTTGGGATTTTTCATTAAGACACAAATAGGCTTTGTTAAATGTTTTTGAATTTCTAAAAATGTATTCTTTTTTGGAGAATTGCTTTATATGTTTATTAGAAGTGTCCTCTCAGCCTCATTCAGTTGACACATATATGATCTTTAGACAGAATTAAGGATGAGGGTGTCTGACTAAGGGAAATGTGGATGATTTCACTCATAACCAACCATTAAGTTTCAATTCTGCTCCAGCTGGGTGTTTACCCTAAATAAAGAAGAGGTGTGTATCTGTGTAAGACAGGAAATGATTTTATTTTGGTCTTTTAAGAATAGGCATGATATTAGAGAATATTTAGGAATTTATATTGACAATTTAACTGATGATGTTTGTGTGTAAGGAGCATCTTTCTTCTGTGATGCATTTATTCCTATACTACTACTCAGGCAGGAGAAACCAAGAATACCTCACAATTTTTGTGATATTCAGCTCCTATCGAAATAACCTGTTGAAAGTTTTTTTTTTTTTTTTTTTAGGCTAACTGATGTACAACATTAATATGGGGAATAAATTTTGGATTGACTTTAAAATACTTCATAATTTTTTTTTTGTAGTTATCACCCTTTATTATTTTTTTAGTTTTTCTAATTTGGTCATACATCAGTAAAAATAGCTGAAGTGGATATAAGCTAGAAACACCTCATATGACTGACAATTGAATGTACAATAATTATACACTTATGAATAAATCAGTCTAGTTCCCCAAAATTCTGTCTGCATTTTCACTTGTTTGTTTAGAAACTTTAGAGCATATAACTGAAAACAACTGATGAACTTAGATTTCATATGTAATTGAAATTTTGCTCATTGCTTATTTACTTTAAAAGGTTTATAGCATATTTTGGGTATCATAGTTTTCAAATACATTTTATATGATATTTTTGTCATGGGAAAACCATGTGCTATTTACAACAGAATGTGGAGCCACCAATAAATAAAGGACCTTTTACCTGTGAAGTGTGCAGCCTTACTATCAAGAAGTGGCCTCAGTATAAGCAGCATATAAAGAAGCATCAGGAAGATAAACCATATCAGTGTTTTGAATGCGATAAATCCTTTAATGTGCAGGTAAGTGTCTTAACCAACTAGGGTACAGTATCTGTAATTTGTCTTCAATTAATGGATAGTTATGGTTCCACTCTATTTAAGTCTTTTCTTTCTCAGCAGCTAAGAGTCAGTCTCACAGTTTTGTCTGGAATTTTGTTGTTCCTTTGAGACTTATATTTTAACTGACTGATATCTCTTTCTCTGTGCTGTACTTCATTTTAAAAGTTAAATCAAACAAGAGAAACCTATATTGTATTGGTGAATGGCTTTGTAACAAAAGTTCTAATCATCATTGTTTGATGTCTGTAGCCAACATATCCAATAGCAGTTCAACCGAAAACTGCATTCAGTGGCATAGTATATTACAAAGAATTTTTAGTGATACTACTTATGAAGTCTTACATCTATAACTAAACCTAAATTAAATTTTATCTACAATATATTGTGTTTAACATTACATTACTAGATATGCTTTCCATTGCAGAAAAACTTACGTTTGCATGAAGCCCTGCATTCTACAGAGAAGTTGGTTTGCCCTGAGTGTGACAAAACATTTAGACGTTTGGCTTCATTTAAGAACCATTTGTCGCTTCACGAAGAAGATGAATCTGTCATATGTGAAATATGCCAAGAAGAATTCATATCAGTCGTAAGTTTCAATGTGAAGTGAAAACCTATTAGTAATAAATACAGTAAATTACTACTTATTTTTGGTTTTTTATCATAGATTTGTCACTGATTTTGATGTCTATTTTCTTGATTAAATGTGAATCACTAAATGCAAAAAGAAAGTTTATTGTGGTTTTGTTTTCATTCATGTATATTTAATTTATACTACATGTAGTATATAATATTTTCTAGTATTATTTTTTTCAAGCATGCCTATTCATTGTAAAGATATTAACATGGTATGTAACTATTTAAATCAAATGCAATCATTGCTTTTCGGTCTATAAAAACTAAATATACTTTGGTACAGATGAAAGATATGTACCCACTTGCTGGAAAAGATGCAGTGCTAAAGAGTTGCATTATTATGTAAAATTGATATCCATTTGTTGGACAACAGGCAGTAACAAGGCTATTTCTAGATATTTACACATAAATTACAGCTGTTGCTTGAGAATATTATCTCCTTTTATTGGAAAAACTAAGGAATTAAAGCTGTTGTTTATCAGTTGAGATAGATTATTAGTGATATTAAAATTCAATTGAAATGAATTATTACATGAATAATAGAAAAATGTAAGATTATGAAGCCAGTATAAGACTCAGAAAAGCAAAATAGGGGAAGAACAGAGAAACGAAGCAATAAAGGTAAAGGCAAGCTAAATAATTACTATGAAGGGGAAAACTGAGAATAACAGTAATATCATGACAATGATGGACTCCAAAACAAGCAAAAAGGGTAATACAGGGGCTCCGTTCCTAGCCGCTGACGCTAAGTGATTTTTGACGCTAAGCGATTTTGAAGCCTACGGCCTCTGCACACCTTTCGAAACTCTAGACCAGTCAAAGGCGCCGTAATCCCACAATGGCACAATAAGTAAAATTATATTTATGCAGTACAGTGGACCCCCCGTATTCGCGTTCTCCAGATTCGCGGACTCACACATTCGCGGATTTCTCTCGGGAACGTTTCCTCCCTGCATTATTTGCGGAAAATTCGCAGGCATTCGCGGTATTTTTCTATGATAATATCCACAAATTCCTGGTTTTTTTGATGAATTTCATCATAAAATGCACTTTTTGTGATAAAACTATTAAAAAACCATGTAGGAAAATTTTTAGTGGGTTTTTCTTGAGTTTTAATTAACAAAATAGGCTGTTTTTAGCATTTTTATAGGGGTTCCAAACATTCGCGGGTTCTAACTATTCACGGCGGGGGGGTTTTTTTCCCCCCCCCCTGGTACGCATCCCCCGCGAAATTACGGGGGGGACCACTGTTATAGTAATATAGAATTTACTGTACAGTAGTACTGTACAGTACATTATACCATTATAAATACAGTAAAGTGAAAAAAGCCTAGCTTTAATCCTTTGGGTGTCTAGAGTATGTAAAGATATAATAAGGTTTATACAGTGTACAAGTAGCTGTAGTGTTCAAGTTACGATAATTTGTCTTACGATAGTCCGATTTTATGAGAGACCAAGTTACAATAGCCTAACTTTATAAATGGCGTTATGTATAGAATAGAACTGAGATATCTTAATGTAATAACTTTATTTGCTATAGATCAAAGATCAATATAGATCAAAGATCAATTGGGAAATATATTGTTAAATCTAAACCTAGTTATAACTGAAGCTGAGAAAACTGTTCAAGCTGCTTATGACTATTATCGTACATCGGCAACAAGGATAAAACTTCATTAAACGTATGCCATCAAACACAACTGTAGATAAAATTGAGATAAAATCATTTTAATCAAAACTACTATGCTTGAAAGAAAACATTTTACTGTTGGTTTCACGCCGATATAAGATAAATAACGTAAAGGTCGTATTACAATGATATAAAGGAGAATTGCGAATGGAATCACATAATTTTTTTACGCAATAAACATGGCGCCAACGTAATCTGTTAACAAAAAAAAAATAAAAAAAAGTAGTTCATTCCACAACGAGACATATTCAATTCATATTTCCACCTAAAAAACATGTTGTATAAGGAAAAATAACCTTGTCTCATATAAGTCAAGTATCTAGATATTCGTTTATGCTAACCAGAAGCATGAGAATTCGCTCAGAATTGCGTTATGGCGAAACAAACTTGTATTCGCCATCAGCTGATTTCAAGCTACATTGGCCGCTTCCGCGGAATACTGGCTTAGATTTGCCGTAGTATTTTATAATACAATAATGTGAGAATACTTACAATATTATTGGATACAGTGAAGTAATGTATAACTTTTTAAAGGATTTATGGAAAAGATGCATAATTAATAAAATAACGCAATGCATTTTTCGGAACAGTGGCGGACAAGAACTAACATGAAAAAGCATCCCCTGACAACGTGGAGCGTAGTTACAAAGGCTGCCTTAATTTGTATCATATTTATGTAAAAAAGAAAAAAAAATACCCTATACGTAATATATTTTCATACACATTTTAAACATAAAAACAAACATTTAAAAAATCGACACATCGATCACTAAATTTGCACTCTTTTTAACTTGATATTTTCAGAGGAGTGGCAGGTGGCGGCTTACAAGAACAAACATGAAAAAGCATTGTATATGATAACCTGAAGAGCACTTTCAAAAGCTGCCTTTATATCATATTTCTGCACAGAAATGAAAATACCCTATACGTAATACATTTTCATACACAGTTTAATCATAAAAGCATGAACTTTTATAAAATCGACACATCGATCGCTAATTTGCAGTTTTTTAACTTGATATTTTCGGAAGTGCGGCAGGCGGCGGCTCACAAGAAAGAACATGAAAAAACATCGCATTTGATAACGTGAAGGGCAATTTCAAAAGCTGCCTTTGTATCATATTTCTGTGCGGAAATAAAAAAGGGATTTTGACGTAAGGAAAAATCTATTTCTGGGCGATTGGCTCGTGTCGCCAGCGAAATATCCTTTAATCTATTATTTCTAGGGTAAATGTACTAACACATACCAGAGAATAAATAAAATAAAGAAAAAGGTCAGTATAACTGACTCGCTCACCCACCCTCCAGGAGGGTGTCGGTATGAACACTAGGCGAGTGAGACCACTACCACGAGCCAAATGCCAATAGAAATCTCCCACTACAAAAACCCTCCAAGAGGGGAGCCGACCCACAGAGTGGCGCAGCTCGTACTACTACTACTCCATCCCATGCTGCCGACTGCTGCGCCTCTGGTGGCCCATCCTGAAGTTAGCAGACAATCTTGGGCGAAGGATGGGTAGGGTGGGATTTCGCTGGCGACACGAGCCAATCGCCCAAGAATAGATTTTTCCTTACGTCAAAATCCCTTTTCTGGGCGCTCAGGCTCGTGTCGCTGCGCGAAATCGTACCAGAGAAATAGCACAAGATTGTAAACAAAAGTAATAAAATAAATCAGAATAGGTCTCAAATAAAAGATAAAATAAATATAAAGGGAATATAATTGCTAAAAAGATACATATACACAGTGATATAAAATTAGAAAAATATGCTTAAATTACGCTTAATTCTAATCATGTTTCTTAACATAAGGTAATTTACATATATACAGGTAAAATGCTTACATGTATCAAATGATATCTGTGTAAAAGCATGTATCAAAAACATAATACAATTAATATAAAACCGATAAACAAAACAATCAACAATGATAATATATAAAGGAATGTATATGACTTAATATACAAAAGCCCAAACCCGTAACCATTATGATACGATGTATCCCCTAGCATAAAAATAAGGGGGTAACATCCATGAGATCAATGTTTATAATCATCTGTGAGTGTCCCTAGCAAAACAATAAGGGGCACCCACTACACCATCATAAAAGCAGCTAAGACACAAGGTGAATGCAAATGAACAAGGCAGGAATAGACGAACTGTTGGGTGAGGCAGGTAGAAAGGAGGACTGAATCTTCTACTACAAATTAGCTAGAGTCAGGGAAACTATGTTACCCGCTGCTACTGACTGGAAATTTCAGAGCTTCCAAGGACTTAAGGTAGTGACGTTTGAACACTGTCGGCGATTTCCATCCGGTATACTTTTTCAACTCATCGAAGTTCATATGTTGAAAATAATTAATTGAGGTGGCTACTGCCCTGACATCATGTGCTTTCGGGAAAGAGTCAGGATTGGCTTGCTTAATAAAGTACAGGATTTGTTGCCTGATGCCTTTAATGGATAAAGTTCCACCTTTTTCCCTCTTAAAGAGGGGACCCGATGAAGATGAGGAGGTCCTGGACAGAAAGGCTCGTAAGGTTGAAACTGGGCAAAGGGATACATCTTGTGGAAGGGGTAGTACCTTCCAAGGTTCCCACCTCATCAAAGGATCTTCATTCTTTGCTAAAAAGCTACGTTCCGGAGAAAGTAGGACTTCCCCTGTGGGAAGGAATTGAATATGATCCGGATCCCTGGATAAAGCCGACAGTTCTGAAATTCTTGCTCCTGAAGCTAAGCTTAATAAAAATAGGGTTTTTCTTAAGAGCATTATAAACGAGCATGTGTCATTATCGGTTTCTGAAGCCAGTTTTAGAACATCGTTTAAGAACCATGAAACTGACGTAGGCCTTACAGAAGGCCTAAGTCTAGCACATGCCTTAGGAATAGACGAGAAGTAGGAATCCGTCAAGTCTATGTTGAATCCAAATTGAAATATCTTTTTCAAAGCTGACTTGTTTGTCGTAATCGTGCTAGCTGCTAAACCTTTTTCAAATAAGGATCTGAAAAGGATATAGCTGAATTAACTGTCATGATTCTAATATCTGATTCTCTCAGGAAGATTGCCTAACTTTTTGACAGCAGCATCATACTGTCTCAAAGTTGAATCCCTTTTATCGGATTCCAAGAAGAGAATATTCTGAGGGTCAATATTCGCATCTCTTTTTGCCGCAAACTTCATGAAATCCATAAAGTTAGGGTTTTGAGAATCCCTGAGGAAGCGAACACAGTCTTCGTTTGTACTGACTGGGAGAGCCTGGGACTGGGGATCCGAAGAGGACGAAGGCCCAGCTCCAAAATTAGAGGATACCAGTTGCTCTTCGGCCAGTCTGGGGCTACTAGAGCCACTTGACCCTTGAATGTCCTGAGTTTGTTCAATACTTTCATGAGGAGATTCACTGGAGGGAAGACATAAATCTTCTCCCAGTTGTTCCAGTCTAGAGCCAGGGCGTCCGTGGCATAGGCCATGAGGGTCCCAGGTTGGGGGCTACATAACACGGTAGTTTGTGGTTCGCTTGAGATGCGAAGAGATCCACCTGTAGCCCTGGGACTCTTTGAAGGATCCATTGGAACGAACTGTTGTCCAGTGACCATTCCGACTCTAGGGGCACTGATCGGGATCGGGGGGGGGGATCGGGGCGTCTGCTATGACGTTTCTCACTCCAGCTATGTGAGTGGAGGAAAGATGCCAACTGAACTTGTCCTGCCAGGGAGAAGATGGCTATCATGACATGATTTAGATGACGTGACTTGGAGCCTCCTCTGTTTATACAATGTACTACCACTGCGCTGTCCAGACTAGCTTATGTGGAGTACTTTGTGGGCGCAACCTTTTTAGAGTCAAGAACACTGCCATTGCCTCCAGTACGTTATATGGAATGACGGAACTGAGGTGACCAAGTCCCTTGAACTTTTTTGACCTGGGAATACCCTCCCCAGCGCTTAAGGAACGCGTCTGTGTGGATGGTGATCCCTGGTGGAGGGAACTGAAGGGGTACTGACACTGACAAATTCTTGACTTTCGCCCACGGCCGGAGTCGATTCTTTGAATCAGAGGCACTGAGGATAGTTTTGTCCCTGGACCTGACATTTGCTCGCGAGCGCCAGATTCTGGTTAGTCTTTCAGTTTGGCTTTCATTAAGACGTTCGTCACTGATGCAAACTGGAGAGAACCCAGGATCCTTTCCTGAGCTCTCCTTGACGCTAGTTTTGTGACTTAGAAATTGCTTGACTGACTTCGCTATTTCTTTCCTTTTGGTTGATGGAATCCGACAGAGTGTGGGAGGATAGATTCCATTGAATGCCCAGCCACTGAAAGTTTGACTCTGGAGTGAGTCTTGATTTGGTCCTGTTTATCTTGAAGCCTAGATATTCCAGGAACTGAATCACTTTCAGTGTAGCTCTGTTGCATTCCTCGACTGTTGGGGCCCAGATCAACCAATCGTCGAGATACGCTACTACCATAATCCCTTGTGATCTGAGTTGTTGCACTACCTACTTCCGCTAGCTTCGTGAACACTCTGGTGCCACGTTGAGTCCGAAGGGAACTACCTTGAAGGAGAATGTCTGGTCTCCTATCTTGAAACCCAGATACGGACGGAAGTGTCTTGCAATAGGGATATGATAGTAGGCGTCTGTAAGATCGATAGAGGTGGTGACGCCCCACGGGGAAGTAAGGTCCGCACCTGTGAGATCGTGAGCATCTTGAACTTGTCGCAGCGGAGGATGGCTAAGTTTAAGCGGGACAAGTCTAAGATTACCCTTCTTTTTTGTGAGCCTTCTTGGCACGCTGAACAAGCGACCTTGAAATTTTAATCTCTTGACTCTCGCTATAGCTCCTTTCTGAAGGAGGTCCTCCGCGTACTCTGTCAATTCTTTGGAAGGAAGTTGACGGAAAAGGTCTGGCTGGAGGTGGGGTTCGTCAACCAGCCTCCAACCCAGAACCTTTGACACTATGCTCTGAGCCCTTTCGCTGAAGTTCCACCGGTGGCGAAAGTGAAACAGCTCCCTCCTACCTGAAGTTCTTCATTGGTTCTGGTAACCGCCTCGGCCTCCTCTGAAGTGCTTTCCCCTATTAAAGGGGCCTCCCCGATCCTCTCCCACGAAAGGACCGCTTACCTCTGCCTCCCTTACCCGAGCGTCATACTTCTGTGAAGCTTGACTCTCGAAGGCTTGATTGTAAGCTGGAGAGATGGCGTAAGAGGTGGAGGCTGAGGCTGAGGGGATATCACATCAAATTGGCTGTGATTGACCCTTAGAAGTGGAAGGTTGGGCTGTCTGCACTAATGGCACCGCTGTAACTTGCTGAGGAAAGCGTGGTTGCTTTTTCTGGTAAGGTTTGGAAACGCCTGGGTTTCCTCTGTCCTTACCTTTAGCTGTCAGGTCTTGCCTCCTCTTAGCCGTAAGGCCCCAACGGTCCTTAAGGCTCTGGTTCAACCTCGTAGCCTCTGACTGGACTTCCTTTACCATAGCTTCTGGGAAGAGATCTGCTCCCCAGATGTTAGACGAGAGTAACCTATTCGGCTCATGCCGAATGGTTGCCTCTTGTAGGACATGCTTCCTACAATTCGTTCTAGCAGTGGCAAACTCAAACATATCTGACTGTACCGTTTGAGTCAGGGATTTGGTCATGAGCTTAAAAATAAAAACGGTTCTGATCCATAGGCCATGGTTGCTACTCGGTCATAGCCATAGAGTTAATTGATCTGGCTAGTCGCGATTTTCGCGTCAAATTCAGCCTGAATAAGGCTATCTGGGAGCCTGGGTAGCTTTTCACCAAACTGCTCCATAGCACAGTCCGTTTGAGTTTGCCAGCTGAGAATGTGTTTCGGCAAGTCTTCCCACAATTCTCCAACTGAGGGGAGTAACGGAGATGTGGGATCTGCTTCCTTCAACTGAGGTATGGGTTCCCCCTTCTGGGCCGCTGGGATGGTCGACCTTGCGATCTTGGTCAGGAACGGGAGCTGGGGTACTCTCATCCATTGTGAAAATGGTAAAGGGACTCTTAAAAGGTTGTATCTTGGTATTAGAACAATCCATGTCCTCTAAACACCTGAGCCATTCTCTCTGAGCCTGGTCTCGTGAATAGAGGACTGTCTCCTTTGGTACCCTATCGTCCCGAACCATAGCCGAAGGTGTGAGCCTTGCGTAGCCTATGAACGGAGGCTGGAGGTCTTCCGGGTAGAACTCGAAGTCCTCTATTCTTCGAGTCCCAAACTCCGGTATAGAGATGAGACCGTCCTGGAAGGGGGCGTATGACGCTACTCTCCATGGGTTGTTCATAAGAGAACGGAGGTAGTGAGTCATACGGAGGAAGCTGAGTTCCACTTGTGTTTGGAAAGTGGAGGAGCGGGTAGAGGAGCTTCTCTCAGCCCGGCTATAATGGAGTCTTGGATGGAAGTAATCCTATCCGACAACGAGAGATCATTTGTTCCATACTACTCTTTAGGGACCCAACCAGGTCGCCCACCTGTTGCAACAGGCCAGCATTGGAGTCCAAAGCCGGAGCTGCTGCGGAGGTGGAGGGGAGGCTCTGAATCGGAACCAAGGTATCGGAAACTGGTGACTCTGCCGGAGTGCGAGATCTCTCTCTGGAGGATTTACTCCTCGAGGACTTAGAGCCGGAGCTAGAAGCTTTAGACCTGTCTGCTCCGGGATTCCCAGCCGGAGACTTACGGGAGGAGGATGAAGCGAGGTCGTCTTCTTAGACGACGATGACGTCTTAGTCAAGGTCATCACTTTACCCTTGACCTTAGGTCTAACCGAAGCGTCAGGAGGGAGAATATAATTCATCACCCGTAAAGCTTGGAAGGATGGAGAGGTTGCAGGATAGAAGAAACAGTTACGCCCAAGGGTGACCCTTGGGGGTGTCCACCTTACCTACCTCGACCAACAGGTCGTCTACACCTACCATAGGTTCAACATTAATATCTAGGGTCGCGACGTCCGTGGAGATATCCTGGTCTTGATCAGTTAATGAGGCAGCCAGCTGTTGTTGGATGAAGGCGATAGTCGGGGCCGCCTCTACCGGGTCGACGTATCCTGTCGCCTTGCCTCCGGGAAGATTAATACCTGCCAACCGTTTCTCCAGGATGTAGGGCATACCCTTGGCGGCGTTCTTCCCAAAACCGCCGACCCAGGCCCGCAGGGTAGCCAGTGCGGTATCCCTTACTGCCGGCGCCTGGAAGAGAGGGCGTAAATTAGATTTAAGAATCACTTAAAACTAAAACTTAAAGTATAACTTAAACTAGATGCCTTAAGTTAAAGTGAATGATGAAAACTTAAGCACTAAAATAGAAGCGGAGCAGCTACTGGAGATGGCTACTTACCCCTTCCAAAAGCTGGCTCACCAGATCGTCAACATATGGTACACGTTCTCATGGTACCAGACCTGGATGTCCCCGTGCGGAGTCGCGCATGGAGCATGGGACCGGCAAACTTCGTGTCCACATGGGTCCTGAAGTGGTGGGCGGCGCATCCCGGATGTCACAGTTGGTGGCCTGTAAGTGGAAAGACACATGAGTATCTTAAAAAGCATCACTTACAGACTAAAGGACAGAAGAACTCCGTTGCATGCCGGAGCTCGGAAAAAAATTGGGCATAACCCCTCCCTGCATCGCCTGAATAGGCTATAATCCCGGAGAGATCCGGTAAGACATGTAAGGGAGGGGGGGTGGTTTAAGGTACTTAAGATAAACTTAAAGTTAACTTAAACCTAAAACACAAACGAACCGGACCAAGTCCAGTGCGTAGCGGAGTGTAGTAACTCAGCAATACGGTAAGGTTAGCAGTGACCCACTGTATGTTCCGGTCCACTCTACTGGGTGGACTAACATCTTTCCGCTGGATACCTAGGACTGCCGGGCCTCAGGAAGGAGCCCTAGTAAGGTGTGATACTATCTTTTTTTTAGTGGGAAAGGGCGAGAAGACATACAGGCTCGAGCTAGCACGGAGCGACAAGGTAGCAACGGAGGGGGGGAAAGGCCAGTACCCCCCACTACGTACCACCCGGCCGGACCGAGAAGCCGGAGAGGTCGAGACCAGTCTGGGTCTGTCCCGACTCCCTAGCCCCTCCGCCTGAGGGGAGAGAGGGAGGCAGGCTCGGGTATGCGGAGCGAGCATGGGCAGACCGACCCACCCCCGCCCGACTCTATGGAAGAGCGGGAGGGGGGGGAAGGGTGACTGGGCAGGCGTCTGGCTGTCCCGTGATCACGTAGTGACCACGAGGCGGTAAGACCAAAATAAGACAACTAAGCCTAGGACAAACCAACTGATCAGAGAGATGCTATCGGGAAGCAACTGAACTGAAAAGCGGTAGCATATAGGCCCACTGGGCCAAAACCAACTGATCAGCAGAGATGCTATAGGGTGAAGCAACCGAACTGATGAGCGGTAAGTAATAGGCTCACTGAGCCAGGACCTAGGCTAAGCCAGACGCCTAACTAACCTAACTATAACAAAATACATAGTATAAATAAAATAAAATGAAAGAAAGAAGGCAATATAGCAGGAGAAAAAATCCAGGAGTGTACGACTAACCCGAAGGCAAGTCTACCACTCAAAGCTAGTCAGAGGCCGATACTAAGACCGCCGGGACTAGGGTCTGGATAGAAGAAGCCTACATAAGGTAAAAGACATGCATGCATGACAAACCTGAGTAGACAGTACCCTAAGTAAAGCGGATAATAATATAGAGCGTACATAAATAAGGGGATGTTCTAGGTATGGGAGACCAAGAACGAACCCACCACGAGGCAGAACCACATGCTGCCATGCTTCGACCCCGAGTTCGTATTTATACCTAAAAAAACGGCAAATACTGTCCCAGGGCCGGAAAAAACAACTAACCATAAATACTGAGTACTTAACTTAGCTGCTGCGATAGCTGCACGCTCCATTATAGATAATCCAATGAAAGGGCACAAAAAACACAGAGAAAAAAATAACACGTGTGACTCGTGTGCGCTAACTGAAAAGGATGGCCACCAGAGGCGCAGCAGTCGGCAGCATGGGATGGAGTAGTAGTAGTACGAGCTGCTCCACTCTGTGGGTCGGCTCCCCTCTTGGAGGGTTTTTGTAGTGGGAGATTTCTATTGGCATTTGGCTCGTGGTAGTGGTCTCACTGCCTAGTGTTCATACCGCACACCCTCCTGGAGGGTGAGCGAGTCAGTTATACTGACCTTTTTCTTTATTTTATTTATTCTCTGGTATGTGTTAGTACATTTACCCTAGAAATAATAGATTAAAGGATATTTCGCGCAGCGACACGAGCTGAGCCCAGAAATACCCTTTACGTAATACATTTTCATACACATTTTAAACATAAAAGCATGAACATTTATAAATTGACACATCCATAGCTAAATTTGCACTCATGTAACTCAATATTTCTGGCATAGAACAGTGTCAGAGGCATATATTTTACCCTAATACGTATGTAATAACTCTCCATAAAATTTGTTAATATAATTTGCATAACCTTTATGGTCTGAACGTCATTTGTACAAATGTATGAACTCGTTAGACAACGGCGCTAGCGGCGCCGTTAACTGAAAATTGTCCCGTAAAAATACCTTAAAATGCCTTATTTTTTTAATTAATATTTTTGACGACAGCTGTAAAACCGATTCGCCGCTGAGCGATTGCGGCATTAACTGTGGGCCGTCTGTAATTGCAATAATTCTTTCAATATTCCATCATGATACCTGGTATTGTGGTAAAAGACAAACAGTATTACGGGAAAGGAAATATATAATATTACTTGTTGAGAAAATAATATTTTATTGCAGGGTCTTACCGAACAATTACACAGCTGTAGGTTCCCTATGAATGGCAGACATTAGATTCAAAACTTTCGCGGTGACGCTGCCATCGCTGATGTAGGTGACATCATCTCCCTCCACTTGAGGGAGCTACAGGTACAATTGCCCAGGTAACATAAATTCGTTCTCTACTGACTTCTGGTGAACTTCGGTGGTCGATACAGACATTTTCTTCATTTGTTGGGAAGTATTTCTTACCAGTATCGGTGAAATATTCAACTTCGTGTTTTGTGGAATTGAAGCTAGTTAGCTGAATTTCTTTTCTGCAATTTTGTGGCTTTACCATCATGTCGGACTCTAGACCTTCAGGAGTTAGGTTTTGTGCCAGAGGGTGCAAAACTAGGTTAGCTAAACCAACATATGATTCGTACACTAAGTGCAACGAGTGTAGGGGTTGTGAGTGCTCTAGAGAGTCTACTTGTGATGAATGCAAGGATTGGAGTGAACAACAGTGGAAAGTTTTTGTTTCTCACTAGGGGAAGGTAATTAAGGATGGGAAGAGGACAGCAGCTTTCAGAGCTGAAAGTAAGACTAGCATAGCTTCTTCTGCTTCTTCTATCGAAGCACCTGCTCATATCCCTTCTTCTTCTCCTCTTATTATGTCTCCGATGTTGAGTCCTCCTACTCCCGCACCTGTAACTCCCTTGCCAACTTCCCGAGGAGTTTCTCCTGACACCATTGCCAGCCTTGAGATAAACCTAACTGTTATGAAGTGAAAAGTGTCAGTGCAGTGCAATCTGAGGGGGTGGCTGTTTGTCCTGATAGTTCTCTTAGACGAAGGTCCCTGTCCTGCTCCCCTGCCTCGGGGAGAAGACATACCGGAGGTTCAAGGGAGACTGTCGGGGTTTGCCCACAGTCAGTCACTTCCTCCGTCGATCCTGTGGTGCAACAGCAGGATTTGACTAAACATCATTGGAAAGGTGCGTTGTTCAGTAATCAGTTATCGACAGAGTCGAGTGATTCGTCACCGGTTAGACAGTGTAAGTGGCGGGATTCTTCAGCCTCACGTCTGTTGAAGAGGTGTTCTCTCCACCCCCTGTGAAGAGGAACAGAGAAGTAGACAACCCTTGCCCGTCGTGTAGCACTACACGGACTTTGCCTCGGATTCTCATGACAGCGACAGCCGCCAACTCGATTGTGGAACGAGCGATTCTGAGTCCGTCGAGATCTTCGACTCATCAAGCTGTCAAAAGATTACCTTCGACTTCGCATGTGACAGATACTTCGCTGGCGCGAGACCTCTGGTGTCAATCGTTTCGAAGTCCACAACCCCAGTTGCTATGACTTCAACTCAAGAAGATGAGAATTTAGTTCCTCTATGTCAACAATTGCAGGAGCTGATGAACTGGATGAAAGAAGGCAAACAATGTCCGAAGAATAATGAATTGAATCCAGAACCCTCTCTTGTCGCCTATCTCTTCGGATGACGAGGAGGACTTAGAAACGGACTCTATTCCTCTCTCATGCTATTCTAAGCTTTCACGCTATCTTCTGGACATGTACCCGGATTACTTCATAGCAGCCGCTCCCAGGTCAGCTGCTTCCATCTTCCTGATGAGAAGGAAGAATTTCGATCCTCTTCTCCCGAAGCTCGTACTTTCTAAGGCGGCTAAGCGATCACTTCGTGATGTAGAGGACTGGTTGAAGTTCAAGAGAGAGCCTGGGAAAGCAACTTTCGCCTATCCTCAATCAAAACTGATTAAGAAGAGGTATAGGTTCTACGTAACCGGAGAAGCCCCTCTATGGGAGTATCTGCCTCCTCTCAGGGGGACTTCTCTGGCCTGGTAGATGCAAATAGGAGGTCCGCATTTGCTGCAGCAAAAATTTTCTTTACGTCACCTGAATTGGATCATTTGGTAAAGAATATTTTCAAGATTTTGGAGATTATGAGCTTCTTGGACTGGATGATCAGAGCCCTCACAACGAAAATAGAGGACTGTCCTACTCTCCAGGAGAACCTGGCATCGGACTGGCTTGGGGTTTTGTCTGGATGGTTGCAATGAGATGGTGTCTCTTTTTGCATTCAGAACTCTCAAGAAAAGGCAGCTCTGGTGTTCTTTTGTTTCGAGAGGAGTTGCTTCACCTCAGAAGTCTGCCCTTTTGTTTTCGCCTGTTGATAATCATGTGTTCCCCGAAGAAACAGTAGCCAAGACGCTTTCCGCATTGGAAAAGAAGTCTACTATTGACTTGTTCGCTCAGTCTTCTAAGCGAGTTAAACCCTCGACTGTGACTCCTTCCACCTCGGAATCGCCCTTGCATATGAAACCCTTTCGAGGGGGCAGGTCTAGATCGTTCGTCAGGCCTCGATAGAACTTATGACACCCAACCAAGTCCTCAACCAAACCCAACACCAAATCATCCAAGTGATCCTTCAGTCCTTCATGCTCTGGTAGGGGGCAGACTGAGCCTCTTCTGGGAGGTATGGAGTCGCAGAGGGGCAGAGCCCTGGGTGATCCAAGTTCTCCGGTTCGGTTACTCCATTCCTCTCAAAGACACCCTACCTCTATCCAATGTTCCCATCACATTACCCGCCTACTTTCCAGGCTCAGAGAAATTTGTAGCTTTACAAATGTCTGTAACTTGAGAGATACAGACATTTGTGCAGGGGGCAGGTCTAGACCATTTGTCAGGCCTCAGTCGAACTTACGACACCTTACGACACCCGACCAAGTCCTAGACCAAACCCAACACCAAATCATCCAAGTGATCCTTCAAAGTACCTTTTGGAGGTCTAAATCTGTGTTCACTATGCATTACTTGAAAGAAATTGAGAAAGTGCTCGTAGATTGTAAGTCTCTCGGTCCACTCTCAGTAGCTGGCATGGTGTTGGGGGATACAACATAGGGGGTTGCTCCCTCTGTTAGCCTATGTTTTGCCTTGTATCAAGGTTGACGAGTTAAAGGGAAGTCTGGGGGTACAATGTATGTGGAGTACTCACCAGTCATTTTAGTTGTAGTTTTGGTAGGTAAAGGTTTTTAATTCGGTGTAGGTGACAGTTGTGTTTTCATGTTGGTTATTTCCGGTCTTAGCCCAGGGCAAGGGCAATATTTTGTTGTATCTTCGTTGAGTCAGCGGTGAACACCATGACTATGAGGATCTTCCACTCCATGTAGAGGCACTCATTGGTCATACTCCAAGCCTTCTACTATGTAAGATAAGCACCGACCAGAGGCAGTATTCCCCTGCAGTAGCGCTCTTAAAAGGTAAGTTACAAGAGGCACTGACAGTGCTTTTGGGTCTTTTTTCAAGAATCATATGTTATTTTTGAATTAAGCTTACATTCACAGCCCCCATCCTTGCAATGGGTAATCAGCTGTATAATTGTTCGGTGAGACACTGCAATAAAAATGGAATTTTTATTATAAAATGAAATTTTATTGCACACTTACCAAACAATTATTAATTAAAGCCCTCCCTCCCCACAGGTGGAGGGCTGGGCAGAACGAATTGATGTTACCTGGGTAATTATACCTGTAGCTCCCACGAGTGGGGGGAGATGACGTCTTCTACCTCAGCGATGGCGTCGCCCCCGTGGAAGTTTTAAATCTATTGTCTGCCATTCGTAGGGAACTTACAGCTATATAATTGTTTGGTAAGTATGCAATAAAATTTCATTTTATAATAAAAATTCCATTTTGCAATTTCATTTAATTACAGTACTATTCTAAAACTCCAGGTTATGCACCCTTAATGTACATACAGTAAAGTATTAGAATTAAATGTTTACTATAGTATTTATAAAATGTGTAAAAAAGTTAAGTATATCTTAGTTTTACCAGACCACTGAGCTGATTAACAGCTGTCCTGGGGCTGGCCTGAAGGATTAGATACGTGGCTAGAAACCAATTGGTTACCTAGCAACAACGGGACCTACAGCTTATTGTGGGATCCAAACCACATTATATCGAGAAATGAATTTCTACACCAGAAATAAATTCCTCTGATTCTGCATTGGCCGAGCTGAGAATCGAACCTCGGACCACCAGATTGGTAGACGAGCGCAAAATCTACTTGTCCAACGAAGAACTTATGAAATGTGTAAAATACTTCAGCCATAATTAAGGAGACATCTCCTTTATTCATTTTCAAAACTTAATTTACTGATGGTAAGTACTTTCCTATAAGAATACATAATACATTTTATCATCCTTTTAGAGGGAAACCTATTATTGGCCATTTTATTGATATGAAGGTGATTTGTTCATAAGCTGAACAAGCATTTGGGCTTAGCAATAGGATAAATCTTCTGGTGCCAGCTGGAAACTGGTTAAAAACAATAAAAAATTATATATACAAGGAATCTGTGGCATCCGGCATCTAAAGTGTAGATGAGGTGGAAGCTGGTCAGCAACCATGCTTGAACCCTGTGACACATTTGATTTTTCTTCAACCGCCTTGGAGAGCAGAGGATTGCTTTTGGTCTCCTCCTCACAAGCTTTTTTTTTTTTTTTCGCTAAGCCCATGATTTTTTTCTTTCCCGCTTTCCTTGTGTTTTTGGGGTGGCTGTGTGTGTGTTGTAGTTCATTATGGATTCCTCCATTGGATCTGAGAAGTCGTGTAAGCATCAACGCATGTGTCCCAGCCTTCCAGGGTTCCCCTGCTCAAGCTTCCTAGCTTCCACTGTGACTGACCCCCATACAACTTGCAGTAGGTGTCATTCTAATTTTTGTAATATAACCAATCCATGTCTGGAGTGTTGCTCCTGGCCTGTTGTGCAGTGGAAGAACTTCTGCTTCCCCTTCTTCCAGGCTCATTCCTTCTGCTGCCGCATCTGGAAGAGCTCCTGACCTCAGGGACGTGAAGCTTTCAGGACTAACAACTCCACATCAATATGCTGGAGTTGAAAGTAGCTTTCCTGGGTCTTCAAGAGTTTCAAGAGAGGGTGGTAGGTCACTCCGTCATTCTTATGTATGAAACACCACGGTGGTAGCTTATGTGAGCTAACAAGGGCCTGGTGTCTCACCAACTTCACTCGACAGTCGAATTACACCAGTGGGTGATCAACAATTCAGTGAATCTCGTGGCCAGGTACATTCCGGGCAAGAGGAATGTGATGGCCAACAAGCTAAGTTGTCGGAGTCAAGTTCTAGGCACGGAGTGGTCTCTGCATCAGGACATAATGGACAGGCTATTCCATGTATGGCAAAGACCCATGTTAGACCTCTTCACTACTCATTTCAACAGGAAGCTAGAGGTTTACTGTTCAGTGGTCCCAGATCCATTAGCTGTGGTGGAGGACTCCCTTCAGCATCCTTGGGACAATCTAGAAGTGTACGCCTTCCCTCCATTCTGCCTGTTCAATCATGTCCTGAACAGAGTGGTGAATTCAGGAATCTCAGGGTGACCCTGGTAGCGCCTTTGTGCCCCCAAGCAAAGTGGTTCCCAGACCATCTGTCTCTTCTTTCAGAGGTGCTGAGAGAGATTTCTCCTTGGCTCAGCCTTCTTCACCAACCTCGTGGAGGGGTACCACCAGTCGCTAGGGTCCCATCTCTTCACGGCTGGAGACTGTCCAGTATCTCTTGCTAGTGAGAGGTTTTTCTTGTAAAGCAGTCACTCAGATGTCTTGCTACCTCAGGAGATCTTCATCAGCTGTTAACCAGGGCAAGTGAGCTGTCTACTTGATTGGTGTCATCGATGGGGTTTGTCTTCACTCGGAACTTCTGTTCAGTGAATAGTGGATTTTCTGATCTTCTTTTGAACAAAGAAATGCCTTTCTGTGTCTGCTATCAAAGGCTACAGGGCTGCCTTGGGTTTAGTTCTACGTCTGAAAGATGTGGATATCACTTCAACCTGGGAGACCTCTTATGTTGATCAGAAGCTTTGAGCAGTCTTCTTCATCTAGGGAACTAAACCCTCCTGCATGGGACCTTACTCAGGTTCTGAGTAGTCTCACTGGAGCTCCATTTGAACAACTACATCAATTCTCAGCTTTCCCTCTGGCTTTGGCTTCCTTGAAAAGAGTTGGAGAGCTCCATGACCTAGATTATGATGTAAAACACACCAGGGTTGGGTGTCTGTAGCTTTTGAATTTGTCCTGGAATTCATGACTAAGACTCAGAATCCCTTGTTTCATGGTGATAGATTTGCCTTTTTTTTTTTTTTCATTCCTTCCCTGATGGAATTTGTTGACAACAATCCTTTAGTTACTGGTTTGTCCTGTCAGAGTCTGCTTTGTTATCTAGACAGGACTCGCCACCTAAGATGCAGATGACGTCGACTTTGTGTAAGCACAGGCTGAGCCAAGAAAGAAAAGTCCAAGAATACCATTTCATTTTGGCTATGTGAGATGGTGAGGCAAGCCTACTCTTCTTCTTCAAGTTTTGTCACCAATACTGTGCATGCAAGAGCACATATCAGAGGAATAAGTTTCTCCCTGGCTTGTAAGAAGACCTTGTCTGTTCATAAGATTTTGAATGCTGATTCCTGGCTTCAGCAAACCACTTTTACTTACTTTTACGTAGATGATATTGCCCACATGTTCTTTTGACACTTTTTCCATGGGTCTGTTGGTGGCTGTCCAACAAGTTGTGTAGCTCATCCAGTGCCCCTGCCAGGACAATTCATATCATGCCTAAGATGATTGTGTGGAAGAAAGAATGAGAGAGATGACTGGTCTCTTTCTTTCCCTTTTTTCACTTCCCATTCTTATGGGCGGGTTGAAGACTGGACAAATCATACACTGGAACTGGCTTGTTGCAGGTGAGTTTGGCAGCCTTACTGTTACAGTACTTTTCTTGTGTTCCATACAACATACAAATCTGTTTCTCAGTAGCATATATGTACATATTCCTATCATCCAGCAAGGGGAGTGAGGAGGTGTGATAAACCCTTTGCATGAAACCAACATGGTTTGTTGCTTGAACAGATATAGTTCTCTTTGTCTTCCATGTATGCAGTGAATGTGGGCTCGTTACATTGTGTTTGCTCCCAGTAGGCTGAGTTTTAGATACCCATATATCTAGCCTCTCACAGGCTTAGACCCTCTTCTTTAGAACTCTCATTTCTAGAAAGAGTGTTCAGGTTTGCTGAACCTCCAGTCAGTTCATGATTCTCATACCTCCCGCCAAGTATGAGTCTATCATATCGTTAAGACCGAAGTTTTGTTCCGCATAATAACAAATGACAAATTTTTAATTAGTTTGTATTTTTCATAGCTAACAAACCTGAGGTCTTAACTTTGACTGCCCACCTTACCTTAAAGGTGATATTAAGATATGAAGTCACTCCTTCCATATATGTACACAATACTAAAAATAAAAAATTATACCTGGTACTGTACAGTCCCCAATTATACGAGAATTTGGTTGATCCAAGGGTTGCAGAATTGGAAATTTGCTGATTTTGAAAACACCTTGGGAATAATTCCATTAGGGCCTAGGCAAATGGCAACTTACCCAGTAAAACTCTTTTTATACTACCCATTTTCAATACTTTCTATGTACTATACTGTAATTTTTTCTAATATGGAATTGTTCTTATGGATAAGTAAAACTTTGGTTTTAATAACTTGAAAAAGTTTTAAATTACACACAGGATGGTGAAAACTCCCACACGTAAACAATGCCACCAGTGGTTGCAAGTGTACTGTATGATACAGTCATATCCTCTAAAAAAACCTTTTGGATGGAATTTCCTCTACCTATCCTCCGCCAAAAAACCTTCAAACATCCTCCGTGAAGAGTTCTGCTTAAGGAAGGCTTTGTGAACCATTTGAGGTTTCAGGGACTGGATCATGGGTGTCTTCACTCCCTTTAGGCCTAACAAACCTGGTTACGAGCACCTGTATATTTATTTGTCCCGCACGTTCACTATGTAATTGTTTTCGTATAAATTTATTCTACGATAAAAAAAGAACTGATGAAAATTCAAAATTTGATATGAAATAACAATTTCTTAAAAAGAAATTATAAAAATTTAAAATTCAACTTGAAATGACAGTTTCTTGAAAAGTTTAGATCGAACAATTCTCTCTCTCTCTCTCTCTCTCTCTCTCTCTCTCTCTCTCTCTCTCTCTCTCTCTCTCTCTCTCTCTCTCTCTCTCTCTCTCTCAAACACATCTGCTTCACTGTTAATTACTTTTACTACTCATTTTCATCAAAACCTATTTCTATTTCAACAATAGAAAAAATAAATGATCAAATCTGCATGATGTGGATGATCAGAATACACTTCGCAGATCTGAATGATACGCATGGCGGTGATCATTCATACACACTGCGCTATGATGTCACAAATGCGTGAGGCAGAGCCTTCCGTCGTAGCTAATGGCTGAGTAGGAAATCTTTCTCTCGCATTCCCCCTTGGAGGAATAATAGTTTTTTTCCTCCAAGCATTCCCCCCACCCCTTCTCTCAGATACCAGCAAACCCCCCCACATCTAAAATACTTGAAAAGACAGTAGATTTGATAAGTTTTGTGGCGCATGACTCAGAATTTGAACGGCTTCGCAGATAAAGAAAATCTATTTTTGAGAACTAGCGACCACATAAAAGGGGAATCGCACAATTCGATTACGCATAATTCGGGACCAGACTGTATATTGGATGAAATTTCTTGAAATCATTATATTGGATCAAAACCCTCTACAGGCAGTCCCCAGTTATCAGCGGGGATTCCATTCCCATGGGTGTGCAGGTAAGCAAAAACTGCCATTCACTGAAACTCGGCGGTTTATGGCGCCGGTAACCGGTGATCGGCACCACGAACACCCTTATGGCACCTCTGTTAGGAATGTTATGGCACCATAACTCTGTTATGAGGCACTGATAACTGGAACTCAGCCTCTTATGGCACCATAAATTACTGATTTGAAGGTGCTAGGCAAGCGCCATAAAACCGAATCACTGACTGGGGACTGCCTCTGCTATTTACGTATTTTATACTATATTTTTTTTATTTGATTCCAATATCTTTGTTTTAGAATAAGCCTTCTATTACCTCTAGGATATGTAGACTAGACATCACAGTATTTGTCTCCCATCCATATGGTTCATGTTTTAAAATCTCTACTTCATAAAAATACAAATATAAGTTGTCAATAATAGGACTTATAATGAAAGCCCATAGTGATCCTAAACTCATTATGATTATATAGCTTATTATTATAGTAATTGTCAAAATTATTTTTAATGGTAAACTTTCACATCTTCACAGGTTAACTTTACCAATATTTGTATTATTCATATTTTATATCTTTACATCAGATTTGAAACATTGTAAATATGAAAGCATAAAGATGATCTGAATTCTGGTCCTATAGTAATGAAAGCTAAATAATTTTTTTCTTCTTTTTCACTCCC
>NC_087205.1:83115984-83171200 GCF_015104395.2 Macrobrachium nipponense
ATTTTCATGAATTTATCTCATATCTGTAGTATACGACGACTTCTAAATTACAAAACCAAAATTTTTTTTTTGAGAAAAGTGATTTATGTATTTGCAAAATTAAATAGGACAACTATATTTATAATAATGATGACTTACATAAAGGTTGTTTTTGTACATGAACTTTCCTGTCAGATATATACTTAGCTTATGTCTCTGACGTCACGACAGAATTCAAAACTCGCGGCAAACGCGACAGGTAGGTCAGGTGATCTACCCTACCCGCCGCTGGGTGGTGGGTGTATGAACCAATCCACCTTTCCAGTCATATTTTTTCTGTCGCCGGTGTCGACTACATCTGTTGTCGATACCTCTCGATTTTGGATTCTTACTCGTTTTCGCACTGGATTGTTTCATCGGACTTTTTGTGAAGTACCTGCTCTTTGGCTTGGCATTTGCGATTTGTGGACCGTTTTTTGATTATTCTTTAGATTGTTCTTGGGATTTCATTATGTCTGATTAAGAGATTAAGAAATCAACTATGTTCAGAGTTTGTTCTGTTAGCGATTGTAAGGTGAGGCTACCGAAAGCTGCGGTAGACCCTCACACAGTATGCATGAAGTGTAGGGGGAATGACTGCTCATTTATTAACCCTAGTAGAAAATGTGGTAATTTGAATGAAGAAGAATGGAAGGCGCTTTCGTCTTATTTAAGAAAGCTTGAAAAAGACAAGGTTAGGAAAACTTCATCTAGGAGTTCTAGTAGGTCTCGCGCTAGCGAGTTTTGAAACGTCGATAACCCTGTTGTAGACGTAGCTCCTTTTACCAGTTTCAGCCCCTGCTCCCTGCATCGAACCCGAATATGCTTCCTTCGAAGTGGACAATATGAGAGCCACTATTCGCAGCATGGAGTTGAAGATTAAAGCGCTAGAAGGTAAGAGTGATAGTGATATGTGCAGTGATCCCAGTGCAGTGGAGGGTGCGTCTGATCGGCTCCCTAATGCTTCTAGGCCTAGACCTCTTCCAGACTCCCAGACCCAGTGGAGGAGGAAAGTCGAAAGCCGCAGGAAGGTTAGGGAGAATCCCCACCGGTCAGGTGTCCCCTCGGTAGCGCCTGATGTTCGCTCCCAGGCTACCTTGGATAGCGCCAAGAGAGAAGTCTTACGGCAATGCTTCTCGCCTTCGCCTTCGCCTAAGCGTGGTTGGAGCCCCTCGGAAGCTTCTCGGCTGTCGAAGAGAGCTTGGCAGGCTTCTTCCGCTCTTCCCTCCAGCCCTGAAGTTTTTTCGGAAGATCTTGGATTGGAAGTGAAGAAACCGAGGATTTCGTTGGAGTTTCGTTCTCCTAGTAAGGATCGAGCTGCTTCTCCCCTTAAGGACTTTGGGAAATCTCCTGTGCGTATTTTGGCTAGTCTGCAGGCGCAGATTACGGCTCTGGCTGACTCCTTGACTGTGACTTCTCGTCGTAGGAAGGACGTATTGCTCCCGGTAAAGAAGTCCAGGCGCTCTTCTCCAGGTTTACGCTATTCGTCAGTAACCGCCCTCTCTCCAGGATTGGATCGTAATACGAGGCGCTCTTCAACGGACAGGCGCTCTCCTGCGGGCATCGTTTCTCAGTTGGACGAGGGGCAGGCTTCCCGTAGACGATCCTCCCCTGACAGGCGCTCGTCTCGAGACAGGATCTCTCCCTTTGGCAGACGCCAGGAGCCTGGTAGACGTTTTTCTCCTGGTAGCCGCTCTCCTTCAAGCTTCCACTCTCCTGTGACCAGGCACCCTTCGACGGACAGGCGCTGTTCGCCTAACAGGCGCTCTTCTCCCGACTTCCGCCCTTTGCTTAGCAGGCGCCAAGAGCCTGGTAGACGCGCTTCTCCTGCCAGGCGCTCTTCTCCTGATTTTCACTCTCCTCGAGTTAGGCGCCGAGAGTCTGTCAGACGCCTTTCACCTGGTAGGCGCTCGTCGCCAGACATTCGCTCTTCTCTCAGCAGGCGCCAAGAGCCTGATAGGCGCTTCTCACATGGCAGGCGCTCTTTGCCAAGCAGCCGCTCTCCTTTAGACAGGCGCCATGAGCCTGATAAGATGCATTTTGCCGTAGTTAGGCGCTCTTTCGCCTGATTTTCGCCCTGCGTTGCGTTTAGGCTCCAAGCGCCTAAGGAAACGCCCTCAATCACAGGACAAGAAAGATTTTGCAGGAAGACGTTCAACGGAAATGTTGACTTCTCCTGTTAGATGTCAGTCGTCTTACAGACGTTCTTCCAAAGATGGACACTCTGCTGAGGACAAGACTGCCTATCCTCGTAAGGATCGTGAAGGATCTTCAGCTGAAGAAGAACAGGATCCCTCGGAAGAAGAAATCCCTAAAGATTCCTCTGGTTCCTCTTACAAGCGCTTAACGGACCTGTTGCTTCAGGAATTCGGAGACGCCCTTTCTCCTGTCGCCCCTCCTTCGCCTCTCTCGCTTTTTTCGACCTCGAAAACTTCGAAGGTTTCATCCTGTGTTAGGATGAAACCTGGAATCTCTATGAAGAAGGCGCTTAGAGGTTTTGGCGAGTGGCTTCTTTCGAAGGAAGAGAAAGGGAAGACGGTGTTCTCTTTCCCTCCTTCTAAGCTTACTGGAAAGCTAGGGTTCTGGTATGAATCTGGAGAACCCTTGGGCCTTGTTCTTCCCTCATTGGCAGACTCGGACTTCTCTTCACTGGTGGATTCCTCTCGACGCTCTGCCCTCATGTCTGCCAAGACGACATGGGGGATGAATGAGCTTGACCACCTGAAGGGGAATGTTCCGAGTCTTGGAAGTATTCAACTTCCTTGACTGGTCTTTGGGCGTGTTGGCCAAAAAGACGCAGACCCCGGATTCCCTTTCACCTGAGGATCTCAACAGTGTTCTCACGTGTATGGACAAGGCTGTGAGAGATGGATCGAGCGAAGTCGCTTCCCTTTTCGGAGCGGGTAAGGTAAGTAATTAAGAAAAGATCTGTATACTGTTCGTTCCTGACGAAATCAGTATCTCACGCTCAGAGCAGTAGATGTTATGTTGGAGAAGGAGGCGATAGAACTAGTGAAAGATCCTCATTCTGCGGGTTTTTACAACAGACTGTTCCTAGTTCCCAAGAGCTCAGGAGGATGGAGACCGGTTCTGGATGTAAGCGCCCTGAATGTCTTCGTGGAAAAGAGGAAGTTCGTTATGGAGACGACTTCTTCAGTGTTGGCGGCTCTTCGTCCAGGGGACTGGATGGTGATCCTAGATCTTCAGGACGCTTACTTCCATGTGCCTATCCATCCTTCTTCACGGAAGTTTCTCAGATTCATGATGGGAAGGAAGATCTATCAATTCAGGGCCTTGTGCTTCGGCCTCTCGACAGCCCCTCAAGTTTTCATGGGTTTAATGAAGAATGTAGCTCAGTGGCTACATTTGGAGGGAGTGAGGCTGTTGCTCTATCTCGACGATTGGCTGATCAGAGCAACCTCACAAGAACGATGTCTGGAGGACCTTCAGAAGACACTTACTTTGGCAAGTTCGCTAGGACTTATGGTGAACTTCCAGAAGTCACAGTTAATCCCCAGTCAAGAGCGGATATATCTGGAGATTCGGATGGTTTCTCCGGATTTTCGGGCATATCCGTCTCCAGAGAGGATTGCTCGTTGCCGTGAGAAACTAACGACCTTCCTAGAGAAAGATGCATGCACAGCGAGGGAGTTGATGAGTCTGTTGGGGACACTCTCCTCGCTGGAGCAATTAGTTTCTCTAGGAAGGTTACATCTCAGACTACTCCAATTCTTCCTTTACCAGAATTGGAGGCGTCTCTCGCAAGATTTGGAGTTCCCCTTCAAGATAACAAAAGGAATCAAGAAGGACCTTCTGTGGTGGGCAGACCCTCTCCGTTTTGCAGAAGGTCTGTCTCTACACATGCCGAACCCGAACCAGATCTTGTTTTCCGACGCATCGGAGACGGGTTGGGGTGCGACCCTAGGGTCAAGAGAAGTGTCAGGCACCTGGGAGGGGGAACAGGTGTCCTGGCACATCAACAACAAAGAGTTGATGGCAGTGTGGTTGGCGTTAAAAGCTTTCGAGCCCCACGTCCGAAATACTATAGTTCAGGTCAACTCGGACAACACCACAGCCTTGGCTTACATAAGAAAGCAGGGGGGGACACACTCCTTCTCCCTGTACGAAACAGCAAAGGACCTGCTGTTGTGGTCTCAGGCAAGGAAGATCGTTCTCCTCACCAGGTTCGTACAGGGAGAAAGGAAGGAATGTCAGGGCCGACCTCCTCAGCAGGAAGAATCAAGTGCTCCCTTCGGGAGTGGACCTCTGCACTCGGAAGTTTGCCAAGGCCTGTGAGGTTATGGGGCAGACCTCATATCGACCTATTCGCGACAGCAAAGAACGCGAGGAATTAGACCACTTCTACTGCTTCCCCAACTCTCCAGACCCAGGAAGCAGTTGTCAGTGGATGCTTTCCTCCCTTCGACTGGAGAGGTCTGGATGTCTATGCTTTTCCTCCATTTAAGATTCTGGGTCAAACCTCAGGAAGTTTGCGGCCTCGGAAGCGACAAGGATGACGCTGGTAGCTCCATTCTGGCCGGCCCAAGATTGGTTCAGAGGTACTGGAATGGTTAGTGGACTTTCCAAGAGCTCTTCCACAAAGGGTAGATCTGCTCAGACAGCCCCACTTCGACAGGTATCCACAAAAACAAAAACCTCCCCGCTCTCAGTCTGACGGCGTTTCGACTGTCAAAAGTCTTGTCAGAGCGAAGGGGTTTTCAGCAAAGGCTGCTAAGGCTATCGCCTCAGCGAGAAGCCCCTCTACCTTTAGAGTCTACCAGTCAAAGTGGGACGTCTTTCGCCGTTAATGCAGAAACCAGAAGCTTTCCTCTTCCAGTTACCTCTAGTGACCCAGATCGCAGATTTCCTAGTATTTCTCAGGGAAAAATGCGGTCTTGCAGTTTCGACCATCAAAGAATATCGAAGCATGTTAGCAGCGGTGTTTAGACACAGAAACTTGGATATCTCTGACGACAAAGATCTACATGATCTGCTAAGATCTTTTGAAACTTGCAAGAAAGCCTCGATTGAAATTCCAAGCTGGAATCTGGATGTGGTTCTTCGTTTCCTGAGGTCCTCGAAGTTTGGACCACCCCAGTCAGCCTCTTTCAAAGATCTTACGAAGAAGGCTCTGTTTCTTTTGGCTTTAGCATCTGCCAAGAGAGTTAGCGAGCTTCATGCTCTAGAAGGAAGGGTAGGTTTCAAAGGAGATTCCGTGATTTGTTCCTTCCTTCCTTCTTTTCTGGCCAAGAACGAGAACCCCTCAAATCCTTGGCCCAGGAGTTTTGAGGTTCCAGGTTTAGCTCCCCTGGTAGGGGAAGAGCCTGAAAGGACTCTTTGCCCTGTGAGGAGTTTAAGATACTACCTCCAGTGGAAGAAGACTCTTAAGGGCATTAAGGACAGACTATGGTGCTCTGTAAAGGATCCCAGTAGACCATTGTCTAAAAATGCTTTGTCCTTCTTTATTAGAAGTCTAGTGAAGGAAGCACATATGGCTTGCGGTGAGGATCAGTTCAAGCTTTTGAAAGTCAAGGCGCACGAGGTAAGAGCCATTGCTACGTCCTTAGCTTTCAGCAAGAATATGTCATTCCAGAATCTGATGAAAGCTACATTCTGGAGATGCAGTTCAGTATTCGCGAACCACTACCTTAGAGACGTCAAGATTACGTATGAAAAGTGCTTCGCGTTAGGCCCGTACGTATCGGCGGATTCGGTGCTGGGGCAGGGAGCTGAAGCACATCCTTTGTAAAATTTTCCCTTGTTATTTGTATTGTGTTTTTTATGGTTGTTGGAAAGAGGATGCGAGTAGGCATCTCTTTCTATTCGTACTACTAACATTAGAATGGTTAGGTGATCTGGTTTGTGTTAGAGCTCCCTGCATTGGTAGTGGTCAGGCTCTGTCATTTAAGAGGGCGAATCCCCGTTGACATGATCCGACTTGGATTCTACTGAGTAAGTGGATATCAAATCCCTTCGGTAGACCCAAAGAGTCTTTTCAGCTGTAGGTCACACCTTCGCTGTAGCTCTTCAGGCTATGCAGACTTATAGACAGTACCTATGAAATCTTCAGCCTTATCAGGTAAGAACCAAGGATTGTTAGTATCCTACAACAGATGTTGTTTCCCCTTTTTCCTTGTTAGCTCTGTCTTTTTCCCTCCACCAAGGGTGTCAATCAGCTAAGTATATATCTGACAGGAAAGTTCATGTACAAAAATGATATTGTTATTTTACAGTAAAGTTTTGTACATACTTACCTGGCAGATATATACGATTGATGACCCTCCCAGCCTCCCCTCAGGAGACAGGTGGAAGAGAAAATATGACTGGAAAGGTGGATTGGTTCATACACTCGCCACCCATCGGCGGGTAGGGTAGATCACCTGACCTACCTGTCGCGTTTGCCGCGAGTTTTGAATTCTGTCGTGACGTCAGAGACGTAAGCTAAGTATATATCTGCCAGGTAAGTATGTACAAAACTTTATTGTAAAATAACAATATCATTTTGCTTGTTGTATCCAATCACAGTACTATTACTATTATCATATCACCATTGTATTACAGAATATAAACATTGTCATGTAGTACATCATTTGCATTTAATATTGTTTACATTCTGAAAATCTCAGTTAATTTGAGTATTATCGATATCTTCATTGCCTTATTTGTTAGAAGAGATATAATTTGGAGATCCGTTTTATCGAAAATTAATGAAGTTTGGTTGAAAATGTGCACATATGATGCACTTCATTGTAAAAGCATCATGTGCGATTTCTCCAGTTCCGAACTTCACTTCCGCCTGAGCCTGCTCATACCTCATTGCATGAGCTATGAATAAAATGTATCTTATTTTTATTTATGAAAGCCACCATGGAGTATCGGCAGGGTTTAACAACTTGACAATTTTATTAGAGCTCTCAATAAATGCCCAATAGTTGTTGTAAATGATGCCAGCAATCAGCTGTTTCTCAACTCAGTCGTTTATGTCAATACGCGTCTACAGTGATCCCCCGTATTCGCAGGGGATGCGTACCAGACCCCCCTCGAATGTTTAGAATCTGTGAATAGTTGGAACCCCTATTAAAATGCTGAAAACTGCCTATTTTGGCAGGAAAAACTGAAGAAAAACCCACTACAAATTTCTATACATGATTTATTTAATAGTTTTATCACAAAAAGTGCATTTTAGGATGAAATTTATAAAAAAAAACAGGAATTTATGGATATTTCTCATAGAAAAAATGCTGCGAATAGGTGAATTTCTCACGAATAATGGGTAGATATGGTCCAGAGAGAAATCCGCGAAACTGGAGAATGCTAATATGGGGCCCCCACTGTAATCACTTTATCCAGAATTCTAAAAACCAGAATTTTTTAGTGGAGGATGGAGGAGTATCATCATAAGTATTACAGTCGATGAAAGAGAGAGACTGACTATTATCTCAGTAAAGTTCTTACACTGATAGAGATCCACTTGCAAAATTTGAATAGTTGTATTGAGAGTAATGCTAATTTTAATAAAACTTGTTTTAGTGTAATTACATATATTGCATGTATTATCACATTATGATATATAGAAAGAGCTATGATACACCATTTGCATTCTGGTTTTGTTTACAGCCTTAAAATAATCAGCTGATTGCATTTTACTGATATCATCGCTGTCTTTATTTGCCGAATGGAACATAATACAGAGATATGTTCGTTTCGTAAATTATCAAAGCTGGGTTTAACAAAGCTCATTCTATATTCTGTTTTTCATACTTACATCGCCTAAAAGGGAAACCATTGTTTTGTTTGTGTTTCATCGCCATTCTCAAAGAACCGCTAATAACAATACAATAATGAACCATAATACAATTATTACAGTAGTACCTCGAGATACAAAATTAATCCATTCCGAGGCGCCCTTCGTATCATGAAGTTTTCGTATCTTGGACCACATTTTACATGTAAAATGGCTAATCCGTTCTAAGCCCTCCAAAAACACCCCAGTAAATTATATTTCCAGGCCTAAAACACATGTTCTAGGGTTACGACCCCGATCCGACGGAAGAAATTTGACTCCAAAAAGGCAAAATACTGTACATACTTGAGTAATATTCAACTGCATGTAATGTTCAACCCCTTTTTTACTGCATATATTAGGACTTTAGCATATGTCCCTTAGCAATAAGCCTAGCCTATGTTAGTGGTTGCTACTGTAGCCTAGTCTATGATTCTGACATCTAAACCTAAGAGCTAAAATCTTAGAATATGCCAATAAAATGTATAAATAATCAGTATGTACTCATTTCAAATAATTATTAATTAATCATTAACTATAATACACAAACAAACAAAAAACAAACCTTCCAATCGATTGTTTACATTCAGCTCTTACCTGTCTTACCTCTTATGAGTACCGAACGAACGCCAAGTAATCATTTTTCCTAGCACACAGTAAGCCATAAATTGTCATTAGTATCTCTCTTCAACTAATGAAACTACCAAACAGTATAATAACCATTCATTTCTATTCTTTATTCTATCTTTACCTAATGGAGATACCGAGTTACTGAGAGCTATAATGAAAGATACGTATACGTAACGTAATAATAAAACAGAAGAAGAATTCTAAAAAATACGTAATATTTGTTGGCAGTCTGATTTATTTTATATTTTATGATATCTAATTCACAATTTTTTTTATTGAATGTATGTATTGCCTGTCTCATTTCAAATAATTATTAAGTAACCATTAACTATAAAATAAACAAACCAAAAATAGCTTCCAAACCTCTGTTTACATCCAGCACTTACGAGTATCGAACGATCGCCAAGCAATCACTTTACACAGTAAGCCATAAATTTTCATTATCTCTTCAACTACTGAAACTACCAAACAGTATAATAACCATTCATTTCTATTCTTTATTCTATCTTTACCTAATGTTTTTTTTTATTAAATGTATTGCGTGAATAAGTTTTTCAATTTACAGCATCCTTTTACCAATAGAACACTTAAAGCACAAGGGGTAGATGCTGACCAATAGGAGAGCAGGACCTTATGGGGTGACTAGCATCAGGAACCAATGGGAGAGCGGAGGATGGTGGCGAGTTTACTCGTTGGTGGCGCGGGAGTTTTAAAATTGTTCTCGGTGGTCCGGGTCGAATCTCGGGACTTTACAGCAACAACCTTTCGTTCATCTTGAAAAACTTTTTGGTTTCGGGGTATGTAGAGCTGTAAAAAGATTTTCGTATTTTGCTTTCGTATCTCGAGTTTTCGTAAGTTGAGCCTTTTCGTATGTCGAGGTACCACTGTATTCATATAACTGAATTATTCTAAACAGTTACAAACGGTTTTGCGTGCTGCCTCACTTGATGTTTGCTGCATTTTAGTATAAAAGCATGGGGGAATGTGAAAATAGTGTCAAAAATGCCATGGATGGGACCAAAGATGATTTGTGTGATATTGACAACAAAGCCGTAGTTGACTTGCTAGAACCAGACTGGAATCCCTATGATGGAGGCACATGTGATCAATTTTGCAATATGTATGAGAAACTTTTAATGGAAAATGAATACATATAGGAAGGATCTTGTTAGGAAGAGATCAGTGAATATTGCAAGAGGTATGGTAAGTTATTTCAGTTAAATAATTCAGAATATTATCATAAACATATATGGAATTTTGCAAGATTATTTTTCTACTTTTACCATTTTCTTCACAGGTTAGGAAGATGACAGCTACAAGACCAAAACGAAAGTTAACAAATCGCTCAAACTTTGAAAATAAGTGTTTTGATTGTGGGAAAACTTTTCTTAAACCTTCTCAGTTGATACGCCACATTCGAATACACACAGGAGAGAGACCATTCAAGGTATGTACTCATTTTTTTTCTTTAAGTACCAGTTTAGAGGGCATCAGTCCTTAAAGCCTCTTAGGTGCATACATGTAAAATGTTGTACAGGTGTATCAGAAGTGTTATATTTGTGTCTCATGATTTTAAACGTTGAGGTGGTAGTCATATGTGCAAACAAAAACCGTCATTTGGCTGATATTGCCAATACAGGAAAACAAAGACTGCATGAACAGATATCTACAATGATGGTTTATAAATTGTCAGGACAACAATTGATACTGAAATACTCCTAGAATTGATACAGTTTCTCCAATTATTGTGACTGAATATCATCGATAAGGAAAGGATTAGATGTATGCTTTTGTCACTGACTTTTTCATGGGATTAACTGTAAGTTTTGTTATTTCCTCATGTGGTTACTATGTAACAGATGTTGAATACAAGAAAGGCTGAGGAAACAAGGGAGAGGGGGGACAGAAGTTTAAAGTGAGAGTGAGAGAGAGAGAGAGAGAGAGACGAAGAGAGTAGAGATGAGAGAGAGAGAGAGAGAGAGAGAGAGAGAGAGAGAGAGAGAGAGAACTAGCCCACCTAGAGAATAAAAAAAAGTGTACTTGTAAGCTAATGCAGTGTCTAATGGTTTGCTTGAGTTTTACTTGATACTGATCTTAACCCTCTTACGCCGATTGGACGTATTAAACGTCGAGTCAAAATGTCTCCCGTATGCCGATTGGACGTATTATACGTCGACTCAAAAAATTTTTTTTTTTAAATTTGCGGAAAAATACTTATAGGCCTACCAGCCGAAAACTTTTGAATCACGCGCCTTGGGGGCTGCCTGCTGGGAGTTCTCGGATCAAGGCGGTTGTTTTGTTTACAATCGTTACGCGGAGGCGTGCAAGCGCGAATTTCTTTCTTATCGCACTAAAAAGTATCAGTGACATCTCAAAAATTATTTCGTCACTTTGACATAATTTTTGCACCGTTTTAAATTATCCGTTACATGAAGTATTATATATGAAAATGTGCACAATTTCATGTAGAATACAACAAAAAAATACTCATGATTGTAGCTTTTATCAGTTTTGAAATATTTTCATATGAATAACGATAAGTGGCAAAATTTCAACCTTTGGTCAACTTTGACTCTACCGAAATGGTCGAAAAACAAAATTGTAAGTTAAATCTCTTATATTCTAGTAATATTCAATCATTTGCCTTCATTTTGAAACAAATTGGACATCTCTAGCACAATATTTCTATTTATGGTGAATTTATGAAAAAACTTTTTCCTTACGTCCGCGCGGTAACTCTTCTGATAAATTTTTTTCGTGCGATTGTCCTAATGTTTGCACCATTTTAAATTTGCTGTTACATAAAGTTTTATATATGGAAATGTTTGCAATTTCATGCACAATACAACTTAAAACAACCCATGGTTGTAGCTTTTATCAGTTTTGAAATATTTTCATATAAATAACGATGTGCCAAAATTTCAACCTATGGTCAACTTTGACTCTACCGAAATGGTCAAATAACGCAATTATAAGCTAAAATTCTTATATTCTAGTAATATTCAATCATTTACCTTAATTTTCCAATGAATTAGAAGTCTCTAGCACAATATTTCGATTTATGGTGAATTTATAAAAAAAAAACATTTTCCTTACGTCCGCGCGGTAACTCTTCCGAAAAAAATCAGACATTTTTTCTTGCTATTGTTGAAATGTTTGCACCATTTAAAAGTAGCCGTTACATAAAGTTTTATATATGAAAATATGTGCAATTTCATTTAGAATACAACTAAAAATTACTGAAGGTTGTATTTCTCTTTTTCAAAATATTTGCATATAAATCACGATAAATAGAAAAAAACTATGTTCTGTCAACTTTGACTCTACCGAAATAGTCGAAAAACGCAATTGTAAGCTAAAACTCTTACAATCTAGTAATATACAGTCATTTATCTTTATTTTGAAACAAATTCGAAGTGTCTAGCACAATATTTAGATATATGGTGAATTTAAAAAAAAAACTTTCTTTCCCTCCGCCCGCCGATTCGCGGCCGCAAATCTCCGAAATGTGTATGTCTCAGTCTCCTAATATTTGCTCCTTTTCTTATTAGGCGTTTTATAGAGTTTCGTGTATGAAAATGTGCGCAAATTCATGAAGAATACAAACGAAAATATGAGAAGGTTGTAGCTTTTCTCATTTTTGCAATATTTGCATATAAAAAAATATATATAAAAATTTCGACATTTGGTCAACTTTAACTCGTCTGAAATGGTCGAAAACTGCAATTCTAAGCTATAACTCTTACAGTATCATAATATTCAATCATTTTTCTTTATTTTGAAAAAAATTGGAAGTCTCTAGAACAATATTTAGATATATGGTGAATTTCTGAAAAAAAATTTTTTACGTCCGCGCGTTACGAATTCATGCATCATTTTGTGATAATATTTTTTCTGTGTTGCTTTGATCGTTTTACAATGTGTTATATATCAAAATGATTGCAATTTAGTGTACAATACAACGATAAAAAAAAGTAACTCGTTAGCTTTAACCGTTTTTTGCACAGCTCGATTTGAATACAATTGTGTATGATTTTTTTTTTGTCGATACTATGTATCGCATTATTTATATATGATAATGATATTTTTTTCATTTCTGATGGTTGCATACTAAACTTCAGGCAATGACAAAAAAAGGAGCCAAAAATGAACTCTTAATCTTGAAAACTAAGTGTGCTGTGATTTTTTGAAAAAATTATTTTTTCTGCTTCCACGCTCACTCCAAACCCGCCTCGGCATACGGGAGACGTTTTGATTTTTAGAGCTTCGGCATAAGAGGGTTAAGCAACCTATGCAAAGTAGACGATATTTATGAATTTCTAATGGAAATATTGGTATAAAGTTTGTGAATCCATGACTCTAGAGCAGGGGTGTGCAACCTGCGGCCCAAGAGCTACATGAGGCCCTCAAAGGCTTTCATTGCGGCCCTTTCTCTTAAAAATAAATAAGCTATAGTGTGGCCCTCAAAGAGAGAGAGAGAGAGAGAGAGAGAGAGAGAGAGAGAGAGAGAGAGAGAGAGAGAGAGAGAGAGAGAGAGCCTCGAACTGAATATTCCAACAACTTCTCTCTCTCTCTCTCTCGTTTTCATCAACAACCCTTCCTCAATAACAGATGGTACAAGGGGTTATCATTATCAGTAATCCCTTTTAAGACCATTGTAGACACCGAACCGATCATTATTTTTAAGGTTGGATTTTTACAGTTTTTACAGTCTCTGCTATGCTTTGCAGTACAGCCGTACAAGAATTAATATAGTTCTCAGTTTATCTCAGACTTAAGTGGTGAAATCAGTGTGCATCATTTGTTGTGGTTCATTTGTGATTACCTGTATTCTATATATTTTGCTCAGCAGGAGAGATCTTATTGTACCAGTTTTATAAGAAGCATGTATCAGTAACAGTGTATCCAAAACTCTCTGCTCATGCAAGGTAAATGATGGCAGTGTTTGGTAGCATATATGTTTGTGAGCATTCTTTTCAAAAATGAATCTGGTTAAAAACAAGTATAGGTCTGTACTTACTGATGAACATTTGGAATGTACCGTGCGTGTAGCCACATCATCCATACAGCCTGATATTGATGAGTTGGTGTCCCAAATGCAACATCAACCATCTCACTAGGGTAGCCTTTCATTTGCTCATTAATGGTTAGGAAAATATCTGTTTGATAATTCTTAATGTTAATGATCCCAGTTAACCAAAAATAAGTAATTATTTCTGTTTGTACACGATAATTATAAGGTACGGTAGCCTTTCATTTGCTCATTTATAGTAAAAAGAAAGTACTTTTGTTTCAGACAATTCTTATTTTTGTGATCCCAATTTAACTAAAATCAGTAACACTAATTATCTATCTTTATTAGTATAATCTCACATAATATGTCTTCGATCGTAGTCAATAACATGAAATAGTAAGGTTATGTGGCCCTTGATACCGACAGAGTCGTGACTAGTGGCCCTTTGGGAAAAAAGGTTGCACACCCCTGCTCTAGAGCTATGAAGGTGGAAGCTTTGTAGATGATAATACCATGTGATAAAGTTAATAGTACTATGTACTGCACATTTTAGTGGGAAGTCAGGCTTAACTTTTTACTGGGGGTGATGATCTAGCATTATCATTCTTATTGTTTATCATTTTAAAAAGTGAAATAGTGACAAAACACCAAGAAATAAAAGGTGAGAAATGATAAGAGGAGAGAGGGAAGGGGTATGTGTGTGTTTGTGCTTCTATCTTTTTGCATTATTTTTTATTACAAGTTATTATTCTTTTTTGAAATGTGATTCATATACGTAATTGTGTATCCCACGAAACATATCGCATTACCTCTTTACCCAAGGTTTTAACCAATGATGTGTAATTGTGTAAGCTGATTCATAACATGTTTTGGATAAGTTAGGATTCATTAATTTTTGTATGCCATACCATAAAAATGCACTGCAACTGGTTTTTTGTAGTTTCTTGCTTATGCTGTTATGATTATGCTCAGTTTCCTTCTTTATGCCGTATTGAAAATCCGCAATGAGTGTGGAAATACTATTCGGGAAAAAACAAATACTGAAAGGTTGAGCTGGAGCTAGGAAAAATACTAAAGCATCATCATGAAACAGTGACTACTACTGACAGATCTAGGGATGATATTGTTGATAGTAGTCAAAATACAGTATTTTGAAGAGACCTTTTCACTAGAATACTGTACAGTGTATCACTATTAAACCATGCAGGTTATAGTGTCAAGTTATGGGAGATCAAGTTAGAAGATCAATACAAAAGTTAGATGAATATTAATGAAATACTACACAGATGTAATATTCATAATTGCCTTGCAGTTCCATAGATTAATAAATTTCTCAGATTTCTGCTGGAAAATCCCCTTGGTAACTATGTGGGTAGATGGACAACAGTGAAATGATACTTTAGATATTCATGTAAGAGTGGCATTGTATATTGAAAAAATTTCTGATTGTATAACAGGTGAATCAGAAGATTTTTCATCCTAGAGAGTAAGGATATTTATTCAATGTTTATGCATTAAACTACTATAGAATTTAGTTTTTACCTGTCCGTCGTACAAAATATTACTAAAATGTTTGTGTTCTTACTTTTATTTCAACAGTGTACATGGCCTGGATGTGACAGAGCCTTCAATCAAAAGAATACAATGCAGATTCACATGGATATTCATACTGGTACTAAAGCACACAAATGTGAATTTTGTAATCAGGAATTTATACAACGAAGTAAGTACAGTGTGATTTTGTGATCGAAATGTCTATAAATAGAACAGAAGTAGAGTGCTGTCATTGGCTAACAGATCACCTTGGTAACCAGCCAACCAATCAGGTTTTAGATGTCTGTAAGTGCTCATGTTTTGAATGCAACACATAGTTTTTAATAGTGTATTTATTTTACTGATTGTATGAAGAATAGAATGAATCCCTTCCTTCAAAATTGTTGAAATATAAAAGATGAATAAAATGATGATAGAATTCAGCTGCAAAGAGGAACTGGCAATCTCTCTCTCTCTCTCTCTCTCTCTCTCTCTCTCTCTCTCTCTCTCTCTCTCTCTCTCTCTCTCTCTCTCTCTCTCTCTCTCTCACACACACATGTCATTTGCAAGGTAAACACACATAAACACAAGTATTGTTAAGTAACTCAGCTTTTGTCTTTGTAAAGTTTACCTTTGTCACTTTCTTTCCTAAAAACATAGTACAAAGCATCATATGGTAGGTACTAGTCAGGCAGCAGATAAGTAAAACTTCCAGACAATAACGTGTCGTAATGACAGTATATACTGCTCGCAAGTAAAATTGGTTACAAGTTAAAAGCATTTTAGTTAAGTACTATATAAATACTATTCGTATTTGTATATATAAAATAAAAACATAAATGAAAAGTATGTTTACCTTTGGTAAATAAAATGGGAAAAGGTATAGGACAAATGGAGGAGGAGTAACTATCTTCAATCTGGATGAACATGTGTATTTTTATTAAATCAGCTGACCCTCTTCTGTTTCCATTTCATCCGATGTTTGGATTATTGGGGTCTTGTTTATCGAGGTTCGACTGTATCCCATATCTATAAATCTTCAAAACTAGATAAATTATTGATAATTTTGACATGAGCTATGTTTTACTTCCCACAATCTGTATCCAGTTCAAGCCAAGTAGTTAACATATCTCCCTTCCCACCTCCGCTTCCTCTTAGACATGTTCAAGATGTTCACTTGAGGTGCAATCACACAGTTTATTTATTCACTTCTTAACACATAGTTCAGAGATTACTAGAAATAAGCAACTTGCACAACCATCCAAAACTTTCTCTGTGTCATAACAAAAGAGATTTTGATATGGGAGGCTTAGTTTTGTCTTATTGATTAACCCATAAACGCCGAAGCGGTATTTTAAAAATCGTCTGCCGTATGCTGGCGGCGTTCACGAGTGAGCGCCGAAGCGGAAAAAATGTTTTTTTTCAAAAATCACAGCACGCTTAGTTTTCAAGATTAAGAGTTCATTTTTGGCTCCTTTTTTTGTCATTGCCTGAAGTTTAGTATGCAGCCATCAGAAATGAAAAAAAATAATATATAAATATTGGGATATATGACAGCACAAAAAAAAAATTTCATATATAATTGTATACAAATCGTGCTGTGAGCAAAACGGTTAAAGCTAACGAGTTAATTTTTTTCGTTGTATTGTACACTAAATTGTGATCATTTTGGTATATAACACATTGTAAAACGATCAAGGCAACACAGAGAAAATATTATCACAAAATGATGTATGAATTCATAACACGCGGACGTAAAAAAAACTGTTTTCAAAAATTCACTATAAATCGAAATATTGTGCCAGAGACTTCCCGTTTGTTGCAAAATGAAGGTAATTGATTGAATATTACTAGACTGTAGTTGTTGTAGCTTACAATTGCAGTTTTCAACCATTTCGGTTGAGTTAAAGTTGACCGAAGGACGAATTTTTTCTATTTATCGTTATTTATAGGAAAATATTTCAAAACTGATAAAAGCTACAACCATAGGTTGTTTATTATTGTATTCTACATGAAATTGTGCACATTTTCATATATAAAACTTAATGTAACGGCTAATTTAAAATGGTGCAAACATTACGACAGTTAGACGAAAAACTTTATTATTTTTTTGGAAGAGTTACTGCGCGAACGTAAGGAAAAAGATTATTTCATAAATTCACCATAAATCTAAATATTGTGCTAGAGACTTCCAATTTGTTGCCAAATAAAGGTAAATGATTGAATATTACTAGAATGTAATAGTTTTAGCTTACAATTGCGTTTTTCAACCATTTTGGTCGAGTCAAAGTTGACCAAAGGTTGAAATTTTGCCACTTATCGTTATTTATATGAAAATATTCCAAAACTGATAAAAGCTACAACCATGGGTTGTTTTTTGTTGTATTCTGCATGAAATTGTGCACATTTCCACATATAAAACTTTATGTAACGGCTAATTTAAAATGGTGCAAACATTACGACAATCGGACGAAAAAATTTATGATTTTTTCGGAAGAGTTACTGCGCGGACGTAAGGAAAAAGTTTTTTCATAAATTCACCATAAATCTCAATATTGTGCTAGAGACTTCCAATTTGTTGCAAAATAAAGGTAAATGATTGAATATTACTAGAATATAAGAGTTTTAGCTTACAATTACGTTTTTGGTAGAGTCAAATTTGACCGAAGGTTGAAATTTTGCCATTTATCGTTATTTATATGAAAATATTTCAAAATTGATAAAAGCTACAACCATGAGTTGATTTTAGTTGTATTCTACATGAAATTGCGCACATTTTCATATATAATACTCCATGTAACGGCTAATATAAAATGGTGCAAAAATGATGTCAAATTGACAAAGTAATTTTTGAGATGTGTCGCTGATACTTTTTAGTGCGAGAAGAAATAAATTTGCGCTTGCGTGCCTGGGTAACGATTGTAAACAAAACAACGCCTTGATCCGTGAGCTCCCAGCATCCTCCAAGGTGCGTGATTCAAAAGTTTTCTCCTAGTAGGCCTATAACTATTTTTCCGCGAATTTAAAAAAAAACTTTTTTTTATATCAACGTACCATACATCCAATCGGCACCCAACAGACAATTTACATCGGCGTTTAATACGTCCAATCGGCGTTAAAGGGTTAATGAATGTAGATTGATGCACTTGTCCACAAGGTATGCAAACAGTGTTATATGCGGTATTTCAACCTCACACCAAGCAGAACAGTGGTGAATTTGCTTAACTGTATAGCATTTTATATTTTCAATAATTCTTTTGAAACAAAATTGTATAGGTGAAGAATTTAATATTACATAGACAAATGTATAGCTAGCTCTGACTGTATAACTAACTATAGATAACTTTTCTGCATTCCTTTCTTGTTTGTTTCATACCAGGATAAACAATGATGAATAGCCAAATATTCATGTTTCAGGTAATTTACGTTGCCACATCAAACGGGTTCATCCAGTAGATAAAACAGATCAGCAGTTATTTGAGTGTGAAGAGTGCTCATGTGTATTCAAGCGAGCTGGAAGTCTTAATGCTCATGTATCACGGGCACATTCAGGAACATCTGTGATATTAGTAAGTATTGTTTTTAGACACTTATAATTTTTAGGTGTTTAATGGCAGTAACCCCTGGTAACATATTTCTTGGCACCCCTGAAACTGAACTAGAAAATCAGATATTTTTTCTAATGAATCCCATATAAAACACCACTGAAAGAATCATTAGGTTCTCTTGATTCATCATTTGTTCATGCTGCAAGTTCCTGAGTTTTGTTCTTTCTTGTGTTTGGTTATAAAAAGACCTTAAAAGAGATTTGGCAGTTTTGTAAACCAATGTTGACATTGGTTTTGTTTTAATCACCGTCTCTTTTAATCATCACATCATGACATAATGGAAATTAATAAAGGATTATAGGTTTAGGGAATTTATCATCGCTCTCAATTGTTTGTAGTGGCAAATACTTTAAGACTACACTGCTATGTTTTTTCATCTGTATTATTTCAAATGGAAGTTATGTCCTATCAGTGGTTAGTTTAACCCAAAAATGTATATCTTCCACTTTTAACATTTTATTCTTTAAAGGGATATACTTGGTTTGAAAATTCAGTGAAGATACTTTTTGTTGTCAGTATGTATAGGTACTTTGATTGTTTTTAACCAGTTTCCAGCTGGCGCAAGAAGATTATACTATTGTTAAGACCTCAGGTTTTGTTAGCTATGAAAAATACAAATTGATAAAAAATTTGTCATTTTTGAAGTGTACTCTGTCCTTGCAACTTGTACCTAATGAAACTATAATAGAAATTATGGGTAGGCTGATGTAACTTGCACCTAATATAACCAATAATATAGAAATTGTAAATGGGTTGATAATTGGTTGTTAGTTTTTTGTACTGTTTTTATATTTAAATTTGTCTATATGATTATCTTATAATTAAGGTCTTAATAAAATGGTTGAGCAATATGAAGTAATACTGCATATGAATAGCTTTTGAATTTGTAAATGTTGAGCCAAAATGAGATTCTGCTATTGACTCTTTCTAACTCTTTCCATCTTTTATGTTGTCATCAGGGGTTTGATGTACCCCCAGACATGCGTAATGTAATAAAAGAGATGCAGGATTTGGAGAAAGCTAGTCAAGGAAGGAAAAAGGTAAGATTAAAGGCATAGTATTATGCACTGAGATATCATGCTCACTTATTGAAATCACTGAAGATTGTAGAAATTAATTTTAAGGTTAAAGGTGATGTAAGTGTTACATTAAAATAAAGAATGTATGTACACATTCTGTAGAGTAATGCATGTTACCAAGAACCAGGCCATAGACCAAGGAGGTCATGCAGAAAGATTGACCAAGCAACCCAGTGTGTGAACACCTGGGATCAGCATTACCTATGTCGGACAATAACATCAACAATGCCTTCTCTGGGAATCAGTTGACTCTCCCACGAGACGTCATGGCCTACGTGACTAACCTAGTTACGTATGTTAGTTCATCTGTCTGTATATTGAGCAGTGTTTGCTCTCCTATGATTTGTAAACGAATTGTATCGCAGACTTCACCTTCCTCTCTTAGCTTAAACATCTATTCAAAAACCTTCTTTGCATCTATCCAACGATTTAAGCTAGAAGAATATATCTTATATTTTGTACCATGTGTTTCCACGACTTAACCTCCACACCAGAAAGAAGCAATTGAAACGAAATTTAGAGAATATCTTCACAGTCAATGGAGACATAGCTAAGAATGAATGGTGTTATACAAACTGACATTTGCGATGCAGACCAAAAGTACAACTTGGTGCCTTGCATGTAATTAAAGACGAAGACACCAACAAATGGTGGCAAACGGTTCTACCGAAGACTACCAATGGTGGCGAGCGGTTCTACTGAAGACTAACAATGGTGGCAGATTACGAAGACTTACGAATGGCAGCAATGCATTTAAACTCCGGTACAAAACTTGGAAGCAGAATTTAAACATTATCAAACATCGGAAACCTTCTACAATGTCAAGCCAAAAGAATCTACAATCAACATCATGCCTCAGGCGACGGCGCTGATGGCTTCGTCATCGTATGTTGGACGTCATAGACAGCGTGGAACTTCGAGAACTTCCGCCGACGTGTCTTCCGGAGAGGATCATCAACAGCCCAACAAAACAGAAAACAGTCCTCTCTTGGCTCCAGAGGTTTCACCTCCGGACTGGGAACCGTCTACCAAGTGTACAGTCACCTACGGTTGACCATGCAGCCAAGGTCCAGACTGCTGAGTACACTCACCTTGACAGGACCCACGCACGGAGTGGAAAGATGGTAAGAGTCGCTCAGGTGACTCTTGCCAGACCGGCGATCACTCTTGCAGCGATCGTCCGGTACCCAGGGTTGATGTGACGTTCCCGCGGGTCCGTGCACACAGAGACCGTTGGAGGCGGCCCATCCAGCCCTCTTTTAATTATTTTTTTTTCAGAGAGGTTTCGGCCTCAATGAGGACTTGGAGAGTCGGAGTACGTTATTGGCTATCTCCTGTCAGGTGAATGCGACCGACCAGTCTCGGTGGTGGCAGACGCTTCACCTGCCAGGTAAGAGTTTTGTAACCCGCCTCGAGGAAGCGTTCTCTCTACTGCTGCTCCTGTAGGTCCCTCTGGACAGGTGCAGTTGGGCCGTGTTGCTACCGCAACTGCCCCAACTCCATCCTGGATGGAGGACCTGTCGGTTGTCCTGAGGAAACTGGCGAAGAGGAAGTCCAGGAGAAGAGGAAGGTGTTGTCGTCGTCTTCTACCGCCTCCTCCCCCTTCGACTTCCAAGGCCCCCCCCCACCGAGGAAGGAGAAGGTGGCCTCGCCCTCCCCCCCAAGGAGTCTCGCACAGAGACTTCTAAGGGTCTGTCTTGCTCCGGTGAGACATGTGGGTCTTCCGCTGGTCCTCCCGTTCCTCTGGGAACGGGGCCTGTCTTGCCTTCCCCAGGGAAGAAGAAGACGGGGACCGTAGGGGTACTGGGTACGCTGGTACCTCTGCTCCCGGTTCCAGAGGTTCCACCTCCGTACCGGGAACCGTCTTGGCCGCTCGCAAGCACCGAGTGTATGCCGTGCCAAGGTCCAGACTGCTGAGTACACTCACTGTGTCAGGACCCGGGCACCGAGCGGAAGGATGGTAAGAGTCGCTCAGGTGACTCTCGCCAGACTGGCAATTGTCCGGTATCCAGGGTTGATGAGAGAGAGAGAGGGGGTAGTAATTGGTGGTTGGATGGTTAACGACTGGATTGGCTGTTGGTGAGTTCTGGCATGTCTGCTGGTGCTGTTGATTGTTAGAGTTCTGTGTTTTTGGTTGGGTTTCAGTCAGTCTTGGGTTAGAGCCTGTGACAGCCAGTAGTGTTAGCAGCAGTGTGTTGAAGGCATTTTGGTCAGTAAAGTTGTGTTGTTGTTGTGATTCCTTGGTGTTGTTAGTGGGTGTGTGTGTTGCCCTTTTGGGTTTTTTTTTTGCGTTGTTTGTGCAGTGGTCTTTTGTTGTGGTTGTGTTCCTTGTTTGTTGTTGAGTTCCTTGTTGTTTGCTGTGTTGTTAGGTTGTGGTTGTGTTCCTTGGTTGTTTGCTGTGTTGTTGAGTTGTGGTTGTGTTCCTTGGTTGTTGTGTTGTTGTTGAGTTGTTGGGTTGTAGTCCTTGGGTGTTGTTTTGTTGTTGGGTTGTGGGTTGTGGTCTTTGCTGTGGTTAATATCTCTGTGACCTCGACCGGCAGACAGCACAGGATAGCCTGGAGTATCTGGAGTGGTTGGTAAGTACGTGTTTTGTAGGTATAGGTCAATTGTCCTGCGTGTATGTTGTAGTGTAAAGAGGAAAGTGTGACTGGGGTGAGTTGGGCAGCTGGAGTGATTAGGTTTATGTGGGGGGGTTTGCCACTTGTTTTTTTTTTGCTTGTGATCCCGCCACACTGGTCCAGCCTCATCTGGACCTGGTCCAGCCTTGCCTGGACTTGATCCAGCCTTGCCTGGGCGCGTCAAGAGGATGGTGCTCACTTTCACCGCGTTAGTGGACACTACCAGTCACCCGACCGTCGCTCCCCTGACGCACAAGACCGATGCTACCGTCCTCGGTCCAGCGCTTCTCAGTAAGGAGACCGCTGGTCCAGACCTACAGCTGTGGGTTGGTGATCGCCTGCAGTCCTCCCAGCCTACCGGTTCTGCTGGTAGGCAGGGGAGGAGCGCCCGTAGCAGCTCCCCTGATGCAAGAGACTGATGCTCCGTCCTTGGTCCAGGGCTTATCCGCAAGAAGACCGCTGGTCCAGACCTGCAGCTTGATCGCCACCGTGGGTTGGTGATCGCCTGCAGTCCTCCCAGCCTACCGGTTCTGCTGGTAGGCAGGGGAGGAGCGCTCGTAGCAGCTCCCCTGATGCAAGAGACCGACGCTCCATCCTTGGTCCAGCGCATCTCCGCAAGAAGACCGCTGGTTCAGACCTGCAGCTCGATCGCCACCGTGGGTTGGTGATCGCCTGCAGTCCTCCTGGCCTGCTACTGGTTCTACTAGTAGGCAGGATAGGAGCATCAGGCCTCCCTCACCTGTCCCTTCAACCTCCTTAGGCTACAACGGGAGGAACGAGGCGAACAGGAGTGATCGTGAGAAATGCACTTCTTACAGTCTGGCCAAGAGCCTGGTTCGGTCTTGGGAACAATAGATCCTCGCTCAAGTGGTTGGAGGAGATCGTGGGGGCTGGCGAGTACGATGACACTTCCTAGATTCTCGGAGTGACCATCACCGCTGTTCACTTGACGGTCCCGCTGGACCACGCACGCAGAGACCGGGGTGGGCTCCCCCTTCGGTCCTCTTGAGAGGTTTCGACCTCGACGAGGACTGGGACGCATCGGAGGACGGTATCGGCTCTCTCCTGTCAGGTGCACGCTCAGCCCCACCCAGACGATGGTCATGGTGGCGGCAGACGTTTAGCCTATAGTACAAGTTTTGTAACCCTCCTCGGGAAAACTTTTTCTTCAGACGGTAATGTTTTCCTAGGCTCGGAGCGACCATCACCGCACAGTGATGGCTGCCCGTAACTCGCTTCTCCGACAGCTAGTTCTGCTGGAAAGGCAAGTAAGAGCATCCAATCTTCCTCCCCCATTCCCTCTCTTCCTATGGCGACGATGGGAAGAGGAGAGATCCTGCAGAGCATTCTCCATAGGATTCCGCGTCGGGGACTGCGTTCCCGGAGGGACCTTCGGGTCCTACCGGACGTAAGTCCCCGTTGTTGAGGAAGGATCTTGCCCAAACCTCGATTTCTATGGGAATCGGGAGGACCACCACCTGATGATCGTTCTTTGGTGTTTCTAGCACTCTCTGAGTGTTTTGGTCTTCTACGATCTGCAAACACTTGGGCGAAACCACGATCCAGAGGGGGCGAGACGACAATCCCAGATAATTGTTACTACGATAATCGGAAATCTTGCCGAATGCTCGAATTCCTGAAATTTCTAGCGTTCAAAGGAAGTGCTGCTGCTGAAGGAAGAATATCTCGGGAGGGGCTCAGCCTGGATGGACCTGACGGTCCGTCACCTCAGTAGGTGGCCAACCCCGGTATAGAGAAGAACGGGTGGGACCATCCAGTTCGGCTTGAACTATCGTCTTCAGTATCCTGTTCTCACCGTAGAAGTCTTCCTTCGGGAAAACTTCACCTTCGCTCTCTTCATTAGAGAATGAAGGGGGTCGGCTTCCAGCCTTATTCTTGTTCCTCAAATGGAAGAGAATTTAGACTGGAAGTCTATGTACAGGAACCTACAAATATACTACGTATATTGCCCTCGTGACATGCTTCTGTTATCAGTTGAATTGTCCGAGGTGTAGGCAAATACAGTGTTCCCCCCGTATTCGCGTTCTCCCGATTCGCGGACTCACTGATTCGCGGATTTCTCTCTGGACCATATCTACCGATTATTTGCGGGGGATTCGCCTTTTTGCGGGATTTTCCGGTGAAAATCATCACCAATTAGTGTATTTTGATGTTATTTTCATGACTAAATGCATTTTTATGGTACAAAAATGATTTACTAATTTTCAAATATTAATACTGATTAATACTGTATTAGTAAGGTTAATAAGATTAAATGATATCACATAGTAAAAATAATAATTCTCTCTCTCTCTCTCTCTCTTCTACAGAGATGTATGTTTTTTTGCATGATAAATAATTGATTTCATATTTTCAAATATTGATATTAATGTATACAGCAATAACATGAATTCATTAAAGAAAATACTAAAGTGAATTAGTAAGATTTTAGTTTATAAATTTGAAAAATTATGTAAGAATGAAGGAAATCCCAGTCTTCTCTCACAAACTTTAGGTTCTATTTTCAAACATGTCAAGTAATGGGACTGAGGGGGAGGAGCTGTTGTTGTATTGTTGCCACCAAGTGTTCATGCAATTTCTCTCTCTCTCTCTCTCCTCTCTCCTCTCCTCTCTCTCTCCTCTCTCCTCTTGTCTACTCCTCTCTCTCTCTCTCATTTACTGAAGACTCTGAGGAATTTTTATAGCACCTGTTTTCTATTGTTTTTAATACTTAAAATAATAATATTACTAATAATAATCATAATAATGAATAATAATAATAATAATAAAAACAATAATAATAATAATTAATAATAATAAGAAAATAATTAATTATAAACTGGTAAATTACAAAATTCATTTATTATGTGATCGTATTTTAAAGGAAATACTGTAATCTATCCATTTCACTTTTTCTTTTAATTCAAGGATAAACCCTCCTACTTCTATCTTCTCTCTCTCTCTCTCTCTCTCTCTCTCTCCATTCCTTCTCCTCCTCTCTCTCGCTCTCTTCTCTCTCTCTCCCATTTACTGAGACTCGAGAATTTTTATAGCACCTGTTCTATTTGGGTTTTTGAATACTTTAAAAATAATAATAATAATAATAACAATAATAATAAAATAATAAATAATAATAAAATAATAATTTTTTTTTAAATAATAATAATTAATAATATGAAACTGTTAATTACAAAAGTTCATATTATGTGATAGTATTTTAAAGAATAATACTGTAATCTATCCATTTCACTCTTTTAATTAAGGATAACTCTCTCTCTCTCTCTCTCTCTCCTCCCTCTCTCTCTCTCTCTCTCTCTCTCGCTCTCTCTCTCCTCTCTCCTCCTCCTTTTCTCTCCTCTCTCTCTCCTCTCTCTCTCTCTCTCTCTCTCTCTCCCTTTATGCCACAACAGGATATGAATGTCATAGTGGTATCTCCCTCCCTCTGTTTCGCTGGAAGCGATTTAAGTATTTTCTGAGAGAACAGAGAGATAAACACACACACTATCTCTCTTTACTGAGATGAAAGAATTTTTGTTACTAGTATGTAAAATGTGTATTGATATTTTCTGTTGTTAATAATAATAATAATAATAATAATAAAACTGTAATTACAAAATTCGTATGTGGTAGTATTTTAAAGAGATAAAAATTACCTTTCCATTTCACTTACGTAAGGATAACTCATCTCTCTTACTGTGATAAGAGAATTTTTGTGGTAGATGCATGTGTTTATTAATATTTTCAAATAATAATAATAATAATATAACTAACTTCAAATGAAAATTCTTCCCTTCGTCTTTTTCTGTATCAATTTCCCTACCTTCTCGTAACTCCAGTGATGCTCGGAGCTGGGAAGCTGTCAAATTTGTCGAGTAACAGTGCCATACAATGGTCAATGAATTTGATGGTTTTTATGCAATCTCTCTCTCTCTCTCTCTCTCTCTCTCTCTCTCTCTCTCTCTCTCTCTCTCTCTCTCTCTCTCTCTCTCTCTCTCTCTCTCTCTACTGAGGAGATCCTTTTTATGGTACATGCATGTAATAAGTTTATTATTAATATTTTCCAATAATAATACTATATGTGTAATAATACTATAAATGTAATTATGAAATTCATATGTGAGTATTTTAAATACAATAATCTTTCCATTTCACTCTTTTAAAAACTGTAAGGACAACTCTCTCTCTCTCTCGGCTGCAAGTGTTAGAAGTACGTATGTACATACGTATGGTTATACCTTTAAGGGTACTAATGTTTAGGATTACTTTGAAATTATATTAATACAGTCTCTAAGATTAATACATTAATATGATAATAATTTAAGGTAAATTTGATGTAGGATGTTACATAAGGTTTACATTTGGTGTTTCTGTTTCTTCCTTCTCTCTCTCTCTCTCTCTCTCTCTCTCTCTCTCTCTCTCTCTCTCTCTCTCTCTCTCTCTCTCAGCAAAAGAATTGATATACAGACAAACATAATTGTTCAGTACTCTTTCTTCCTTCTCTGGAATAGATATATGTATTTATTGGAGGAGATATAAGTGTTGCCTATAGAAGTTCCTTTCAATCTATTGATATCGTAAGGAGTTATTCTCTCTCTCTCTCTCTCTCTCTCTCTCTCTCTCTCTCTCTCTCTCTCTCTCTCTCTCTCTCTCTCTGTGTTTTTGGCTGTTTATATATTTCTAATGGTAAAATGTTTAAGATGACTTTGGAATTATAATACCAATTCCATGGTATCTTTGATGTAGGATGATACTTTAAGTATACATTTGGTATTTGAACTTTCAAGATATGCAGATATGGGCATTTTTAGAGGGTTCTAACTATTCGCGGGCTTGCGCTATTTGCGGGGTTCCCTGGTACACATCCCCCGCAAATACGGGGGGAACACTGTACCGTAATTAACTCTACGGGTTGTGACCGAGACGAATAGTATCTTTTTAATTGAACTACAACTCGGGACTGCCCTGCAAGCCTCCCAAGAGTTACCAGTTTTGATTTTGAAATACTTGTGGTATTGTTACAACAGCAACACCACAGCATTTGCATTCACCGAAATCCGTTTCGGTTAAAATGCAAATGCTCAAGCGTATTTTCCTGGGCTCACTGGTTCTAGCGAATGTATTCCTTCTTGGAATGGATTACCTGGCAACTCAGGATGATGAGTAAGCGAGAGCTAGCGGTGTACGGGCTGCCTGCTAGCCCTGCCTGCCGCAGCCCTGTACCAACTGGCTCTCCGAGATAGTTCGGTTGGCTTTTGTCTCTTGTCTTCTGCGAGAATTGACTACCGATCGAATCTCTGCGTGGCAATCACAGACTTAGGTCTCTGTTGGCTGGAATTCTTGTATACGTGCATGACCATCTCTACTGCATGGCCTTTTGCAGTTGCGAGAATTTTCAGACAGAGGTATCTCACTAGACTCGTTATCATCTTTCTGTTTACCTCACGGTAACAGAAGTCTGTAGCCTAGTCTTCCGCTTCATCGCACTTGCCGCTGCGATGACACAGAATGATTTCTTCAGACATCTGAGTTTGTCTTCTAAATACATCTCGTTATTCGTTGGTGTGCAATTATTCTTTGTTCACCCTGAATTGTAGATGATAACGGAAGACCTCGCCTGTTCCCCGCCCTGCCAGCTCTACTTCCAAGTATAGGAATGTCCTCCCTGATCCAGGCCATGAGGAGCAGTTCTTCAGGCTGTACAATCCCTGTATTTCATTACTGAAAAGTGCTCCGCTTTCATTGCAACTCCAACTTCTCACTGAACAGCAATGAAGTAGCGGTTTAGCGTTTTCAGTCCTCAGTAAAACAACAGGGATTAAAGCCGTCTTCCCTGGCTGGTGTCATCGACGGGACTTTTTCTACGTTTAGAAGCTTGAGAGTTAACTTCTCTCGATTCAGCTGTGAAGACGTAGGTCTGCATTCACCTAATCACCTTAGTCTTTCACTGGCACATAGTATTGTTTCTCCTTAGTTGAGATTCAACTACTATGAGAGCTTCTGTCTTGCCATCAGGGACCTCGGTCTCTAGAAGGCAATTGACCTTCGTCAGATGGGCGCATGTCTGAGAAAATCATCATCTCGTCTCCCAACATCAGTGGCAACAAGATAGACGATTTGTATGGTTTCTTGGCATAACCCTTCAAAAGGCGAGTGTCATGTGATTACGTCTTGGATGCATGACTGCTCGCCTCACGGTCACACCGAGCGCAGTCAGTTGGCAGCTGTTGAAAAGTCTGAGATCGTCACAAGCTATGCTGTGGACTTTGTATCGGTTGATCCAGATCAGTCATTACTTTGTCCTATTGGCGTGTACCTGTACCCATAAGGATCGACACCCACCAAATATTCTTCACAGCCCTTTTTCGGATGAGTCGAAACTCCTCACTCATTTTGAAAAGGCCCAGAAGTTTGACTCTTGATCATGCAGCTCCCATACTTCGATCAAGTTGTCAGAGGCAGCTGGGCACTCCTCCTCGCTCTTACGACCAGGAGGAGTAGCCTAGGTGTGCTGAACTCCAGTCAGTTCTAGAGGCTCACTCAGATTCCTCCCACCAATCAGTGAGTCTTCCTTATGTAAAGGACCGAGGGTTTGTATATCGTATAGGAACAAATCACAATTTTTAGAAGTAAATTGTATTTTTCCTAACTATACAAACCTAAGGTCCTTTACATACATACCCACCTCATGCCACCCCTCAATCTGAACCTGGGCCGAAAGGTAAAGTGGAGTGTTTACATCTGGGCAGGCTAGCCTGCCACATGGTAGTTACTGCCTAACCACCTTGTTCAAGATTCAACGGCCGTAATTCCAGCTTCACCATAAGTAATTCCTTATGTAAAGGACCTTAGGTTTGTATAGTTAGGAAAAATACAATTTATACTTCCAAAAATTTTGATTTTTCAAGAATTCATTGTTTTGTTATAAACCAGTAATGCCAACAGGAGGGGTGTACAAAATTAATTGCTCAACTTGTAAATTACCTTATATTGGACAATCTGGTAACAAACTAAGTAAGAGATTTACACAGCATGAGTATAATGTACGGGTTGCAAACAGCAAGTGCCATCTTTTGTTATTTAAGAGACTTTGAACACTCTAGACTGGAATTCAGCTAGAGTAATTATTAGAAGTTCCTCAGTGCATGACAGATTGTTAGTTGAAGGATGCCTCATTAGTTCTTTTAACCCTCTTACACCGACTGGACGTATTTTACGTCGACATTTTTTGTCTCCCGTGTGCCGACTGGACGTATTTTACGTCGACTTACAAAAGTTTTTTTAAAATTCGCGGAAAAATACTTATAGGCCTACCAGCCTAAAACTTTTGAATCACACGCCTTGGGGGATGCTGGGAGTTCACGGATCAAGGTGTTGTTTTGTTTACAATTGTTACGCAGGCGCGCAAGCGCGAATTTCTTTCTTGCCGCACTAAAAAGTATCTGTGACACATCTCGGAAATTATTTCGTCACTTTGACATAATTTTTGTACCATTGTAAATTAGCCGTTACATGAAGTATTATATATGAAAATGTGCGCATTTTTATGTAGAATACAACAATAAATACTCATGATTCTAGCTTTAATCAGTTTTGAGAGATTTTCATATAAATACGATAATTGCCAAAATTTCAACCTTCGGTCAACTTTGACTCTACCGAAATGGTAAAAACACGCAATTGTAAGCTAAAACGCTTATATTCTAGTAATATTCAAGAATTTACCTTCATTTTGCAACAAATTGGAAGTCTCTAGCACATTATTTCAATTTATGGTGAATTTATGAAAAAAATAACATTTTCTTTACGTCCGCGCGGTAACTCTTCCGAAAAAATCATACATGCGATTATGGTAATGTTTGCACCATTTTAAATTAGCCGTTACATAAAGTTTTATATATGAAAATGTGCGCAATTTCATGTAGAATACATAAAAAAATAATTGAAGGTTGTAGCTTTTCTCATTTTTGAAATATTTGCATATAAATCACGATAAATAGAAAAAAAACCAGAAAACATGTTCGGTAAACTTTGACTCTACCGTAAATGGTCGAAAAACGCAATTGTAAGCTAAAACTCTTACAGTCTAGTAATATTCAGTCATTTATCTTCATCTTGAAACAAATTCGAAGTCTCTAGCAAAATATTTAGATTTATGGTGAATTTAAAAAAAAATCTTTCCTTCCCTCCGTGCGCGGATTCTCCGCCACAAAACTCCGAAATGCGTATGTCCCATTCTCGGAATATTTGCTCCGTTCATATTAGGCATTTCATAGAGTTTTATATATGAAAATGTGTGCAATTTTATGTAGAATAAAATGAAAAATATTTAAAGGTTGTAGCTTTTCTTATTTCCGAAATAATTGCATATAAAAAATATATATATAAAAAAATTCGACATTCGGTCAACTTTAACTTGTCAGATATGGTCGAAAACTGCAATTGTAAGCTAATACTCTTACAGTATAGTAATATTCAATCATCTTTCTTCATTTTGAAAGAAATTGGAAGTCTCTAGGACAATATTTGGATTTATGGTGAATTTTTGAAAAAAATATTTGTTTACGTCCGCGCGTTACGAATTCATGCATTATTTTGTGATAATATTTTCTCTGTGTTGCTTTTATCATTTTACAATGTGTTATATACCAAAATGATCACAATTTAGTGTACATTACAACGAAACAAAAGTAACTTGTTACCTTTAACCGTTTTGCACACAGCGCGATTTGAATACAATTATATATGAAATTTCGTTTTTGCGCTATCATATATTGCATTATTTATATATGATAATGATAATTTTTTTCATTTCTGATGGTTGCATACTAAACTTCAGCCAATGACAAAAAAAGGAGCCAAAAATGAACTCTTAATCTTGAAAACTAAGCGCGATGTGATTTTTTGAAAAAAATATTTTTTCCGCTTCCGCGCTCACTCTGAAACACCTTTGGCACACGGGAGACAATTTTTTTTTACCGCTTCGGCGTAAGAGGGTTAATAACATGAATTTGAGTGATAGTCTTTTTTAGATGGATGAATTGTTGAAGCTTTATTCTTAATGATTCAAAAGTTAAACAAGCTGTTAGATATTTTACAAACATAATTTTGCACTGTGAGTTCTAGTAACTGCATATTTCTGCCAAGTATGTTTTTGTTTTGAAAAATGTTGATTTACATTCTTAAGTAGCTTGTTGACTTGTTTTGTTGTCTTTGGCATCATATTGCTTTCTTGTGTAAGTTGTTTTATTAAAACTGTTTAATATTCTGAAGATGACTTTAGAATAAAAGTTAAAAGTCTTGGTACCTCCTCCTTTCATTTTCACATGAGGATCTCTTATAAATATACATTTGTGTGTGCACTGAAAGGAAATAGATCATTTAAAGTTAAGGACAATATACAGAAAAAGGATAGTTAAATGAAAAATTAAGGTGTAAGGTAAATCATTAATTATGGTAAACTGGGATAACATGAATATTTTAATAACATACTTAATTGGAACAAAACTTTTAAGCACCAAAACCTACAAGCCTCGGTACCACAGGTACACCTGGACTTTGGACTGGGTTGTAGTTTAAAATATATGTGTACCCAACCATTGCTGGTGTATATATCGCATTTGATTTATAAAAATATTTTTACAGAAATTAAATGAGTTACAGATTGAAAAGTCAAAATAAAACAATGAAACACTAATGTACAATATAGTTGCTTGTATATGTATAAATTATTTATCAATATAGTTGCTTGTATATGTATAAATTATTTATATATAATGTACACATAATTAACTATCATGATTATGTCCACCATGATACATATTATAAGCATCAGGGTACAGTCTGTTCCTTCATATATAGAATTATAATTGTTTAGGTCATGGTAGTTAGGTTGTGTCAATAATTTATTAACATACAAAATATGCATGTACAGTAGTATATGTAAGAGAGCAAAAAAAAAAGGAATTTTGACAAAGGAAAAATCTATTTCTGGGGGAAGACCTGTGTTGCCCAGTGAAAGTTCCTGTATCTCACTTTTCTAAGTATAAATAGATCCTAAATATACCAGAGAAAAAGCTAGCATGGTATGCTGAAGTTACTACCCTCAGCTCGATCACCCCAAGGGCGTCTGTATAAGCACTAGGGCAAGTGGAAACCGCTACTCACAGGTCTGCCAATTAGAGGATTCCTTTCAAAGTCCCTCCCACGGCGAGAGCCGTTACAAAGTTTACTCCCCTTACCTTCCGCTCGCTACTACTGCTACTACCCGCCTGCCATCTTCATTCCTGGAATAGACACCCAACCTTGGACTGGCTAAGGGTGGGGGAAGAAGAAGGGATGGGTTCACCGGGTGACACAGGTCTTCCCCCAGAAATAGATTTTTCCATTGTTAAAATCCCTTTTCTGGGTTCGACCTGTGTATGCCGGTGAAAAAGTATCAGAGAATTGCCGTCCGAGCTTAACAGATACCAAACAAGTATATAAAAGGGATAATGAAACCTAAGGTTCACTTAAAGAATAGATTTAATGCGCCGTAATAAGGCGGACAACTTACTAATTAAAACTAGGACTTAAACTAGAGCTTAAAACTAGTAATAATAAAACAATATAATAGAATGGTATCTGAAGCAATATACAATAAAGTATGTACAGACAGGTCAGTGATACCAATATGGTCTTAATGCTATGTACAAGTTCCAGTGATGGGATGGCAAACAAACCAGCCCGGCCCGGAAGAGATAGGGTTGGCAGAGAATACAAGCAAGGCAGGTAGGAAGGAGAGAGTATTTAAGGGAAAAAGGACTGACAAAAAGGGCTAAGGGAAGGAGTTGATAAGACTCAGTCATTCGGGGGAGACTATGCTCCCTGCAGCCACTGTTGAGAATTTAAGGGCCTCTAAGTTCTTGAGATAGTGGCGTTTAAATACTGCTGGAGATTTCCAACCCGTATATTTCTTCAGGTCTTCGAAATTCATATTGTGAAAATAGTTAATGGAGGTAGCCATTGCTCGGATGTCATGGACGTGTGGGACCGAATCTGGGTTGGCCTGTTTAATAAAGGAGAGTATTTGTTGTCTAATAATAATAATAATAATAATAATAATAATAATATCCTTTATTTTGGTTCAGGGCCATATATAATGAATATACAAAATACACAATAACATACACAATCTAGATATATGAGTCAACATGATAAGAGAAATGAGTAATCGGCACTTATCCACAAAATAGCTGAGGTAGCATAGAAGATAGTAATCAAAATACTGATAATAACAGTAATAATATTGGTGAGAAAAAAAAATGCATTGAGAGTTACAACAGTTAGTGCACGGATTATATAACTTAAATTTCAACTAGAGACCTTAGGTGGTTACAGTAGTCAGGTCCAGAGGGCTAAATACATAAATTGAATGTAGAAAAAAAAAACTTTTAACTTGATAGTAATCACAGTAATAATGAAAAAATAAAATATCAGCAATAAATATAATAATGACAAAAATCTGCAGATGATGTCTTGCTAATACAGAGATTAAGTCCTTTAGGGGACAAAGGCCTTATTTTCCCATCTTTCCCACAATTTAGATCTTCTTGCTTCACTCCTTAGGATGCTTTGTATGAGCGAGTTGCCGCTGTTTCTCACTCGGGTTACCAGACTGGACATTGTTCGCCTTACAATGATTTTTAAATTGTCCAGGTGGTTTTCTAAGAACATCTGTGTGGCGGAGTGGTAGTGTGGAGTGTTTGTGAGGCGTCTCAGAATGTCATTGTGCACAACAGTGATACGTCTCATGGTCTCTCGGGTATAGTTCGTCCAGAGGGAACACCCATAGATACTGTAGCAGTACGAGCGGAAGAGCAGCAGTTTCACGTCTCGGTGACAGAAGGCAAACCTCCTTGCAATCATGTCGCCAGTTGCACATAGTTTACGACGCCTCTGTTCAATGTCTGCCGTATCTTTTAGGTCGTCGGTAATAATGTGACCCAAATACGGAAATTCGCGCACAAATTCCAGCCAATGGTTTCCGAGGAAAATTTGTGGTTCTGCAATATGCTTAAGCGATCTCAGGAGCAGCGACATGCACTGGGTCTTGGTTTCGTTGGAGATTATATCAAATTCCTTTGCATATTGGCGGCAAGTGTCGATGAGTCGTTGGAGGCCATGCACTGATGGGGAAATCAGAACCATATCGTCGGCGTAACAGAGGTTGTTTATAGTTGTTTAATTGACAGTGCATCCGATTGGGAGTGAGTTCAGTTTGACATTCAAGGCATCTGTGTACGTATTAAACAGGTATGGAGAGAGAATGCCCCCTTGCCGAAGCCCGTTTAGGGAACCGAAGGTGTACGATAATACGTTGCCCAATTGACACAGAATTGCTGTGTGGAGAACCAGCAATGTAAAATGCCAATTAGATATAGGGGTGTGCCCCTTTTATGCAGCTTCAGGAATAGCTTCAGGTAGTTTACTCTGTCAAATGCTTTTCTCACATCTACAAAACCACAGGAAAACAGGAGATGCTGATGATAGGTAGTAGTTCAGCAATTCTTTCAGTATGTAGAAGCAGGTGTCGGTTGAGTGATTTGCTTTAAACCCGAACTGGTTGTCAGTGGTGTGTAGAAAGGGGAGAAGTCTCACAAGAAGAACCGACTCAAGTATCTTCGATGCGATCGTTGTGATTGCAATTGGCCGGTAGTTGCCAGGGTCAGCTGCATCCTTTAGCTTGTTTTTGATTAATGGTATCAAGTGAACTAAGAGTAGGGAGTCGGGAAGAAACTGGTGAATTATGCATGCATTGAATAAGGCAGCTAGCAAAATGTAAATTATCGGATGGCAGAATTTGAAAGCCTCTGCGGGAAGACCATCACAGCCGGGCGATTTATTATTAGGTATGCTGTTTATGGCATCGCTGATGTTACCTGGCGTAATACAGTCTGCAAAATGAAATTGAATGTTGTCATTAAGGAGGTTATCTACCTCGCTTCGGGAGTCCTGATCATTTATGCAATTCAGGATATTGTTGAAGTGATCACCCCGCATCCTTGCGATAGCCTCGTCTCCGACTGCTTCCCCTACTCTCTGTGATAGCTTTTTAGTTTTGGGATTTAAGGACTGGATATCTTTCCAAAGATGAGGGTAATCACCAGATTCTACGTTTCTAGACATTGCATCGGCTCTTAGTTGTTTTTCATTTAACCTGCAGTGCTTAAGAGCAAGTTTGAATTGCGCTCTCGCCTGCCTCATTAGTAATGCAGTGTGTCCTTCCCTCAGGCTGCCATTTTGCCTCCACAGTAAAAACATTTCTCGTGAGTATGTATACAGATCCTTAACCAAGTCATTCCAACCAGGTATATTACGAGAATTACCTTGACGAAATCTATAGGCAGTCCTGCCCGAAGCAAGCATAGCGGAGATTATGTTCGAATAGAATTCATTCAGATCCCTCCTGTGGTGGTCATTTCTACAATTTGTGTTGGTACAGAGTAAGGCGTCAGCCGGTTGAATTATTGACCGCAACCTGGTGTCCGTGGTCGCCCTGAAGTATCTGGTTTTCTGTTGGTTTTTAAACTCCCAGTTAACCGCTGGTGGGCGGTGAGTTAGTGGGTTCACGGTAGGGAGGGATGGGGTACTGAATGACACCTGTAATGGGATGTAATCGTAGTCCGTTGCAAGATCGTAGCGACTATTGCAGGTCATAATAGAATCATGAAGTTGTGGAGATGTGATGCAGTGGTCCAGCCAGGAGGTTGTAATTGCGTCCGCTCTATTATGTACATATGAGTAGGAGGAGGGAGGGAGGAGCATTACATCGCTGATTTGGAGAGCATGATTTTGACAGAAGCGAGTAATTTCATTATAAAATTGTTTTGTGGGGTGAGAATTAAGGTCCCATATTATACAAATATGATCAGCAGGAGAATCTTGAATAATACTGTGTAACTCCCCTAGGATCATGCAGTAATGATCAAAATTATTGTTATTTTCCCATGGCATATAAACATTAATTATTAGGATTTTAGAGTTCCCTACTGTCACTTGAAGCCCAAGCAATCTGTCACTCCTGTAGGTCATCACCTTTATCATATTTTCTAACGATTTGTGCCACAGGAAAGAAAGTCCCCCTCTCGGGCGACCGGCTATGATTTGATCTGTAACTTGCATCGTTGAAGTTGAGAAGGTTCTGAAGTCTTCATGAATTGAATCGCAGATGGCAAGGTCATGAGGCCAGAGGAGCGTTTCTTGCAATGCAATGATGCCGTTGAAATTTTTGCAGAGTATGTTCAGGAGAGGAATGTTCCGCTTGAGGCCAAAAATATTCCAAGAGATTATGTTTAATGTATCCATGGCTACTCACGAAGATGGGAGATGAATGCGCTGATCATTTGGGTGGATGGGGGGTTATCCAGGGGGAGTGGGCAGTCACTCGCCGTGGGCGGTTGGCTGGCACTTGCGGTGGAAATGACCCTGGTTGGAGTGACAGTAAGTTCCCCTGGGGGTGGTTGGTCCCGGATTAGGTTATATCTTGAAACTAATATATTAGGACCGAAATTCTCGCCTTTTAAGAACGTCGAGGTGTTGAAATAGGCAGGTAATCCTGTAAGCCACTTTATGTTTATTTCTGCATGGGAGTTCGAGAGAGATAAGTGGGTCAGAGCCAGTGAGAAACTTGACTCTCTCCACTATGGCGTCTAGCGTCACCGATGAGCGCAGATTGTGAATTGCTACGTGACATCTCTTCTCAGGTGTCGGGCGAGGTGAAACTCAAATGTTGGGCTCCGGTCCAGCGGCCAAACGAAAGGTTCTTCTCTTCTTTCTGCTTGTTTGTATCTGCCAGCCGCCAGACCCCTCAAGATCACTCTCATCTGCATCTACGATAGGGGGTTGGCGGGGAGAGATAGGGTGGGGAGGATCACGAGGGCGTGTAATCATCACCGGAGGTCTATCTACCACTGGAGGCACTGGGGAGGGAGGGGAGATTGGGGGACCAACTGTCTCCTCAGAATGGCCTACAGGTGAAGGGGGCACTTCCGTGTTGCTGGGAGGCAAGGAAAAACTGGATGCCGCATTCATAGGAGTTTGGTGGCTATCTGTGCGATTGTCAATCGATCCCTGCACTCCTTTGATCGCATCCCAGATCCGTGTGAGATTATTTGTTTCCACCATTTTAAGATTGTCTAGGGATTCCTGTAGTCCTTTGATCACGTCCCAGATTTTTGATAATTTATCATTTGTCTCCTCGATTTTTTCTGAGTTTTTTCCCATTATTTCTGAGAGGGATTTTGCTGTTTGGAAGGCATTTTCTGCCGTGTGGTACACCGCGGGTAGGCTTAGGTCAGCGGGCCCCTTTGGAGGCAGATTGTAAGGGTCATCGGCGTAGATTTCCACCGAGCAGGTCCTTAGCCACTTAGTGATATATGATATTTTTTTGTGTGAGGACAAGTTCTTCGTGGATCGCTCCTTGAGAATGCTCTCTGGTATTAGATCTTTGAACAGATTGAATAGCGGACTCGACGTCGGAACGGTTCGATTGGTATAGTGTAAAGTAAAGACAATTGTTAGTTAGTACGGAACTTGTGTGTGGGGCACAGGCACCGGTAGGTGCCAGGGTCACTTGCGCAACGGTTGGAGGTTGGTCGGATGACATTTTTGTGGTAAGGAAAGGGCCAAGCACTAACACATACACTGCATTCTTTTACCCATTTCCCAGGACCAATAGGCCTCGAGTAGCTGTGATTTGGAAGATTTCTAAGGCACTGATTGGAACAGAAAGAATATTAGAATATCTGCAATTGCACAACACTCTCCGGCTTACACGCCGGGTATTACGTGGAGACACTATTAACACATTGCTTACTATAAAAGGTATAATCACCAAGGGCGAAAAACCCTTCTTATCTGTGAAGAAACGCGAGAGAGACCTCCAACACGTCCGCCCCACACAATGAAAAACGTAATAACCCCTTTAAGAGAAATCGTACCACCTTTCTCTCGAATAAAAAGGGGGCCTGAAGATTTTTCGGAAGTCCTGCAGATAGGATTTAAGGGTAATGACAGGACACAATGATGTGTCTTGTGTCAGAGGAATAATTTTCCATGTAGCCCATCTGTTTTGTAGGTCCTCATTCTTAGCTAAGAACTTCCGATCTGGGGATAGTAATACTTCACCCGACGGGAGGAATTCAACATGATCTGGATTTCTAGAGAGAGCCGAGAGTTCAGATATTCTGGCACCTGAAGCCAGAGCCATTAAGAATAAGGTCTTTCTGAGAAGGGTTATACGTATATGAGCATGACTCATTATCAGTGTCTGAGGCTAATTCAAGTACATCATTCAAAAACCAGGAGACCGTATGAGGGGAGTGTATTGGTCTCAGGCGGGCACATGCTCTTGGAATCAAAGAGAAGTATGAATCTGACATGTTAATATTAAAGCCAAGCAGAAAAATCTTCCTTAAGGCCGATTTGATCGTAGTAATGGTACTAGCGGCTAGGCCTTTCTCAAATAGAGTTCTAAAGAACGAAATTGCCAGATTTGTAGTCATATTTTGAGCATCTGAATTTTTTTAGAAAAATGGCCAATTTCTTCACTGCTGAATCATACTGCCTGAGCGTTGATTCTCTTTTATCTGATTCTATGAATAAGATGTTTAGTGGATCAATATTAGCATCTTTTTGGGCCGCAAACTTCATGAAGTCCATAAAGTTAGGGCACTCAAAATTCTTGAGGAAGCTGACACAGTCTGAGTTTGTACTACCTGTGTCAGTTCTGGACGGGGGATCCGTTTGGGCCGGAGATTCAGTTCTAGAAGAAGCGGAAACCAGTTGCTCTTTGGCAAGTTGGGTGCCACCAGTGCTACCTGTCCCGTGAAAGATCTTAGCTTGTGCCAATGGTAGTTTGTGATTGGATTCCGTGGCGAATAGGTCTACTTGAAGGTCCGGGATTTGATTGCAAATCCAACGGAACGAATTCCTGTCCAGGGACCACTCCGACTCCAGCGGAGTTGTCCTGGAAAGTGAGTCTGCGATAACATTCTTTACCCCTGCCAGGTGAGTTGCTGACAGATGCCAATGATTTTTCGCTGCTAACGAAAATATCGCAATCATTATGTGACTTAGTTTGCTTGACCTGGAGCCTCCTCTATTTATGCAGTGGACTACTACTGAACTGTCTGAGACTAACCTTATACGACTGTTTCTGGCTGGAGTCAGTCGCTTTAGGGTCAGGAAAATGGCCATCGCTTCTAGAATATTGATCTGGAACTGGCGGAACGTGTCCGACCACGTTCCCTTGACTTTCTTGTGTTGCAAATAGCCTCCCCAGCCACTCAGAGATGCATCCGTGTGGATAGTTAGAGACGGCGGAGGGAATAGCAGATTCCGGCTTTCCGTCCATGGACGGAGCCTCTTTGTTAAAATGGGTGGAATTACAGATCTTGTCCCTGAGATTGATGTTGGCTCTCTTCCTCCAGACTCGATTGATATCCTTCAATCTGGCTTTCAATAGGATGTCCGTCACCGAGGCAAACTGTAGTGAACCTAGGATTCTCTCTTGGGTACGCCGAGGAGCCTTTTTGTTCTTGAGGAACTGTCTCGTAGCTGTCGCTATCTCCCTGACTTTCTTGGATGGGATAGATAGTTTGTGCTTGTTTAGGTCCCACTGGATTCCCAGCCATTGAAAGCAGAAAGCTGGAATGAGCCGAGATTTTTCCCTGTTTATCCGGAAACCCAGAAATTCCAAGAATTTTATCACTCTGGCTGTTGCTTTGTGACACTCTTCGACGCTGGCTGCCCAAATGAGCCAGTTGTCTAGATAGGCTACTAACATTACCCCTTGGGTTCTTAGCTCTTGAACTATCGTCTCTCCTAATTTGGTGAATACCCTGGGTGCAATGTTGAGCCCGAACGGCATGACTCTGAATGAGTAAGCCTGTTTCCCTAGTTTGAAGCCCAGGTACAGAGAGAAGTTCCTTGCTATCGGAACATGATAGTAAGCGTCTGTAAGATCTATAGAGGTGGTGACGGCCCCACGGGGAAGTAAGGTCCGCACCTGCGAGACAGTCAGCATGCGAAATCTGTCGCATTGAATGTATGAGTTGAGACGGGACAAGTCCAGAATCACACTTCTTTTGTCCGAGTCGTTCTTTGGGACACTGAAGAGACGTCCTTGAAACTTTAGGCGCTTTACTTTCTTTATAGCCTTCTTCTACAGGAGATCTTTGGTATAGTCTATAAGGTCTGCCGTTGGAATCTGGTAAAAACTGATTGGTGGAGGGGGCCCTTTCTCCCATTTCCACCCTAGACCTTTCGAGACTATACTGTGGGCCCATGGACTGAAGGTCCAATGGTCCCGAAAGAGATATAGTCCCCCTCCCACCTGCGGGCTCTCACTGGTTGGCTGCAGGTCTGCTACCTCTGCCTCCTCGGAAGCCTCTACCTCTTGCTCCGCCCTGTAGCCGGGCGCCACCTCTGGCTCTGCTACTTCAGGCATGCCTATTGTAGCCGCGAAATGCACCTCGCGACTCGTAGGAGGGGTTGAAGGCTGGGGAGGTTACTATGGCTGTTGAGGACGAAGGTTGCTGAGCCGGCGGAGTTTGCACCAGAACAAACTGCTGCTGCGGTTAAGCCTTAGATGTCGAAGGCTTACCAACCTGAGAGACCAGAAAAGCTTGAACTACCGCCTGAGGATGGGAGGTCTGGTAAGGATGGAATTTACTTGGCCTCTTCCTGGGTCTGGATTGGTGTCCGGGGCCATCAAACTTCCTTTTGGAAGGAAGTCCCCAACGGACCCGAAGACTCTGGTTGGCTCTGGCTGCCTCATGAAAGACGTTGTTAACCTCGTCTTTCGGGAACAGATTTTCGCCCCATATTGAGGACTTTGAGTCTATTAGGTTCGTGCCTTATAGAGGCACTCGCCAGGACGTACTTCCTGCAGGCTCGTCTCACCATAATGAAATCGTACAGGTCCGCTTGGAAAGTCTGTAACAGAGCTTTTGTGAGGACCCGGAACAACTGTTCATCAGTGTAGGTTGACGCTACCAACTCCGCCGCAGTGACTGAGTTGATCGACCTTCCCAATCTGGTTCTTGCCTCGAATTCCGCTTTGACCAAGTGGTCTGGAATCCTAGGTAGCTTCTCAGCAAATAGGGTGGAGGCGCAATCCGGGTCGAGTTTACCTGCCGTAAACGTAGCCGGAGCGTCATTCCAGAACTCTACATCTGCGGGGAAGAGTAAAGAGGTAGCCTCTGTCTCTTTTAGAGCTGGTAAGGGCTTATCCTCCGCCGCCGCTTGCATGGTTAGTTCCGCCACCTTGGATGTACAGGGCGATGGAACTCCTTCTGGGGTCACAAACATCATAAAGCTACCTTTATTGGGCGTCAGTTTGGTGTTAACGCAACCCCAGTCAGAAAGGGTGTGAACCCAAACAGCTTGAGCTTGGTCCCTAGGGAAGATCACTGTCTCCTTCGGGACCTTGTCTACTCTGACTAGCGCAGGTTCTGCTAGTCTGACAAATCCGGGGAATGGAAACTGGAGACCCTCCGGGAAGAACTCAAAATCCTCCACCGGACAGGTCCCGCATCCTTCTATCGTCAACTTCCCATCCGAGAATGGGGCATGTAATGCTAACCACTACGGGTTGTTATTCTCAAATGGTGGCAGCTTTGACGCATCCGGCACTGTCATTGTCAGAGCCGGGGTTCCGGATTGGAGGAATCCGGTCATCATTTCCTCCTGGGCTCTGATCCTCTCGGTCAGGGACGTAATTGTCTGGCCTGCGGTATCTGAGCCCGAGGTGAATCGTATCGACTCAAGCCTCTCATCAACCACTTCCCTAACCTTCGACATTAGAAGGTTAGCGAAGGCCTCCTGATCAAATCCGGACTCCGTCATCTTGGATTTGGAGGATTTGGCTCTCGACCCCTTAGGAGGGGGAGAAGCTTTAACAGCAGACGGCTTGGCAGCAGAGGTCGACGGCTCCGGGGCCGAAGACAACTTAGTCGCAGCTGACGGAGTCGGTTTCAATCCCTTTGGAAGGGATTTCGGTCTTACTGATTTAAGCTTGGGAATGACCGAAACCAATCTTTCCCAAGTAGGGGCGGACTTAGAGAAGCCCCGGAAAGAAGAGGAAGAAGAAGGAGTGGGACTTAAGAGACTACCTGCTTCACTTACCTCCCCACCTACCTCCTCCTCGGTGGCCATCGGTTCGTGGTGAAGGCTGATGGCCGCCACCTCTTCCATCATCAGGTCACAATCTTGTTCCTCCGGGATGGGCAGCGTCGCCAGTCGGATGGACTCAAAGATCGGGTTGGCAATATGCGCCGGAACAGCCGTCGTAGCTATGGTCCCCGGGTACAGAAGGGAGCACAGATCTTCTGCCAGGACGTAAGGCTGTCCCGCCACCGCACTCTTACCAAAACCTCCCACCCAACTCCTGAGCGCCACCCTTGCCTCATGCCGGAGGGCCAAGGTAGCCTGTAAGAGAGGGAATCGAATTGACATTCCACTCGGTAATAGTATCCGTAAGAAATTTCTTAAGTTATTATAACAGAAATTCCATGGAAATGAGGCAGTAAGGATACTTACTTTCTCATCAGAGAGAACGGACACCATGTCATAACAGACGGTGCACGTGTCCAGGTGCCAGACCATGTAGTCCTCAAGTTGCACGGCGCAGTTAGCATGCGACCGGCAGACTACATGGCCGCAGGGCTTGACCAGGGTAGCTGAGCACCCTTCTGCCTGGCAACAGACCATCTGTAAGTTGAAAATTTCCTATGAGTATTAACGCAAAACGCAGGAATTAACTCCGGTGAGAGCATGCACCTTAACCTAGATATTGGTTCAAGACTTACTCACTAAAATGATTTCAACTCACTGATGAATAAAAGAAAATCTCTGGGTGTATTTGCCTGCTCCGGATTCCGTCCTCCTGAAGGTAGATGTATGCCCTGTATATGGGGTCTGAGACACGCCGGACCGGAGAGGAGGAAGGACCTAATCTCTAGTACGGTCGACTGAATCAGAAGGCTACGAATTATTGTAGTTGTACATATACTTGAACCATCCACTGTCCCCACCGGAGTGGGGAACGACACGAGAGAACGGAAACTGAGCTGCAGCAACTTAGTACAATAATATATATATATATATATATATATATATATATATATATATATATATATATATATATATATATATATATATATATATATATATATATATATATATATATATATATATATATATATATATATATATATATATATATATATATATATATATATATATATATATATATATATATATATATATATATATAATATATATATATATATATATATATATATATATATATATATATATATATATATATATATATATATATATATATATATATATATATATATATATATATATATATATATATATATATATATATATATATATATATATATATATATATATATATATATATATATATATATATCATATATCATATATATATATATATATATATATATATATATATATATATATATATATATATATATATATATATATATAATATATAATATATAATATATATATATATATATATATATATATATATATATATATATATATATATATATATATATATATATATATATATATATATATATATATATATATATATATATATATACATATATACATACTATACATACATATATATATATATATATATATATATATATATATATATATATATATTATATATATATATATATATATGTCTAATTATTTGTTAATGAGGAGTAATCCCTAAAAGCTTAGCCTACTCAAAGTCTCATCTCTCATTGTCATAAGTAATGCTGACGGAAATGGGTTGAAATGAGCAGATCAGGAGAAGGTAATTCCCATACCTGAACCTGAACGCATCGAGGGGGGGAGCGTAACTCCCAGCCCGAATCCATAGAAGGTGGAGGACAATGGGGAGAAAAGACAACTGAGCGGCGGAGCAGTATAAATGTACAATCCGGTGTGATGTCCGCTGGCTGGTGTGATACTAGACCACTGTTAAGCTGGCGGAGCTATCCACTCGGAGACATAAGGTGATTACATATAATATCAGTAACCTCACCGTTCCAACCCCTATCTTCCCCACTTGAGCGAAAAAGCTCGAGCGGCCATTCATCGATAAGATTACTAGCACCGCGAGCTATAAGACAGCATCAGGCAGAGCCAAGCTGGGAAGTAGGGGAGGGGGGTAGGGGTGGTATGTATGTGGGGTGGTTGGCCGTGATCACCTGGCCACCAACCCGATCAGAGATAGATATCTACTGAAGGCTGTGTAGCCTACTACTACAGGGGTAGTAGACCGACTGGGCCTATGGCCCGTCGTGATTGGTACAGCGACCGATCGGTGATCACTCTCAAACGGGAGGTCATGGCCTACTACTAAAGGTTATGCTAAAGGAGGCTAGGCCAGGACGAAATACATACCAGACCACTCAATTTACAATATAATAATACAAAACAATACTAGCAATACAATAATGAGGAATCATGGAAGAGTTGCAAGAGGAACATAAGGTGTAAGGAGAATACCCAGTATGGATCTAGCCTAACCCTCCGAGATCACTATGTATCCGGTCAGGTAGGTCAGATAACCTCCAAGGACATCATGGCGTGGACGGTGGCACTTAACCAAACCCTCCAAAATCGAATTTTTCGACCTGGTCAGGTAGGGAGGATAGGTCCAACAGTATGACGAGAGAGACTCTATCCTTGATATCCTCCCCGCTAGCCCCGTAGCACAGACGGGGGGAGAGGCATAAGGGGTATAGGGGTAGGGGCACCTGGCCTACATTCCAAAACCTAGCCTAGGCCTGGTCGGGTAAGCCAGGGGAGGAAAGCAACTCTTCCAACCTTTCAGTGATATGAAAATCATCGTGCATAAAATCAAATACCTATCTGGTTCGCATTAAAACAATAACTCATGCATGTCTCACATCGGAAGAGAGAGAGAGAGGACTCTCCTCTCCGATGATAAATACAATAGGCTACTAGTAGCCCAACAAAATTACATATACAATATGTGATAAAAATACGCACAGAGGGGCACGAACACGCTCTTGAGAAGCTGGGGGAAGCCAGATGCTAGAATATAAATTAATCAACTCTTTTTTTTTTAAGAACCCTAGAGGACGTCATGAGCGTGTAAGGCCTACCTTAAAATACGAACCAATCCGAACTCAGTCGGCTAAATAAATAAGTACGTGATATGAAAAAACGGTAATGATAACCGTAATGAAACATAAAATTAACATAAAAATAAAAATAAGAGGAAATAACCAGTAATAACAACACACGCGTCTGATGATGCACCCAAAATGGCGGATGAACTAGCGGTGCCCCAATACGTTTTCTAAGGGGCCGAAGGCAAAAATGGAATGCATCGTAACCATACGAATTACGAAAACACAAATTGGAATACTCAACTTAGATGAAGGAGGAAGTTCTACAGAAGACATTGCTTGTTCTAAATAAGGCACCAAGGGAGCAGCTGAGACACGTGTGCACTCACAAAGGCTAATTACAGGAATGAAGATGGCGGGCTGGTAGTAGTAGTAGTAGCGAGCGGAAGGTAAGGGGAGTAGACTTTGTAATGGCTCTCGCCGTGGGAGGGACTTTGAAAGGAATCCTCTAATTGGCAGAAGACCTGTGAGTAGTGGCTTCCACTTGCCCTAGTGCTTATACTGACACCCTTGGGGTGATCGAGCTGAGGGTAGTAACTTCAGCATACCATGCTAGCTTTTTCTCTGGTATATTTAGGATCTATTTATACTTCAAAAAGTGAGCTACAGGAACTTTCACCGGCAGACACAGGTCAAACCCAGAAATTAGATTTTTTATATATGGGAAAAATTAATAAGACAGTCCAGCTGTACACTGAAATTTAATTTACCAATAGTACAGGTTCAAATTTATTAATATTTGTTCATACGCGAAGAAACCTTCTGTCTTAACAATAGGATAATTTCTAGTGCCTGGCTGGATCTGGTTAAAAAGCAGATGAAAGCAAGGAATCTTGTGATATTTGGCAGCATGTGTAGATCGGGTGAAGAGTGGTCAAAGACCATGCACCTATGCCACCGTGTCAGTCCTTTTCTTAACTGCCTGGGCGAGAGTCATGGTTAACCTCTCTCGGCCTTTTACCCGGTTCATTGCCCGTTTCGTTTGTGTTTAGTGTGTGTGTGTGTGGCTGTTATTATGGCTGCTTCTGCTCCTTCTCGGCCTTGTCAGCGTGTGTGCCCTGGAATTCCAGGTTTTCCGTGTTCTTGTTTTTTGGCCTCGGTGGCAACTAATCCCCACATCATATGTAGCATGTGCCATTCTAATTTTTGTACTATAACGAATCCTTGCATGGAATGCCGTGCATGGCCTAAAGAGCAGTGTACGGTTTTGTCTTCCTTCATGGGAAGGTTTTTTGCCTCTTCCCAATGCTTCGTCTCCTGCAGTACTCACACCCCATAGTAACGTTGTGCCGGTGTCTCCTTCCTTTTCTTCCAGTGATTCGTTGCTGGAAGTATCGGGAGGCCCTCAGGCTGATTTTTGTACTGTCACCCCTTCTTCTTCGAGATTTAATTTGATTCCCAGGAAAGGGGAGGCTTTTTCATCATTCTCATTTATTCCAGAGTTGGAGGTGTCCAAGATGGCGGCAATTTGGAAGACTCTTGGGCTAGGGGGTCCCCCGTCCTTGGAGAGGTTGCTAGTGCACTTTATGGGGGCTTGCTACCCACCTCCTCAGGCTGGCCAGGCCTTCCCCCCTCCTTCCAGCCTTGTCTTCGTGGGTTGCCGAGGTCAGCCATCTTGTATTGCTCTGCCAGTGACTGTTGCCGCTTCTTCGAGTCGGAGGTAAGCCGTGGCGCAAGCCCGTTGATAGCATCACAGGATCAGTCGTGTATTCCTCCCCCAGTGGCGTCTACTTCTCCTTTGGACCGAGGGGAAGCTGTGATGTCATCACCACTTGTGATGTCACTTCCATCGATGACTTCACTCCCTCTCTCAGCTGTGACGTCATCTCTGCTGCCCAGTTCGTTACATCTCCCATCCATGTCATCGGAGCCTTCTCTTGCAGATCAGTCTGATGTTATAGGCCAGGCGGTGCTTAAGAGGTTAGACTCTGTTTTTGATGATAAGTTGGCTGCCTTGGCAGCTGGGAGGACTGGAAGGAAACGTGTTGCATCATCCCGCCTCCTGCGAAGCTATCGCGTGAGAAGCCAGTGCTATCTTCCTCTCCTTCTTCCCCATCTACGCCACGTCAGCATATTAAGCATTGGAAGGCTAAGGATTTGCTCTTTCTTCGCCTACGAGGGAGGAACAACGCGGACGTGTTCTCGAGAGTGTTTGTGTTTCGGAGAGTGTTAGTATATCTTCCCTTGTGCAATCTGCAGTGGCTGCTTTGTCCTCTACATACATCGATTCGCAAGTGCCTCAGCGGTGTGGTTGGTATGGTATTAGCGTCCCACCTCGGTGGTTGCGGGTTCGATTCTCGGCCATTCCATTGAGGAGTGAGAGATGTGTATTTCTGGTGATAGAAGTTCACTCTCGACGTGGTTAGGAAGTCACGTAAAGCCGTTGGTCCCGTTGCTGAATAACCATACTGATTCCATGCAACGTAAAAGCACCATACAAACAAAACAAATCTATGTCAATTCGCGAGCATGTAGCAACCTCCCCCATCCGTGCACATCGTTAGTGTGTTGCAGCCTCCCCTGTCCGTGCACATGATGCAAGTGCTCCTATTTCTCCTGGGCCTATTCGTTGCAGTAAGGATCTCAAGGCACCTGTCAAGAGGTCGAAGGTGGTGACCATGGACTTGGTGCAGCAGGAGTGTTTGGCTGCCCCTTTCCCTGGTACTTCCAAGAGTTCAACTCTGGGGGATTCTCCTTCGATCTCGAGTGTTCAGGATTCCTCTCCACCTCATGCTCATATGTCTGCCACGCCCCCTGACCATTCACGGGTATGTTAAAAAGAGTCATCTGTTGAAGGAGTCCATAGTGATGTTCTTAGTGTTGTAGTGAGTTTGTCTCGGGAGCTGGCGTGTGGACCCAGCCCAGACAGGTTAGCCCTTTAACGCCAATTGGACATATTAAACGTTGACGAAAATTGTCAGTCGGGTGCCGAACCGAGGTACAAAGGTTGACGAAAAAAAGTTTTTTTTAAAAAATATGCGGAAAAATAGTTATAGGCGTACTAGGCGAAAACTTTTGAATCACGCGCCTTGGGGAATGCTGGGAGTTCACGGATCAAGCTGTTGTTTTGTTTACAATTGTTACCCAGGCGCGCAAGCGCAAATTTCTTTCTTCTCGCACTAAAAAGCATCAGCGACACATCTCTGAAATTATTTTGTCACTTTGACATAATTTTTGCACCATTTTATATTAGCCGTTACATAGAGTTTTATATATGAAAATGTGCACAATTTCATGTAAAATAAAACAAAAAATAACTCATGGTTGTAGCTTTTATCAGTTTTGAAATATTTTCATATAAATAAGGATAAGTGCCAAAATTTCAACCTTCGGTCAACTTTGACTCTACGGCGGTAACTCTTCCGAAAAAATCATAAATTTTTTCGTCCGATTGTCGTAATGTTTGCACAGTTTTATATTAGCCGTTACATAAAGTTTTATATATGGAAATTTGTGCAATTTCATGTAGAATACAACTAAAAACAACCCATGGTTGTAGCTTTTATCAGTTTTGAAATATTTTCATATAAATAACGATTTGCCAAAATTTCAACCTTCGGTCAACTTTGACTCGACCAAAATGGTTGAAAACCGCAATTGTAAGCTAAAACTCTTACATTTTAGTAATACAAAATCATTTACCTTTATTTTGCTACAAATTGGAAGTCTCTAGCACAATATTTCGATTTATGGTGAATTTAAAAATTTTTTTTTTCCTAAGTCTGCTCGGTAACTGCCGAAAAAATCATAAATTTTTTCGTGCGATTGTCGTAATGTTTGCACCATATTAAATTAGCCGTTAAATAAAGTTTTATATATGAAAATGTGCACAATTTCATGTAGAATACAACGAAAAACAACCCATAGTTGTAGCTTTTATCAGTTTTGAAATATTTTCATATAAATAGCGATAAGTGACAAAATATCAACCTTCGGTCAACTTTGACTCAACCGAAATGGTCGGAAAACGCAGTTGTAAGCTAAAACTCGTACATTCTAGTAATATTCAATCATTTATCTTTATTTTGCATAATATTAGAAGTCTCTAGCACAATATTTTGATTTATAGTGAATTTATGAAAAAAACATTTTCCTTACGTCCGTGCGGTAACTCTTCCGAAAAAAATCAGAAATTTTTTCGTCCGATTGTTATAATGTTTGCACCATTTTAAATTAGCCATTACGTAAAGTTTTATATATGAAAATTTGCGCAATTTCATGTAGAATACAATTAAAAATAACCCATGGTTGTAGCTTTTACTAGTTTTGAAATATTTTCTTATAAATAACGATAAGTGCCAAAATATCAACCTTAAATAACGATAAGTGCCAAAATATCAACCTTCGGTCAACTTTGACTCGACCGAAATGGTCAAAAAACGCAATTGTAAGCTAAAATTCTTACATTCTAGTAATATTCAATCATTTATCTTTATTTAGCAACAAATTAGAAGTCTCTAGCACAATATTTTGATTTATAGTGAATTTATGAAAAAAACATTTTCCTTACGTCCGCGCGGTAACTCTTCCGAAAAATCATAAATTTTTTTGTCCAATTGTCGTAATGTTTGCACCATTTTAGATTAGCCGTTACATAAAGTTTTATATATGAAAATGTGCGAAATTTCATGTAGAATACAACAAACAACAACCCATGGTTGTAGCTTTTATCAGCTTTGAAATATTTTCATATAAATAATGATAAGTGCCAAAATTTCAACCTTTGGTCAACTTTGACTCAACCGAGATGGTCAAAAAACGCAATTGTAAGCTAAAAATCTTACATTTTAGTGATATTCAATAATTTGCCTTTATTTTGCCTTTATTTTGCAGCAATATTTTGATTTATGGTGAATTTATGAAAAAAACTTTTTCCTTACGTCTGTGCGGTAACTCTTCCGAAAAAATCATAAATTTTTTCGTCCAATTGTCGTAATGTTTGCACCATTTTAAATTAGCCGTTACATAAAGTTTTATATATGAAAATGTGTGCAATTTCATGTAGAATGCAACTGTAAACAACCCATGATTGTAGCTTTTATCAGTTTTGAAATATATTCATATAAATAATGATAAATAGAAAAAATTCGACCTTCGGTCAATTTTAACTCGACCGAAATGGTTGAAAAACGCAATTGTAAGCTACAACACTTACAGTTTAGTAATATTCAATCAATTACCTTCATTTTGCAACAAACGGGAAGTCTCTAGCACAATATTTCGATTTATGGTGAATTTTTGAAAACTGCTTTTTTTTTTTTTACGTCTGCACGTTACGAATTCATGCATCATATTGTGATAATATTTTCTCTCTGTTGCTTTGATCGTTTTACAATTTGTTATATACCAAAATCATTGCAATTTAGTGTACAATACAACAAAAAAATAATTAACTTATTATCTTTAAACGTTTTGCTCACAGTGCGATTTGTATACAATTATATATGAACATTTTTTTCGTGCTGTCATATATTCCAATATAATGATATTTTTTTCATTTTATTGATGGTTTGCATTTAATAAAAACTTCAGGGACAATGACAAAAAAGGAGCCAAAAGTGAACTCTTAATCTTGAAAATTAAGCGTGTAGTGATTTTTTGAAAAAAAAAAAACTTTTTTCCGCTTCGGCACTCACTCGCGAACGCTGCCGGCATACGAGAGACACTTTCAGAAATACCGGCTCGGCGTTTAAGGGTTAGTTGGTGTTTCAGGCGGTTTGGCTGCTGATCCTTCCGTTAATTTTAATGAGGAAGGTGCTTAGAGGAGCCTACACATTCTTCTTGGCATCGGTCTCCGTTGCCGGAGCAGGAGGAAGGAGACACGCAAGAGTTTTTGTCTTCCTTATCGGAAGTTGTCGATCTCAATTGTGGGTTTAGCAATTTAGAAAGTAGGACTCAGGCTTGGTCGTCTTACACTCCTTGCTTGGAAGCCTTTGTGGGAGCTACGCAGGATCCCAAATCATCTTTTCAGCTTACCTTGTCGGAGCATGTCCGGTTGGTCTTGCATAAGGTTAACACCTCCGGTGTTAACCTTATGCTCTAGGGTTTCTGTGAAGTTACTACCCCCGCCTCTCTTTATGCTCTAGGGGTTCTGTGAAGTTACTACCCCCGCCTCTCAAGAAACATAGAAAGTACTATTCTACGAACTCTGTGTTTTTGATGTCCCGCCATCTTAACCCGGACGTCATTCGCCTGAAGCCGGAATTGACTTTGGAGCAGGTGAGGTTGGTGGCTCCGTTCTTGTCTCCACAAGATGCCTCAGCGTTGGAATATACGGCAGCCTCCATGTTGCAGACTGTTTCTTGGCTGGACTTCTGGTCTGTGGTCATCCCCAGAAGGGTTGGTGAGTGCATCCTCACTTGCCAGTCTGTTGCAGTGCAGAGGCAAGGTGTTTTCGTATATGGCTCACCTCAGTGTTAATTTATGGGCTAACCTTCTTCTGATTAGAAGAGACACGGCTTTATCTAGGATGGAGAGGTCAGCTGACACAGAGTCCTTGCTGGCATTGAGAAACGGAGATCTGTTGGAGTCCCAATTTTTGTTTCCTCGGACCGAGCTCGAAAATGCAATAGACTGGCACCGGGCTGACACCAAAGACAGACTGGTGCACCAGGCACTGTCTAAGTCAGAGTCTCGTCCTCGGAGACGTCCTCCTCCTCCTCCTCCCCCTGTCCAGCAGCAGTCAAGAAGATCATCACCTGGTAGGCCGTCTAGGAGTTCGATTTCGGCAGGGCCTTCCTGTTCGACTCGGCCTAGGTCAGAAGACCAACGTCCCTTTCACTCTCGTTCCTTTAAGCCAAGAAGGGGCCCAAGGGGGCCGTCGGTAGGCTAGGCGCCTCTCCCTCTCTTGCGCCACAGGTGTGGGGGTGCCTGGCGGGACATTGGGCCAAGTGGCAGAGTATGGGACGGAGAAGTGGGTGGTAGATGTCCTTTGGGTGGGTACCTACTGTTATTCGACTTCTCTTCTCCTCTGTCGGACAAGCCGCAGCTCAGGAAGGCATATCCTCCAGATTCTCTGAAGTACTAGGCTCTTCGGGAGGAAGTGCAGAAGATGCTGGAAAAGGATGCGATAGAGGAAGTGATGCGTCCGTCTCCGGGGTTTTACAGTCACATCTTCTCGGTGCCCAAGGCATCGGGAGGATGGAGACCTGTGATCAACTTACCCACCTTGAATCGCTTCATCAGGAAGACACGCTTCAAGATAGAGACCCTGCGTTCAGTGTTGGCAGCTGTGAGGGAAGGCGACTTCATCCTATCAATAGACTTAGGGATGCATACTTCCAAATCCCTATTCATCTGATGTCCAGGAAGTTCCTTCGCTTCTCTCTTGGGGACAAGGTCTTCTAGTTCGGTCCTATGCTTCGGGCTGACAACAGGCTCTCAAGTGTTCACAAGGGTCTTCTCTCTGGTGTCAAGTTGGGCCCATGCTCAGGGGATCCGTTTGCTGAGGTACCTCAATGATTGGTTGGTCTTGGCAGTTTCCAGGGAAAAGCTGCTGCAGGACAGTGATCGTCTACTTCGGTTCGCCTGGAACTGGGCATCGTAGTCAATCAGGAAAAATTGAACCTCGTACCCAATCAAAGGATTCTCTGCCTGGGCACGGTCATCGATACGACAGTTGCAAAAGTTCTCCCATCGGATCAGAGATTGGAGAAGTTGTGAGTGGTGGTGCGCGACTTCCTGTTAGAACCACATCAGTTAGCTCATCAGTGGCAGGTTCTTCTGTGAGTGTTGTCTTCCCTGGAGAAGCTGGTCCCTCATGGTGGTTGGATAACTGGAATCTTTCGAAGGGTGTCCCTCTGCATTCTCTTCCACCGGACTTCCTTCTGTTCTCAGACGCCTCCCTCGCAGGTTGGGGGCCTCATTTAGGCGGCCTCATTGCTTCAGGCGTTTGGAGTTTGGAGGACAAACAACAACATATCAATGTCTTGGAGTTGAAGGCAGCCTTCCTGGGTCTGAAGGAGTTTCAGGAGAAGGTAGAAGGTCATTCTGTCGTTCTCATTTCGGACAACACCACGATGGTAGCTTATGTGAACAAGCAGGGAGGCCTGGTTTCTCGTCAACTTCACGCCTTGACTGTCGATGTTCACCAGCGGGCGGTCAGCAATTCGGTAGAGCTCTCAGCTAGGTATATCCCAGGCAAATGGAATGTGGTCGCAGACAAACTCAGTCGTCGGGATCAGATCCTAGGCACAGAGTGGTCCGTTCATCAAGTGGTAGCAGACAGCTCTTCCAGGTTTGGGGGAGACCCATGCTGGACCTTTTTGCGACTCACTTCAACAGGAAGCTGGAGATATTCTGTTCAGTGGTCCCAGATCCTTTATCGTTAGCAGAGGATGCATTCCAACATCCCTGGGACACCTGGAGGTGTATGCCTTCCCTCCATTTTGTTTGATCCATCAAGTTCTGAACAGGCTAATGAGTTCACAGGGTTTCAGGATGACTTTGGTAGCCCCTCTGTGGCCTCAGGCGGAATGGTTCCCAGATCTGCTGTCGTTGTGTTGTTGTCAGAGGTTCCGAGGGAAATTCCCCCTTGGCGGCATCTCCTGTGTTAGCCGCACACGGAAAGGCTCCACCAGTCAGTAGAATCCCTGTCTCTTCATGGTTGGAGGCTATCAGGTATCTCCTCCGAGCGAGAGGCTTTTCTCAGAGAACAGCAGGGCATATGTCCAGCAGTCTCAGAAAGTCAACCTCCGCGGCTTACCAAGGCAACTGGGTGACCTACTGTGATTGTTGTCGTAAACGGGGTTTTTCTCCACTCGCAACCTCTATTCAGTGAATAGCAGACTTTAACCTTCCTCAGAGACGAGAAATGTTCGTCTGTTTCTGCCATTAGAGGCTACAGGGTGGCCCTGAGTTTGGTATTATGCCTTAGAGGTATCGACATCTCCTCTTCCTGGGAACTTTCCTTGCTAGTTAAGGGGTTTGAGCAGTCGAGTTCTCCTAGGGAGCTCAAGCCTCCGACGTTGGATGTTTCCTTGGTTCTCAAGAGCTTTACTAAGAGTCCTTATGAACCCTTGCGTCACTCATCTGACTGGAACTTGATGCTCAAGACTGTTTTCCTTCTGGCCGTGGCATCTTCCAAGAGAGAGCTCCATGGTCTAAGCTGTGATGTGAACACACCAGGGGTTGGGGGTCAGTGTCCTTTGAATTTGTCCCGGAATTCGTGGCCAAGACCCAAAATCCCTCTGCACGATGACAGGTTCACTTCATTTTCCATTCCATCACTGAATGACTTTGTGGGTTGTGATGCTCAAGAGCTTTTGTTGTGCCCTGTCCAGGCCCTGTGTTGCTATCTTAAAAGGAATTGGCACCTTAGACCAGGCTGCCACAGACTTTTTGTTAGCACAGGCCATGTGAAGAAAGAGGTGTCTAAGAATACTATCTCTTTTTGGATACGGGAAGCCATCAGATAGGCATACTTGGCTCTTGATGATTCCACCACCACGTCTGTGCAGGCTAGAGCGCATGACGTTATGGGTATTGGTCCCTCTCTGGCTTTCAAAAGGAACTGGGCTGTACATAGAGTGCTGAGCGCTGGTACTTGGTTACGCCAGTCCACGTTCACCTCTTTCTATCTTAAGGATATTGCCCACAGATCTACGGACATGTTTTCCCTGAGTCCTGTGGTGGCTGCCCAACAGGTTTTGTAACTCATAATTGCCCTTAACAGGGCACGTTTGTATCTTACCTAAG
>NC_087205.1:83171700-83197239 GCF_015104395.2 Macrobrachium nipponense
TATCTTACCTAAGAGATTGTGCTGGATAAGAGAATGAGTGAATTGGTCTGGTCCGAGGACTTACGTATACAGTCAAGTCCTCGGGTTACGCTGGTCTCGACTTCCGATGTTTCGTGGTTACGAACGCGCCCCATAAAAATATAAAAAATAATATTTTGCGTCGTTCCGTTTCTTACGCGGTTTAGCGTCGTAAGCAACGTAAACAAACGCGCAACTAGTTCCAGGCGCACGGCGGAAGAATACGCTTTGTGGGGGAGAGGACGGCGTCGCTTCGCTACGCTCAGTCCTCGCCCATGGCGCCATTTTGGTTGTTTACACTGCCTCTCTCTCCCTCGTGTTGTATCGTTTTGTAACTTTTTGCTCTTTGTTATGGCTCCCCAAAGCGCAAGGCGGGGACTCTTCTGATGGTAGTGCATCGAAGAAAAGAAAGGCCATCACCATGGAAATTAAAGTGGACATTATAAAGCGATCCGAGAAGGGAGAAACGCCAACAAACACTGGCCGCTCGCTTGGCCTTAGCCGTTCGACCGTTGCTACCATTATCAAAGATAAAGAGCGCATCGTTGAACATGTGAAAGGATCTGCTCCTATGAAAGCGACAGTGATAACTAAGCAGCGTAGTGGTCTAATAATTGAAATGGAAAGGTTATGGTGCTTTGGTTGGAAGACCAAAATCAACGGCGTATCCCAGTCAGCCTTATGGTGATTCAGGAGAAGGCGAAAAGATTGTTTGAAGCGTTGAAAAAGAAAAGGGGGAGGGAAGTGAAAGTGAAGAGTTTGTGGCTAGTAGGGGTTGGTTTATGCGATTTAAGGCTCGGGCCAATTACCATAACCTTAAATTGCAAGGTGAAGCTGCTAGTGGGGATGAGAAAGCAGCGAGTGAATTTCCTAAAGCGTTGTCTGAGATAATTAATTAAGGAGGGGGGTTATTCTGCTCAGCAAGTGTTTAACGTAGACGAGACAGGTTTGTTTGGAAGCGTATGCCTAACCGCACTTACATCGCCAAGGAGGAGAAGTCAGCACCCGGTCATAAAGCCAGCAAGGAGAGGCTAACTTTACTTCTTGGAGGTAATGCTGCTGGCGACTTCAAACTGAAGCCCTTGGTTGGTGTATCAGGCTGAAAATCCAAGGGCACTCAAGGGCATTTGGAAGGGTCAACTACCAGTAATTTGGAAGTCCAAACAAGAAGGCATGGGTGACACTTGCATGTGTTTGAGGGACTGGTTCGTAAACCATTTTGTTCCAAGTGTGGAGCGGTATTGCGCCTCCAAGGGTATCCCCTTTAAGGTGTTGCTAGTGCTGGACAATGCCCCTGGACACCCTGCCCAGCTGGGAGACTTCAACCCTAATGTCAAGGTGGTTTAACCTTCCACCTAAATACACGGCCCTTTTACAGCCTATGGACCAAGGAGTGATTGCTTCGTTCAAGGCCTACTACCTACGAAGGACAATTGCTATGGCTTTACAGGCAACTGAAACCAAGAAGGACTTGACTCTGAAGGACTTTGGAAATCCTACAAACATCCTTGATGCTGTAAAGAACATTGCTAATTCCTGGGAGGAGGTTAAGCAAACAAAACATGAATGGTGTCTGGAAGAAAATGTGTCCTCAATTTGTGAATGATTTCCATGGGTTTGAGGACACAGTTCAGCTAGTTGTCAAGAACGTTGTTGCCCTGAGTAAGGAAATCAATTTGGAGATGGAGGTTGATGATGTTACAGAGCTGCTGGAGTCTCATGGCGAGGAGTTATCTTGCTGAGGACCTGATACAACTGGAGAAGCAGATATAATAGAGGAAGAAGAAGAAGCACCCACCCAGAGCCTAAGGCTTTCACAAGGCAGGACTTGATAAGAGGTTTGCAGAGTTGCAGCAAGCGTTGTCAACTTTTGAGGCTCAGGATCCCAACTTGGACAGGTTCACTAGGGTTTCCAGAGGCGTCATGGATTTGATGCAGTGTTACAAGGAGATCTTGGATGAAAAGAGGTCGCTCTCTGTTCAGACTAACCTGGGAGCAGTATTTTAAGAAGGTAGAGAGGCCTGCAGAAGATCCTGTACCCTCTACCTCAGCTGCCTCTGCTAATCCAGCACCTTTCTGAATGTTCTGCTAACCCAGACTCACCTGCCCCAGTATCTCCAGCACCTTCTGTAGGTTGCCTCACCTAAAGACTCACCTGCCCCAACAAATCTTCACTAGTATGTTCTGCTCACCTCAAGAATCACCTGCCTCAGCATCTCCAGTACTAGTATGTTCTGCCTCACCTCAAGAATCATCTGCCTCAGCATCTCCAGCAACTTCTGGAGGTTCTTTTTCTCTTCACTAACCCCCTCAGTCTCTCCAGCACCGCAGCTTCCTCTCCAGTGTGCAAGCCAATCAAACTAATAAAGGTAAGGAATGTTCTCTCGTTGTTATTGATAGGTATTTACATTAAATCATGTGGTATTTTTCAATGTTCCGACTTACGCTGAAATTCGTGTTACGATGCATCGTAAGAACGGATCAACGCGTAACTCGAGGACCCCCTGTATATATATATATATATATATATATATATATATATATATATATATATATAATATATATATATATTTAGTGTAAGTTCTACCTTCTAAGGGATTATTTTTCAAGTAATTTAGATTCATAAAAGTATAAATATAAAGTTGGCAGTTGTTACGGCTGTAAAACCCCATTGGGATATGAATACGTATAGTTTTTGTCTAAAATTTTTGTTGATAAAAATTTTTAGTGTATAACAAATTATAAGGCCACGGTGCATCTAATTAGATCTTCAGTTTGTGTATAGAGTACTAAAAACAAACAAAAACAGCATGTAATGATCGAGTTCCTATTAACAGTATGTATTATCAATTTTTATAAAGTTTATCCAAAATTAAGTCAAGCATAATATTTATATCTTAATGCAATTTCCTGATCTCATTATATATCCAAATTTTAGGACTTTTATGAAATTTTGGTATGGTACATGAAAGGTAAATATATGATTGGTAGGTATCATGAAAGGTAAATTATATGACATGCGGTATGACTTTATAAGACTTAAGTATGCCCACAAACAGTTTATCAATATCTTTTTTATCCATATTGCCCCAGTCAAAGTATTAATAGATCTAATTTTGATACAAACTTGAGTATAGGAATATTTTTTATAGATAAAGCTAAAATTATTACCAGTCTTAATTACGGGCATAACAGATACTATTCTAACTACCCTTGATTCAATGGTATCAGAATTTTGGTGTAGATGGTGCGTATTAATTGTGTTTTCACCATTTGGTTAAGAAACAGCCTTTTTCTGAAAATGTTCTCTTTTATTGCAGAATGTTAATACAATTGTGGTTTTTAAAGAAGAACACGAGGAAAGAAGCAAGGTATGTTTTTTCAAATAATGAAGTAGTATACAGTAATAGGCTACGAATTGGTGTTAATGGTTTGTATGAAAAGTTGGTTCATTCATCTCGAGTGGCTTAACTGTGTGTTTGTTGTATCACCTTGCCCGAAAGTTGAACCGCCAGGAACTGTACTTGGTTTAGAGGAATTACTGAAGAAACTTTGGAAGGCTTATTTTTTTGTTTATTACAACAAAACAAAATTACTAAGCATATTATCAATTGTTTTTCATTCTTCATCAATTTTCTAATTGCCAATAAAATTCATAATTTCAGTAGAGAAAGTATAGATGGGTACCTTGTTTAGATAAGATTACATTGTCTTTCATATTAGTTTCATATTGCCTAAATATATGAAAGTATTGGCAATTCATTGAAATAAGTATGAAATAGGGAATCATAGAAATTTTTGCCCATTTGTCTAATCATTTTTTTAAGCAACGCAGATAATTTTTTAATCTTGTAGTTACTTTTTTAAGACATTTCTTTTCAGTGTCTTAAGGAAGTGCAGTTACTCAGCCTCAAAATCAGTCAAAAACAGTAGTTATATTGTGGAAAAAAATTTAAAGTGATTGATGAAATAATTTTTTTTAACTTTATGAGCAGTAAGCCAAAGTAAATGTTTTACCACAGATGTATTTTAGAAACCTCGTACCCTTAGGGATCTCCAAAAGTTATGAATATATGATTATGATATATAAGCAGTGTGTTACTGATAGCATCAGGTCGGTCATATTTTCTGGTCTCTGGCAGTTGACTTTGAGCTGAACTAGTTGTAATAAGTAAGCAGTAGTTGAAGGTGGAAGGAACATTTCTTGGCAAAGGCAAATTTTCTTTTCCACTTTTGTCAGTGGGGTTATCAATAGAAACATGATGCTTTACTGTTCATGAACTTTTTTTTTATCTCTCTCTTCCTAAGTTAGTAAGGTTAGTTTCTCAGTTATGTTAATTTGTGTGGAATTTGTCATATGTTTTAATGGATTTCATTCATTTGTGTTTATGTGCACAGGACTGGTTATTCTTCAAAAAGTAATGCAATTCTTCCAGTATATTTTATATGATTTGTATATATTCCACTAACATGTCTAAGTGGAATTCAAGTACGTAGCAAATTTTTTACTTCACTAACAATAACTGGAGATGACAGCAGCTGAAGAGTATATGGCATAGATAAAAAAAATCTTGCTTTTACTTACCATACCCTCCTTTGTAATCCTCCACTGATCACACATGTTAGTGTCAAAGGCTAAGAAAAAGAAGTACCACAGGTGAGACAATGTTCTCACTGTACCCTGGACCTTTGAGCCAGTCTGGTAAGCACTAGATAAATTAGCTAAATTTTTAAGTTAAACTACATAGTAATGTACCCGTGAAGTCCACTATCTTTGATCTGTTTTGCTCATTGTAGTAAGTTTGACTTTTGGTTCCTCCTTTTGCCCTGGTAAAATGAAATTACAAAAAGTTGTTGACTTTGCATCATTAAAAAATCAGAACTCCATGTTTATTCATCCAGTTTTGAAAGCAAAGTTAAATAATATCACATAGGAGCAGTGATTAGCTTTTTTCTCAAGAAACTGAGAATCCAGCTAAGAAACAGTTATCATTACAGGTTTTTGGATACTGATGACTTTAGTAGATGGGTATTTATTAAAAATGATAATAGCATATGAATACAAGGAAACAGGTTTGTAAGTATTTAATGTCCAATGTGCTGTTTAAGACTTTCAAACTGCTAGTCCATTTGGAGAGAGTGTATTTTGAAACTGCTTAAATTGGATCACCTCAGTATCTTGAATTAGACTGATAAAGTATTATTTTAAGTGATTATTATTTACAAGACTATTATCACCAGCAGTTATATAACGACTTCCTCCTTGAGGAATTTACGTGAAAATTTTGTATTTTTCATACACAGAACATTTCGGTCTTAACATTAGGATAAATCTTCTGGCTCCAGCTGGAAACCAGCTAAAAACAATAAAAAATTGTATATGCAAGGAATCTGTGGCATCTTGCATCCGATATTTAGCTGAAGTGGAAGCGAGGGAGAGACCATGCTTGAACCTAGTGATGTTTTAGTCTTTCTTCTACTGCTTAGGATAGCAGACATACAATTTTGCTCTCCTTCTCCCAAGCCGGTTTTTGTACTAAGCCCATGATTTCTTTCTCTGCTTGTATCATGGAATCCTCTAACCAGCATAAGAAGTCCCATGAATGTCAACATAAATGTCCCATGTCCCAGCCTTCCAGGGTTCCTATGTTCATGCTTCCCGACTTCCTCTAGGATAGACCCCCATAAAACTTGCAGTAGATGTGCTTCCAGGCCTATTCCTACTGCTTTGTCATCCATTAATTTCAAGTATAATGCTGCTCAGTCTGTCTAATGGAGGGATATATTGCCCCTTCAGGGAGAGAGGAGCCAGCACCATTTTGTTCCTTTGTTAGCAGGTTTGTAAATTTGAAATATTATTGGCGAAATATTCGTCAATTTTTCATCAATAAATATACACTAATTAGTGTATTTTGATGGTATTTTCATGACTAAATACATTTTTATGATACAAAAATGATTTACTAATTTTCAAATATCAATATGTATGGATTAATTAATACTACATTAGGTTTAATAATATAAAATGATTAAATAATAATATTGATAATTCTCTCTCTCTCTCTCTCTCTCTCTCTCTCTCTCTCTCTCTCTCTCTCTCTCTCTCTCTCTCTCTCTCTCAAGATATGTCATTGTGGTAGCACTCTTTTGGCTGGTATGGTTAGAAGTATGTATGTGTGTATATGTCTTTAAGGGTAGTAATGTTTAAAATGACTTTGAAATTATATTAATAATAATATAATTCAAAGATTAATACAGTATATAGTAATAGGATAATAATTTAATATATATTTGATATAGAATGTTATTCAAAGTAGTAGTATACATTTGATATTTGAACTTTCAAGATAGGCAGTTATAAGCATTTTTAGTGGGGGTTCTAAGTTTTATTAGCAGATTTTAGCTATTTGCAGGGTCTGATATGTATCCCTTGTGAATACAGGGGGACCACTGTATTGAAACATTCTGTGCCAAGGTTGTTCTAGTTAATCAATAAGTTGGTTCGTTTGCAGTTGTGGTAGGATCAGAAGCTTAAAAAATAAGCGGGCAAAATCCCCCCCACATAAACTTTACCATTCCAGCTGCCAAACTCACCCTCAGTCACACTTTCCTCTTTACGCTACTGAGTACATGCAGGACAATTGACCTACACAAACCCAAAAACGAAAAACTCTCAAAACACTTCTTGACACTCAGGGCGAGGAGCTGTACTGTCCACTAGATACGGCCGTCGTAACATACAACCAACAACAAAGACAACAACCAAGAACCCCAACCCCACAACCAAGGACCACAACCCCACAACTCAACAATAACACAATAACCAAGGAACACAACCTCAACCCAACAACACAATACCCAAGGACCACAAGACAACAACAACAACCATGGAACACAGCCACAACTCAACAACACAGCAAACAACCAAGGAACACAACCACAACCTAACAACAAACAAGGAATACAACCACAACAAAAGACCATTGCACAAACAATCACTAACACAAAAAACCAACAACACAACAAGCCAACACACACACCCACTAACAACACCAAGAAATCAACAATATCAACTTAACAACAACTAAATAACAAACCAACAACACACAACTTAAGTGACTTTCAATGCCTTCAACAGACTGCTGCCGACACTACTGACCATCACCAGTTCTGCCTAAGACTGACTAAAGACTGCCTCCAAAACACAGAACTCTAACAACTAACAGCACCAGCAGACAACTCAGAACTCACCAACAGCCAATCCAATCATTAACTATCCATACAGCAAATACACACTCTCTCTCTCCTCTCTTCTCTCTCTCTCTCTCTCTCTCTCTCTCTCTCTCTCATGGAACTCCATAACTCCTCTATACAGAGAAGTTCTGTAGAACCATTTTGCCTTATGATTACGAAGGAGTCAATTAATTCTGATTGTACTAGGTGTTTTCCTGGTATGATTAGAATTATTTTTTAACTCTGTAGATCTACGGATCAAACCCACTCCTCAACAGGTTAGGCCTGGTTTCTTACTAGATTCTAGACCAAGAAAGGCTTCGACAACATCTCTGGATTTTCTTGGCTAAAGAAGGATGAGGAAGTATCCCCTGTTTTTCATGAACTTATTGGGATTAGGTTTTGTGACTTACCTAGCCTACCTAGCTAGTTCAAACCAATCTTTATCAAACCTGCTCTTCAATATCCCAGAGCATGTTCTTCTGGTTCATGATTTTTACAAGAGGGTGATTTTCCCATTCTTAAAGAGTTCGGGATTTGGTTAGGTTAGGATGGATACAATTCCTAACTTAGCCTAGCTTTATGTTGCTCAGAAACATCATCATAGTGGTTCCTTAGTCAAGAAAAGTCGGGGGGTGGTTGGTGTCCTATAATCATAGGACATATCTTCTCTGTTGAGGAGCATACTGAACTTATGTCATCATAGGACTCTCCCCTGTTGGTGATGTGCGTTCCGTTGGCAGTGCGAGGACATCGCTATCAACAGTGAATTCCTATGACAGCGCACAAGACAGTAGGTTACTTAGCACATATTTACATAAAGCATCTTATCATAGGACATCCCCTCAATTATCCTATCATCTCCTCTGTCTACTTGGGAAAGACTCATTGCTACATAGTTCAACAGAAAACTAAAGGTGTACTGTTTGGTGGTTCCCAGATCCATTCACTTGGGTGGAGGACGGAAGGATGCCCTTCAGCATACTTGGGACAACCTGGAAGTTTTTGCCTTTACTATTTCTTGCTCCTGATCCGTCGTGTCCTGAAACCAGAGATATCACAGTCCCTGGTTATTGGCAATCTGGTTTTATGGGGCTTGTCTAGTGTTGACAATAATTGAATTTTTGGTGCTAATATGTGCTGATCCTCAGTTATCAGTGCCAATCACCAGTTAACAGCGGCACTGATCCCTGGTTAACAGTGTTGCCAATCACCGGTTATTGGCCCTGGTTATCAGCATCGATAATCTGGGATTGGCACTACTATTGGCAATTTTCAGTTGTCAGGCCAATAACCAGGGCCTGCATAATTGGTTCCAAAAATCTAAGGAGGACCCTAGTAGCTCCTTTGTTGCCCCAAACAGGGTTGTTCGTGGATCTTTTCTCTCTTCTCTACAACCTCATGTGGAGAGTTACCACCAATCAGTAGGGTCCTTATCTCTTCACATCTGGAGACTTTCCAATCTCTTACAAACAAGAGATCTTTCTGGCAGAGCAGTGGCTCAGATGTCCTGTTACCCCGTGTACAAGGGTAAATGGGCCGTCAGCTGTGGTTGGGTTTCATCAACATGGTTTCTCTCCACTCAGAACTTCTGTTCAGCAGATAGTGAACTTTCTGATCTTTCTCAGAACAGAGAAACTTCTTTTTGTTTCTGCTGTCAAAGGCTACAGGGCTTTGTCTTATGATGATTTTTCTTCATCTTGAGAGATGTGTACATCACGTTATCTGGGGAATTCTCTTTGTTGTTCAAGAGCTTTGAGCAGTTTTGTTCACTTTGGGAATCAAACCTCCTATGTGGGACCTCACTCAGGTTCCATTTGAGCCCCTGCGTCAATCGTTAGACAAGGAACTGACTTTGAAAACAGTTTTCCTTCTGGCCTTGGCTTTCTCAAAAAGAGTTGGAGAACGCCATGGTGTGGATTATGACGTAAACACCCAGGGATTTGGGGTCAGTAGCTTTCGAATTTGCCCCAGAATTCGTGGCTAAGACCTTAAATTCCTTGCTTCACAATGACTGATTTGCCTCATTTTTCATTCCTTCTCTTAAGGAGTTTGTTAACAACGATCCTCAAGAGTTACTTTGCCCTGTCAGAGCACTGCATTATTATCTAAAATGGGCTTGTCACCTAAGACTAGGTGTCATAGACCTTTTATTAGCACAAACCAAGCCAAGAAAGAGATGTCCATGAATACCTTTTCGTTTAGCCATTCATGGTAATTAAGCAAGCCTACTCCTCATCGTCAGGTTCGGTCACCAATACTGTGCATGGCAGAAGCATATGACATCTGTGAAATATGATTTTTTTCCTCCCCCCCCCTGGCATTTAAGAACTTGTCTCTTCATAGCTTCCTTTCACTTGAAGGATATTGCCCACAGGTCCTTAGGCTGGTGGTGGCTGCTCAACAAGTTGTGTAGTTCATCCTGTGCCCCTGGTAGGACATTTTGTATCTTGCCTAAGATGATAGTGTGGAGGAGAGAATGTGAGAGATGACTAGTCTCTTTTCTTTCCTCTTTTTTCCTTTCTTCAATACTTACAGGTGGTTTGAAAACTTTTCATGTTATACAACATGCAAATCTGCTTCTCAGTAGCTTCTACTTCTTTCTCTAGCAGAGGGTATTGAGGAGTGGTGACAAACCCATTTCATGTGGCTGACATAGTTTGATGCTTGAACAGATATTGTTCCTTTGACTTCCATATATAGTACAGTGAATCTGGACATGTTCATTGTATTTAACCCAGTAGACTGGGTGTTATATACCAACATATATAACATCTCAGAGGCTTAGGTCCTCTTCCTTAGAGTTCTCATTTCTAAGAAGACTGATGAGTGCTGAACCTTTAGTTGGTTCAGGATTCTCATACCTCCCTCTCAAGTGTGAGTCTGTCCTATTGTTAAGACTGAAGGTTTGTCCTGCATATGAACAAATGACAATTTTTAATTAATTTGTATTTTTAGCTAACAAACCTGAGGTCTTAACATTGACTGCCCACCTTTAGCCACCCCTCTTTTGTCTTTTCCTGGGTTGAAGAAAGACTGAATACATCACTAGTAGGTTCAAGCATGGTCTCTGACTCAGCTATGTATCGGATGGCCAGAAGCCACAGATTCCCTACATATAACAGTTTTTCTGGGCTCAGCTCGTGTCGCTTGCGCGAAATATCCTTTAATCTATTATTTCTAGGGTAAATGTACTAAACACATACCAGAGAATAAATAAAATAAAGAAAAAGGTCAGTATAACTGACTCGCTCACCCTAGGAGGGTGTCGGTATGAACACTAGGCGAGTGAGACCACTACCACGAGCCAAAATGCCAATAGAAATCTCCCACTACAAAACCCTTCCAAGAGGGGAGACCGACCCACAGAGGGAGCAGCTCGTACTACTACTACACCTCCCACGCTTTGCGACTGCTGCGCTCTAGTGGCCATCCTTTCAGTTAGCACTCACGAGCACACGTGCTATTTTTCTCTCTGTGTATTTTGTGCCATTCTTCGGATTTTTCGATAATGGAGCGTGCAGCTATTGCAGCAGCTAAGTTAAGTACTCAGTATTACGGTGAGCGAGTCTTTCCGTCCCCGAGACGGTATTGCCGTTTTTTAGGTATAGATACGTTCTCGGGGGCTGGAAGCATGGCAGCATGGTCCTGCCGCATGTTGGGTTCGTTCTTGGTCTCCCATACCTAGAACATTCCCTTATTATTTTGCTCATATTTTGATTATCCGCCTTTTTACGTCTACTCAAGTTGTTATACGTGTATGTATTTCACCTTATGTAGCTTTTCTAATCCAGACTAGTTCAGGTTCCTTGTATCGGCCCTGACTAGCTTTGAGTGGTAGACTTGCCCTCCTTCCGGGCTAGTCGCACACCTCCTGATTTTTTCTCCTGCTATTTTACCTTCTGTCTTTCATTTTTATTATATATTATATTTTTATGTTTTGTTATTGTTAGGTTAGTTAGTTGGCGTCTGGCTTAGCCTAGGTCCTGGCTCATAGAGCCTTGTCTACCGTTGATCAGTTCGGTCGCTTCCTCATAGCTTCTCTCTGATCAGTTGGTTTGCGCCCTATGGGCCTATATGCTACCGCTTTTCAGTTCCAGTTGCTTCCCGATAGCTTCTCTCTGATCGTTGGTGCGCCCTATGGGCCATATGCTACCGCTTTTCAGTTCCAGTTGCTTCCCGATAGCTTCTCTCGATCAGTTGGTTGGCCTAGGCTTGGTTACCGTATCTTAGTTTACCGCCTCGTGGTCACTACGTGATCACGGGTCAGCCAGGCGCCTGCCAGTCCCCTTCCCCCTCTCCCGCTCTCCCATAGAGTCGGGCGGGGGTGGGTCGGTCTGTCCTTGCTCGCCCAGCATGCCCGAGCCTGCCTCCCCCTTCCCCTCCACCGGAGGGGCCTGGGAGTCGACAGTCCCTGACTGGTTCCGACCTCTCCGCTTCTCGGCTCGGCCGGGTGGTACGTTGTGGGGGGCTCTGGCCTTCCCCCCTCCGTTACTTCCTTGTCGCTCCGGGTTAGCGCGAGTCTGTATGTCATCTCGCCCTTCCCCCCTTACTAGAGCTCCTCCCTACCGGAGTCCTGGTATCCAGCGGAAGGGTATAGTCCACCATAGTTGGACCGGAGCATACAATAGGTCTTTACTAACGTACCGTATTGCTGAGTTACTACACTCCGCTTCACTGGACCTAGTCCGGTTACTTGCATGTAGGTTTAAGTTATCTTTAAGTTTATCTTAAGTTTCTTAAACCATCCCCACCCCTCCCTTCGTATTTACGGATATCTCCGGGATTATAGCCTATTCAGGCCATGCAGGGAGGGGTTATGCCCAAATTTTTTCCGAGCTCCGCCCATGAACGGAGTTCTTTTGTCCTTAGTCTGTAAGTGTTCCCCCCTTTAAGATACTCATGTGTCTTCCCACTTACAGGCCACCAACTGTGAGCATCCGGGATGTTCCGCTACACTTCAGGACCCCTGTGGACACGAAGTTTGCCGGGTCCCAGCTCCATGCGCGACTCCGCACGGGGACATCCAGGTCTGGTACCATGAGACGTGTACCATATGTTACGATCTGGTGAGCCAGCTTTTGGAAGGCGTAAGTATTCCATCTCCGCATGCCGCTCCGCCTCTTTTACTTCTTAAGTTTTCATCATTACTTTAACCTTAAGGCATCTAGTTTAAGTTATATCCTAAGTTTTAGTTTTAAGTGGTTCTTAAATCTAAAATATATCCTCTCTTACAGGCTCCGGCAGTAAGAGATACGGCATTGGCTACCCTGCGGGCCTGGGTCGGAGGTTTTGGCAAGAACGCCGCCAAGGGTCAGCCCTACATTCTGGAGAAGCGTTTAGCTTGTTAATCTTCCCGGAGGCAGGCGACTGGATACGTCGATCCGGTAGAGGCGGGACCCCTCTATTGCCTTTATCCAACAACAGCTGGCGGCCTCCTTGACTGAACAAGACCAGGATATCTCCACGGATGTCGCAACCCTGGATATAAATGTTGAACCTATGGTAGGTATAGACGACCTGTTGGTCGAGGTAAGTAATGCAGGTACCCAAGGGTCCCCCTTGGGAACGACTGTTTCTTCTACCCCTGCAACTTCACCATCCTTCCCAGGCTTTACCGGTGATGAGTTATATACTCCTCCAGAGGCTTCGGTTAGGCCTAAGATCAAGTCTAAACATATGACCTTGACTAAGACGTCATCATCCTCGAAGAAGACGTCCTCGTCTTCTTCTTCGCGTAAGTCTCCGGCTCGTAATCCCGGCTCAGACAGGTCTAAAGGGTCTAGCTCCGGCTCAAAGTCCTCCAAGAGTAAACCTAAGGAGAAAATCCCGTACCCCACCCGGCAGTATCACCAGTTCCACTACCTTTGGTGCCTATTCAGAGTCTCCCTTCCACCTCCTCAGCAGCTCCGGCTCTGGACGCCAATGCTGGCCTGTTACAACAGGTGGGCGACTTGGTAGGCTCCCTTAAGACGAGTATGGAACATATGATATCTCGCCTGTCGGACAGGATAACTTCTCAGGATACCATTATAGCCGGCCTAAGAGAAGCCCCCCTTGCCTCTCCCTCAACCTCTAACACTAGTGGATCTCAGCTTCCCCCGTATGACTCGCTGCCCGCTTTCTCCATGAACAATCCTTGGAGAGTAGCGTCATATGCTCCCTTCCAAGATGGTCTCATCTCCATACCGGAGTTTGGAACTCGAAGAATAGAGGACTTCGAGTTCTACCCGGAAGGCCTACAGCCTCCCTCATAGGCTACGGCTAGGCTAGGCTCACGCCTTCGGCTATGGTTAGAGATGACAGGGTGCCAAAGGAGACAGTCCTCTACTCTCGGGACCAGGCCCAACGTGAATGGCTTAGATGTCTAGATGACATGGACTGTTCAAATACCAAGATCCAACCATTCAAGAGTCCCTTTACCATTTTCACGATGGATGAAGGTACCCGCTCCCTTTTCCTTACCAAGATAGCGAGGTCGACCATCTCAGCAGCTCAGAAAGGGGAACCATGCCTCAGCTGAAAGAAGCAGACCCACTTCTCGTTGCTCCGTCAATTGGAGAATTATGGTAGGACCTGCCTAACACTTTCACAGTTGGCAAACTCAAACCTGACTGTGCTATGGAGCAGTTTGGTGAAAAGCTGCCAGGCTCCGGATAGTCTTATTCAAGCGGCGAGTTTGACTCGAAAACAAGACTAGCCAGGTCAATCAACCTGATGGCTATGTCCGAGGTAGCAACCATGGCTTATGGTTCAGAACCAATTTTTAAGCTTATGACCAAAGCCCTGACTCAAACGGTGCAGTCAGACATGTTTGAGTTTGCCACTGCTAGAACAAATTGCAGGAAGCATGTATTGCTTGAGGCAACCATTCGGCATGAACCGAATAGGTTACTTTCTTCTAACATCTGGGGCGCAGATCTCTTCCCAGAGGCTATGGTAAAGGAAGTACAAGCAGAGGTCTACGAGGTTGAACCAAAGCCTTAAGGACCGTTGGGGTCTTATGGCTAGGAGAAGGCAAGACTTGACACCAAAAGGTAAGGGACAAAGGAAGCCTAGACGTTTCCAACCTTACCAAAAGAAGCAGCCGCGCTTCCCTCAACAAGTTCCTAGCAGTGCCGTTAGTGCAGACAGCTCAGCCCTCCAACGTCTAAAGGCCAATCACAGCCTATTTATGTGATATCCCCTCAGCCTCAACCCTCCACCTCATACGCCATCTCTCCAGCCTACAATCCAGCCTTCGAGAGTCAAGCTTCTCAGAAGTATGACCCGCTCGAACAAGGGAGGCAGAGGTAAGCGGGTCCTTTCGTGGGAGAGGATCGGGAGGTCCCTTCAATAGGGGAAAGCACTTCAGAGGAGGTCGAGGGGGTTACCAGAACCAATGAGGAACTTCAGGTAGGAGGGAGGCTGTTCACTTTCGCCACGGTGGAACTTCAGCCAGTGGGCTCAGAGCATAGTGTCAAAAGGGCTGGGTTGGAGCTGGTTGACGAACCACCTCCATCCAGACCTTTCCGTCAACTTCCTTCCAAGGAATTGACAGAGTACGCAGAGGACCTCCTTCAGAAAGGAGCTATAGTCAAAGTCAAGAGGTTAAAATTTCAAGGTCGCTTGTTCAGCGTGCCAAAGAAAGGCTCAAACAAAAGAAGGGTAATCTTAGAATTGTCCCGCTTAACTTAGCCATCCGCTGCGACAAGTTCAAGATGCTCACGATCTCACAGGTGCGGACCTTACTTCCCCGTGGGGCCGTCACCACATCTATCGATCTTACAGACGCCTACTATCATATCCCTATTGCAAGACACTTCCGCCCGTATCTGGGTTTCAAGATAGGAGACCAGACGTTCTCCTTCAAGGTAGTCCCGTTCGGGCTCAACGTGGCACCCAGGGTGTTCACGAAGCTAGCGGAAGTAGTAGTGCAACAGCTCAGGGCTCAAGGGATTATGGTAGTAGCGTATCTCGACGATTGGTGATCTGGGCCCCATCAGTCGAGGAATGCAACAAGGCCACACTGAAAGTGATCCAATTCCTAGAATATCTAGGATTCAAGATAAACAGATCCAAGTCCAGACTCACCCCAGAGTCAAACTTTCAGTGGCTAGGCATTCAATGGAATCTATCCTCACACACTCTGTCGATTCCATCCACCAAAAGGAAAGAAATAGCGAAGTCAGTCAAGCAATTTCTAAGTCACAAACTAGCATCGAGGAGAGCTCAGGAAAGAATCCTCGGCTCTCTCCAGTTTGCTTCAGTAACGAACATCTTAATGAAAGCCAAACTGAAAGATCTAACCAGGATCTGGCGCTCTCGAGCAAATGTCAGGTCCAGGAAAAAAGCTATCCTCAGTACCTCTGATTCTAAGGAACCGGCTTCGGCCGTGGGCAAAAGTCAAGAATCTGTCAGTTGTCAGTCCTCTTCAGTTCCCTCCACCAGGGATTACCATCCACACAGACGCGTCCTTAAGCGGCTGGGGAGGGTACTCCCAGGTCAAAAAGGTGCAAGGAACTTGGTCACCCCAGTTCCGTCAGTTCCATATAAACGTACTGGAGGCAATGGCAGTCTTCTGACTCTGAAAAAGATTACGCCCACCAAGGTACTCCCACATAAAGCTAGTCTTGGACAGCGCAGTGGTAGTACATTGCATAAACAGAGGAGGCTCCAAGTCACGTCATCTAAATCACGTCATGATAGCCATCTTCTCCCTAGCAGACAAATTCAGTTGGCATCTTTCCTCCACCCACATAGCTGGAGTAAGAAAACGTCATAGCAGACGCCCTATCCCGATCAGTTACCCCTAGAGTCGGATGGTCTCTAGACGAGAGTTCGTTCCAATGGATCCTTCAAAGAGTCCCAGGGCTACAGGTGGATCTCTTCGCATCTCAAGCGAACCACAAACTACCGTGTTATGTAGCCCCCAACCTGGACCCTCTGGCTTACGCCACGGACGCCCTGGCTCTGGACTGGAACAACTGGGAGAAGATTTTACGTCTTCCCTCCAGTGAATCTCCTTATGAAGGTCTTAGACAAACTCAGGACATTCAGGGGTCAAGTGGCTCTAGTAGCCCCAGACTGGCCGAAGAGCAATTGGTACCCCCTGATCCTGGAACTGGGTCTTCGTCCCCTTCGGATACCCCAGTCCCAAGCTCCTCCCAGTCAGTACAAACGAAGACTGTGTTCGCTTCCTCAGGGATTCTCAAAACCCTAACTTTATGGATTTCATGAAGTTTGCGGCAAAAAAGAGATGCGAATATTGACCCTCAAGAATATTCTTTTCCTGGAATCTGATAAAAGGATTCAACTTTGAGGCAGTATGATGCGGCCGTCAAAAAGTTAGCAATCTTCCTGAGAGAGTCTGATATCAGAATCATGACAGTTAATTCTGCTATATCCTTTTTCAGATCTTTATTTGAAAAGGGTTTAGCAGCTAGCACGATTACGACAAACAAGTCAGCATTGAAAAAGATATTTCAATTGGAATTTAACATAGACTTGACAGATACCTATTTCTCGTCTATTCCTAAAGCATGTGCTAGACTTAGGCCCTCTGTCAGGCCTACGTCAGTTTCATGGTTCTTAAACGATGTTCTAAAACTGGCTTCCGAAACCGATAATGACACATGCTCGTTTATGATGCTCCTAAGAAAAACTCTGTTTTTATTAAGCCTGGCTTCAGGAGCAAGAATTTCAGAACTGTCGGCTTTATCCAGAGATCGGATCATATTCAATTCCTTCCCACGGGGGAGTGCTACTTTCTCCGGAACGTAGCTTTTTTAGCAAAGAAGAATGAAGATCCTTTGATGAGGTGGGAACCTTGGAAGGTACTACCCCTTCCACAAGATGTTTCCCTTTGTCCGGTTTCAACCTTACGAGCCTTTCTATCCAGGACCTCCTCTTCCTCATCGGGGCCCCTCTTTAGGAGGAAAAAGGTGGTACTTTATCCACTAAAGGCATCAGGCAACAAATCCTGTACTTTATCAAACAAGCCAATCCTGACTCCTTTCCAAAGCACATGATGTCAGGGCAGTAGCCACCTCAATTAATTACTTCCACATATGAATTTTGCTGATTTAAAGAAGTATTACCGGATGGGAAATCGCCGACAGTGTTCAAACGTCACTACCTTAAGTCCTTGGAAGCTCTGAAATTCCAGCAGTAGCAGCGGGTAACGTAGTTTCCCCTGACTCTAGCTAGATTATAGTAGAAGTTGCAGTCCCTCCTTTCTACCTGCCTCACCAACAGTTCGTCTATTCTGCCTTGTTCATTAACATTTACCTTGTGTCTTAGCTGCTTTATGATTGTATAAGTGCCCTTCTGTCTGATTAGGGACACTCACATCTGATTACCATACTGATTCTCATAGATGTTATCCCCTTATTTTTTATGCTAGGGGATACATCTAATGCAATGGTTACGGGTTTTGTATATTAAGTCATATACATTCCTAAGATATTTTATTTTTATCATTGATCAAATATTTATGTAAATTTATATAATTGCTATTTCTATTTTTGATACATGTTGTTACACAGATTTATTGTGATAGGTAATCATTGTACCTATTTGTAATATATATTTAAACTTACCTTATATTACATAATTAGATTTAAGGGTAATTTAAGCATAATTCTGATTTTGCTTTACTGTGTACTTGTATCTTTTTAGCAATTATATTCGTTCTTTTATTTTGTATCTTTCATTTGAGACCTATTTTGTTTTATTATATATTTATTTTACTTTGTTTACAATCTTGTGCTGTTTCTCTGGTACGATTTCGCGCAAGCGACACGAGCTGAGCCCAGAAAAAGGATTTTGACGTAAGGAAAAATCTATTTCTGGGCGATTGGCTCGTGTCGCCAGCGAAATACCCCCCTACCCATCCTTCGCTCAAGATTGTCTGCTAACTTCAGGATGGCCACTAGAGGCGCAGCAGTCGCAAGCGTGGGATGGTGTAGTAGTAGTACGAGCTGCTCCCTCTGTGGGTCGGCTCCCCTCTTGGAGGGTTTTGTAGTGGGAGATTTCTATTGGCATTTGGCTCGTGGTAGTGGTCTCACTCGCCATAGTGTTCATACCGACACCCTCCTAGAGGGTGAGCGAGTCAGTTATACTGACCTTTTTCTTTATTTTATTTATTCTCTGGTATGTGTTAGTACATTTACCCTAGAAATAATAGATTAAAGGATATTTCGCTGGCGACACGAGCCAATCGCCCAGAAATAGATTTTTCCTTACGTCAAAATCCTTTTTTTCTTTCAACTGGTTTCCAGCCGGCACCAGGAGATTTGTCCTAAAGTTAAGACCTCATGTTTGTTAGCTATGAAAAATACAAATTAAGTAAGAATTTGTCATTGTTTTGTTACACAAACATTGTTATTGTTGTTCTATCATCTCTTTGTCCTTTCTCTTTTTCCAGTCATTATCATTGGGCAATGACACATCAAGTACAAATGTCTCTGATAATGTTAGCGATCGGGATATTTTGCAGCAAGCATTGAACAATATTGGCCTTACTCAACCAAAGGACCAGCAGCAAGATATGAAAGGTTTGTTTTCCTTATGCTTTGAACTTTATTTATTTAAACTTATCTACAGATTATTTTGGTCTTAGCGATACTCTGAGTAGGTTTTTGGATTGACAATAGTACTGCATATTGCTTTTATTTTGTATAATTGCCATCACAGTAATGGAAAATTTTCTAACTTTTACAGATTTATTATGATCATGAATATAAACGTTAGTTAGACAACAAGTCATGTTGTTTAGTATGTATTTGTAAACTGAGTGTTATGGACTATGTGTAATACTGCTACAGTATGTCCTATTATGCAGTCATGCCACTTAGTAGCTGTTCATATAGTACAGTAATGTAGAAAGAATTAACATTTGTGTAAAACTAAGCTGCTGTTTAGCCCTCAAAGAAGTTACCATGTTGGCCCTGCCAAAGGCTCCATAAAGCAGACCAATATATAAAAATCTGTCATAAATGGTCTAGGCCAGTAATGATGCCTGTTGGCATGACCCAGAATCTGTGTTCCTCCCTTTCTTGAGTCAGTTTATATTTCATTGCTGTACAAGTTATGGTACTATTCTGGCATAGACCAGCTATGAGAGAATTCTTTATATTAACCAGTCTTATCGTATAGAGTTCTAGTGGGACCATAATGGTAACTCCTTTGAGCATGCACAGCATCTAACAAAAATAGGTTTTTCTTGTGTCAAAACTTATCTTCTTTATGAATTACAACTTAAGGATCCAACTAATGCTGTCTTTTTTATGAACTTAAGTACAGGCAGTCCCTGGGTTATGACAGGGTTTCCGTTCTTGAGACGCGTCATAAGCCGAAAATCGCCGTAAGTCAGAACATTGTAAAAAATCCTAAGAAAACCTTACTTTTAGTCCTTTGGGTGCAATAAAAAGTATGTCAACTGCATTCTTATTTCATTTTTCATCAAAAAAACCTTCAAATAAGGGATTTTGACGTAAGGAAAAATCTATTTCTGGGCGATTGGCTCGTGTCGCCAGCGAAATATCCTTTAATCTATTATTTCTAGGGTAAATGTACTAACACATACCAGAGAATAAATAAATAAAGAAAAGGTCAGTACAACTGACTCGCTCACCCTCCAAGAGGGTGTCGGTATGAACACTATGGCGAGTGAGACCACTACCACGAGCCGCTTGCCAATAGAAATCTCCCACTACAAAATCCCCACAAGAGAGGGGAGCCGACCCACAGAGTGGGCAGCAACTACTACTACTACTCCATCCCATGCTGCCGACTGCTGCGCCTCTGGTGGCCATCCTGAAGTTAGCAGACAATCTTGAGCGATGGGATGGGTAGGGCGGGATTTTCGCTGGCGACACGAGCATCGCCCAGAAATAGATTTTTCCTTACGTCAAAATCCCCTTTTCTGGGCTCAGCTCGTCGCTGCGCGAAATCGTACAGAGAAATAGCACAAGATTGTAAAGAAAATTCAACTAAACAAAAAGGGGTCTCAAATAAAAGATAACATAAAATGAAGGAATATAATTGCTAATAAATATACATATACACAATGATACAGAATTAGAAATATTACTTAAATTAAACTTAATGCTAATATATTTCTTAAAATTAACTTAAAATTTTACATATATACAGGCTTACATGGAATATATGTTAAAATCAGTATCTGTGTATAGATATGTACAAAGAACTCAAAGCAATTATAACAATAGCTTGAACAGAACAAACTTCAATAATAATAATATATGAAGGGAATGTACATGACTTAATATACAAAACCCGTAAACCATTGTAAATAAGATGTGTCCCCTAGCATAAAAATAAGGGGATCACATCAAAGAGATCAATATATTCAATCGATTGTGAGTGACCCTAGCAAACAAAAATAAGGGACACCCACCATATCACCATAAGAGCAGCTAAGACCCAAGGTAAACGTAGATGAACATGACAGGTATAGACGAACTGTTGGGTGAGACAGGTAGAAAGGAGGAACTGGATCTTCTACTAAAGATTAAGGCAGAGTCGGGGGAAACTATGTTACCCTCCGCAACTGCTGAAAATTTCAGAGCTTCCAAGGACTTTAAGTAATGACGCTTAAATACTGTCGGCGATTTCCATCCAGTATATTTTTTCAACTCATCGAAATTCATATGTTGGAAAATAGTTAATTGAGGTGGCTACTGCCCTGACATCATGTGCTTTTGGGAAAGAGTCAGGATTGGCTTGCTTAATAAAGTACAGGATCTGCTGCCTGATGCCTTTAATAGATAAAGTACCTTTTTCCTCTCTCTTAAAGAGAGGACCCGATGAGGATGAGGAGGTCCTGGACAGAAAGGCTCGTAAGGTCGATACTGGGCAAAGAGATATATCTTGTGGAAAGGGGATACAACCTTCCATGGTTTCCACCATCATCAAATGGATCTTCATTCTTTGCTATAAAACTACGTTCCGGAGAAAGTAGCACTTCCCCTGTGGGAAGAAATTGAAATATGATCCGGATCTCTGGATAATGCGACAGTTCTGAAATTCTAGCTCCTGAGGCCAAGCTTAATAAAAATAGAGTTTTTCTTAAGAGCATTATAAATGAACATGTGTCATTATCAGTTTCTGAAGCCAGCAGCTTTAGAACATCATTTAAGAACATGATACTGACGTAGGCCTTACAGAAGGTCTAAGTCTAGCACAAGCCTTGGGAATAGACGAGAAGTAGGAGTCTGTCAAGTCTATGTTGAAACCAAATTGAAAAATCTTTTTCAAGGCTGACTTGTTTGTCGTAATGGTGCTAGCTGCTAAGCCTTTTTCAAATAAAGATCTGAAAAAAGGATATAGCTGAATTGATTGTCATGATTCTAATATCTGATTCTCTCAGGAAGGTTGCTAACTTTTGACAGCAGCATCATACTGTCTCAAAGTTGAATCTCTTTTATCAGATTCCAAGAAGAGAATATTTTGAGGGTCAATATTCGCATCTCTTTTCGCTGCAAACTTCATGAAATCCATAGTTAGGGTTTTGAGAATTCCTGAGGAAGCGAAAACACAGTCTTCGTTTGCACTGACTGGGAGAGCCTGGGACTGGGAATTCGAAGAGGGCGAAGACCCACCCAGTTCCAGAATTAGAGGGTACCAATTGCTCTTCGGCCAGTCTGGGCTACAGAGCCACTTGACCCTTGAATGTCCTGAGTTTGTTCAGTACCTTCATGAGAAGATTCACTGGAGGGAAGACAAATCTTCTCCCAGTTGTTTCCAGTCTAGGGCCGGGAGTCCGTGGCATAGGCCAGAGGGTCCAGGTTGGGGGCCACATAACATGGGAGTTTGTGGTTCGCTTGGGATGCGAAGAGATCCACTTGTAGGCCTGGAACTCTCTGAAGAATCATGGAACGAACTGCTGTCAGTGACCATTCCGACTCCAGAGGTACTGATCGGGATAGAGCATCTGCTATGAGTTTCTCACTCCAGCTATATGGGTGGAGGAGAGGTGCCAACTGAACTTGTCCGCCAGGAGAAGATGGCTACCATGACATGATTTAGATGACGTGATTTGGAGCCTCCCCTGTTTATACAATGGATTACCACTGCGCTGTCTAAGACTAGCTTTATGTGGGAGTACTTTGGCGGACGTAACCTTTTTAGAGTCAAGAACACTGCCATTGCTTCCAGTACGTTTATGTGGAACTGACGGAACTGAGGTGACCAAGTTCCCTGAACCTTCTTGAACTGAGAATATCCTCCCCAACCGCTTAACGAAGCGTCTGTGTGGATGGTAATCCCCGGAGGAGGAAACTGAAGGGGTACTGATATGATAAGTTCTTGACTTTTGCCCAAGGGCGTAGGACGATTCCGTAGAATCTGAGGGACTGAGGATAATTTGTCCCTGGACCTGACATTTGCTCGTGAGCGCCAGATTCTGGTTAGGTCTTTCAGTTTGGCTTTCATCAAGATGTTTGTCACTGATGCAAACTGGAGTGAACCCAGAATCCTTTCTCCCGGGTTCTTCTTGACGCAAGTTGTGACTTAGAAATTGCTTTAATCTGACTTCGCTATTTCTTTCCTCTTGGCTGATGGAACTCGACAGAGTATGGGAGGATAGATTCCATTGAATGCCCAGCCACTGAAAGTTTGACTCTGGAGTCAGTCTTGATTTGGTCTGTTTATCTTGAAGCTAGATATTCAGGAACTGAATTACTTTCAGTGTTGCTATGTGGCATTCCTCGACTGTTGGAGCCCAGATTAACCAATCGTCGAGATACGCTACTACCATAATCCCTTGCGATCTTAGTTGTTGAACTACACTTCCGCCAACTTCGTGAACACCTGGGTGCTACGTTGAGCCCGAAAGGAACTACCTTGAAGGAGAATGTCTGATCTCCTATCTTGAAGCCAGAACGGACGGAAGTGTCTTGCAATAGGGATATGATAGTAAGCGTCTGTAAGATCGATAGAGGTGGTGACGGCCCCACGGGGAAGTAAGGTCCGCACTGCGAGATCGTGAGCATCTTGAACTTGTCGCAGCGAATGGCTAAGTTTAAACGGGACAAGTCTAAGATTACCCTTCTTTTTTGTGAGCCTTTCTTTGGAACGCTGAACAAGCGCCCTTGAAACTTTAATCTGTTGACTCTCGCTATAGCTCCTTTCTGAAGGAGGTCCTCCGCATACTCCGTCAATTCTTTGGATGGAAGTTGGCGGAAAGGTCGGGTGGGGGCGGGTTCGCTACCCAACTCCAACCCAGGCCTTTTGACACAATGCTTTGTGCCCATTTGCTGAAATTCCACCGGTGGCGGAAGTGAAACAGCCTCCCTCCTACCTGAAAGTCCTCATTGGTGTTGGTAGCCTCCGCGGCCTCCCCTGAAATGTTTTCCTCTATTAAAGGACCCTCCCGATCCTCTCTGACGAAAGGATCGCTTATCTCTGCCTCCCTTACCCGAGCGGTCATACTTCTGGGAAGCCTGGCCCTCGAAGACTTGACTGAAGGCGGGGAGAGAGCGTAAGAGGTGGAGGGTTGAGGCTGGGGGGAAAGACATAGATAGGCTGCGATTGAGCTTGGAGGTAGAAGGTTGGGCTGCCTGCACCAACGGGACAGCCGGAAACAGGCTGGGCAAAGTGTTGCTGTTTCTTTTGGTAAGGCTGGAAACGTCTGGGTTTCTTCTGAGCCCTTACCTCTGACAACTTGATCTTGGCGTCTCTTGGCCGTAAGACCCCAACGATCTTTAAGGCTTTGGTTAAGCCTTGTAGCCTCTGCCTGGACCTCCTTTACCATCGCATCTGGGAAGAGGTCTGCTCCCAGATGTCGATGCAAGCAACTTATTCGGTTCATGCCGAATAGTTGCTTCTTGAAGGACATGTTTCCGACAGTTTGTTCTGGCCGTGGCGAACTCGAACATGTCAGACTGCACCGTTTGAGTCAGTGACTTGGTGAGAAGCTTAAAAAGTGGCTCAGAACCATAGGAAATGGTAGCCACCTCGGTCATGGCCATGGTATTGATAGACTGGCCAACCTAGACTTGGCATCAAATTCTGCCTGAATGAGGCTATCTGGAAGTCTAGGCAGCTTCTCACCAAACTGCTCCATAGCACAGTCTGGTTTGAGTTTGCCCGCAGAAAAAGTGTTGGGCAGATCTTCCCACAACTCCACCGGCTGAGGGAAGTAAAGGAGAGACGTAGGGTCCGCTTCTTTCAGCTGAGGCAACGAATCCCCCTTCTGGGCTGCTGGAATGGTAACCGTAGCAATCTTTGTCAAGAAAGGGAGCGGGGTACCCTCTTCCATTGTAAAGATTGTGAAAGGACTCTTAAACGGCTGTATTTTCGTGTTCGAACGTCCATGTCCTCTAAACACCTGAGCCATTCTCTTTGAGCCTGGTCTCGTGAATAGAGGACTGTTTCCTTAGGTACCTTATCGTCTCGTGTCATGGCAGAGGCGGTGAGCCTGGCGTAGCCTGATGAACGGAGGCTGAAGGTCTTCCGGGTAGAACTCGAAGTCTTCAATCCTTACGAGTTCCACATTCCGGGATAGAAATAAGCCGTCTGGAAGGGGGCGTATGACGCTACTCTCCAAGGATTGTTCATACTGAACGGAGGTAGAGAGTCATACGGAGGCAATGCGCTCCCCCTGTGCTGAAGGATGGGGGGAGTAGCTAGCGGAGCTTGGCTCAGTCGGCGATAATGTTGTCCTGGGAGTTGATCCTATCAGACAACCGGGAGAACATCTGTTCCATACTGTTTTAGAGACCCCTACCAGATCGCCCATTTGTGCAACAGGCCAGCGTTGGAATCCAAAGCCGGAGCTGCTGCGGAGTGGACGGGTGGCTCTGAACAGGAACAAAGGCAGTGGAACGGTTGACTCCGCTGGAGTGTGTGATCTCTCCCTGGAGGATCTACTCCTAGAGGATTTGGAGCCGGACCCGGAAGCTTTAGACCTCTCTGCTCCGGGGTTTTAGCCGGAGACTTACGAGATATGATGACGCCGACGCCGTCTTTTTAGACGACGGACGATTTGTCTTAGTCAAGGTTTAACTGCTTGTCCTTTGACCTTAGGTCTAACGGAAGCATCAGGAGAAGTATAAAGTTCGGCACCTGTAAAGCCTTGGAAGGAAGCTGGAGAGTTTGCAGGGGTAGTAGAGATCCAGTGGCACCCAAGGGCAGCCCTTGGGTCCTCCAACGTACTCACCTCGACCAACAGGTCGTCCACACCTGCCATCGGTTCAATGTTTAGATCTAACGTCGCGACTTCCGAGGAGATGTCCTGGCCTGGATCAGTCAACGAGGCAGCGAGCTGTTGTTGGATGAACG
>NC_087205.1:83197739-83300239 GCF_015104395.2 Macrobrachium nipponense
CCCGGTCCTCCATACTAGGGACTTCTTATACTTATGGCTTACTTTATCACGTTCATTGTTTTACATCGAGTTTTAGCTAGTTTAGGCCCTCCTACCATTCTCTTAGCTTGGTATTTATGGGCTATTATTTTATTCTGGCCCAGCATCCCGGCTCTTGCTCTACATCGGCTATCGCTGGCTCCGAGTAGGCTTTCTCTTTCTTGGAACAGTCTGCCTCCTCTGGCTTCTTTTCTCTTTTACTAAAAGTGTCTCTTCCACCTTTTCGATGTAATATCTTTTATTTTATTTAGGGTGTTAGGCTAGCCTAGGTGCTTGTTCCTTGTATTGGTACAGCTTGGTTCACGTGGCCCTCTCACGGTTGTGTTGCTGCGGGCCTAGCCACTTGCGGTCACGTGTTCCATAGCACCTTACCCTGCCCCTACCCTCCCTTTCTGGTATAGGGAGGAGCTGGGGACCCTTGGTTGTCATGACAACCTCAGTCGCCTTCTCTCATCCTACTCGGAGGTGACCAGGGGTTCCTCCCAGCGGGGGGTATAGGGCGACCACTCATGAGGTACCGGGTCTCCATGCGGGTAGTCGGTGAGGCGGGGAGGAGTAGGCCATCCCTCCCTCCTCTCTCGCTCCCGCCGTGTTACGCCGAGACCCTTCCTCCCCCCCTCCCCAGTTGCTCAGCCACCTCCCTTGCTATACGAAAGGAGCTTCCGTCGCAGCCGGGGCACCTTTGGTTATAGGTTACTGGCTCCGCTAGCGGGCGGGGTGGGCACTACGAGTGGTCGGTTGCTTGCCTACTATATCCTTATATCTCTCCCCCGCTACCGGAAGGGAGCTTACTCCTTACCTACGCACTCTTCTAGTAGACGGGCGGAGAGAGGTTGTTTTATTATTGTTATTTTAAGGATATACCCTAATTGTACAATATTTTACAATGAATTGTGTATTATTATTATTATTTTATCGACCATCCCCGCCATTTTCCGTCGTGGTTTCCATTACCACCACTCCTGGTTGGGTTTTGCCTTTTGTGCCTCCGCCACGGCGGAGCCATAGCCTAAGATACCAACCTGGTTACCACACGTATTTTGGCGGGGCTCTGGTTTAATCTAACTTTATATCGCTCCGGCACCAGCGGAGCATATGTTAGACTGTAAGTGTTTACTTGGTACTCATGTACTTTTCCACTTACAGGCTACCAAACTGCCAGGTCCCAGCGTGTAACGCGACGCTGTTCGACCCCTGTGGACATGATGAGTGTAGGTCTCACGCCCCCTGTGCCACGTCGTTCAACGAGACGATCGTCTGGCACCCTGAAGCCTGCGCCATCTGCTACGACCTGGTCGGTCAGCTGGGAGATGGGGTAAGTCCATTATAGGCTTACTTATCATTTTACTAACAACTTCTAGTCGTAAGTTTGTTAACCCCGTTCCACCATTGGCAGCTAATCTCACCTTTCTTTCAGGCTACCGGTGTGAGGGAAGTCGCCCTCGCCACCCTGAAAGCGTGGGTGGGCGGCGCGGGAAGAACGCCGCCAAGGGCCAGCCCTACATTTTGGACAGGAAGCTGGCCGTCCAGATCTTCCCCGCGGGCAAGTCGACGGGTTACGTTGACCCCTTGTCCGCTGCCCCGCTGATAGCCTCCATCCAGCAAGACCTCCAGCAATCATTTGGGGTCGTAGCCTCCCAGGAGTCGGTCCCGGACGTCGCTGCCCTGGACCTTAACCTTGAACCTATGGCGGTAGGGGGGGAGGATTTGTTGGTTGAGGTAGGTGTGTCGAGCGCCCAAGGTCTTTCCTTGGGTGCTCCTGGATCTTCTCCTGTCCCCTCTTCTTCCGCTTCATTCCAAGGCTTTGCGGGATCTGAGATCCCTATTCGCTCTCCCGCTCTCTCTGTACCTCCTAAGGAGAAGGGAAAGAGAGAACCGAAGACTCTAGCCAAGACGACTTCTAGGAAGTCGTCTTCGTCTTCTTCGGCTAAGAAGTCGTCGACTTCCTATGCCGATGCGGTGAAGGCAAAGCCGAGCTCTTCTCAATCAAAGAGCTCCAGAAGCAAGGCTTCGAAGGAGAAGGCTCGCGCTCCCGCCGAGTCACTGCCTTCTCCCGCCTCCACCGCTTCCACTCCGGCTACGCCGGTAGGGGTAGCAGGCACTAGCACCTTTGATCCCTCTGCTTTCTCAGCAGGGGTGATGGAACAGGTGGGCGTGCTGGTAGGCTCGCAAATCTCCGCACTGGGGACACGGTTCGAGCAGATGTTTGCACAGTTGTCAAACACTCTGTCGCAATCTGGCCAATCAATCCAGGATCTCTCTAACAGAATGAGAGAAAATGAGGACCGAGTAGCTGGGCTATCTCAGGTTCCTCCCCCAGTCTCCCCAGCGTCAAGCACGGGGATTCTTCAACTCCCGCCATATGACTCCTTGCCAGCTTTCTCTATGGAGAACCCATGGAGAGTAGCTGCCTACGCTCCGTTCAAAGATGGAATGATCTCTATCTCGGAGTGTGGAACTCGAAGGATTGAGGACTTCGAGTTTTACCCTCCGGGTCTGACGCAGCCTTTCATCGGTTATGCTAGGCTGACGCCAACGGCTCTGACGAGGGAAGACAAGATCTCTAAGGAGTCGGTCCTATATAGTAGAGATCACGCTCAGCGGGAATGGGTTTTCACTGCCTTGAGGACTGGGAGTGTACGAACACCAAACTCCAGGCCTACAAGAGTCCCTTCACTATTTCGCGACGGACGAGGAGGTTTATCTTCCGTCGCCACGAAATTAGTGGAGAAATCCCTTCAGGCAGTCCTCAAGGATGAGCCCATCCCACAGTTGAGGGAGGCGGAGTCTACTTCTCCGCTCTTCCCGGCCTTCGGAGAATTGTGGGAGAACTTGCCAGCTACGTTCACGCTTGGTAAGCTCAAACCGGACTGCGCCATGGACCAGTTCGGCGAGAAACTACCAAGGCTGCCGGATTCTATAATCCATGGCAGAGTTGATGCGCGAACTAGGTTTGGCAGTCCCTCAATTCCCTCATAATCACGGAAATGGCTGCCCTCTCTTACGCTACGGAACGCTGTTCAAGATTCTGGCGAAATCTCAGTTTCAGACGGTTCTAACGGACGCTTTTGACTTCTTCCAGGCTAGGAGGAACTGCCGGAAGCATGTCTTACAAGAATGTACCATCAGGCATGAGCCTAATAGACTCTTGGCCGCTAGCATGTGGGGAGCGGATCTCTTCCCAGAGTTCCAGCAGTTAACGAGGTACACCACGAAGCTGCTAGACTCAACCAGAGCCTTAGAGCTAGGTGGGGTATTTCCTCAAAGAGGAAACAGGAATCCGTTCCCACTGCTGGCAAGAAAACCAGAAGAAGGCTGGTAAGAGGTTCCAGCCATACAAAAAACTCCAGCAACAGCAGCAATTTGTGCAGGCGGTACGGCTTACCAAACAGGGACAACCTGCCAGCTCAAAGCAGAACCAGCCTATCCTCCTGTTGCCCCCGCAATCTCAGCCATCCACTTCCTACGCTATCTCGCCGGCCTTCAACCTGCATATGAGGCTCAAGGCTACACTCAGCGAGAGGTAGGGCGAGAGGTTACTTTCGTCAGCGTGGCGCAGGAAGAGGTACGAGGAGCATGGCAGTTCAGAGGAGGGCGTGGTGGCCAACCCGCCCATCAACAATGAGGCTCCCAGGTAGGAGGGAGGCTGTTCCTCTTCCGCCACAGGTGGGGGTTCAGCAATTGGGCACAGAGCATAGTGTCCAAAGGATTAGGCTGGAGTTGGATCAAAGATCCTCCTCCAATCAAAATCATTCCATCAGATACCGTCAAAGGAATTGACAGATTACGCGGAAGAACTCTTCAGAAAGGAGCTATTGCGAGAGTCAAACATCTAAAATTTCAAGGTCGCTTATTCAGCGTGCCAAAGAAAGGCTCAACAAAAAGAAGGGTAATCTTAGACTTGTCAAAGCTAAACTCTTTCATTCGTTGCGACAAGTTCAAGATGCTTACCCTCTCGCAAGTAAGGACCTTACTTCCGCGTGGAGCCGTCACAATGCTCCATCGATCTTACAGACGCATACTATCATATCCCTATAGCCAGGCACTTCCGCCCATCCTAGGATTCAGGCTAGGAAATCAAAACATTCTCATTCAAAGTGATGCCCTTCGGTCTGAATGTAGCCCCCAGGGTATTCACAAAGATAGCAGAAGTGGTTGTACAACAATTGAGAGCTCAGGGAATCATGGTAGCAGCATACCTCGACGATTGGTTGATCTGGGCACCACAGTCGAGGAATGTCTCAAAGCCACCAAAAAGGTAGTTCACTTTCTGGAACATCTGGGGTTCCAGATAAACAAAACGAAATCCAGACTTACTCCGGAATCTCTGTTTTCAGTGGCTAGGAATCCAATGGGATTTGTCTTCACAATCTGTCAATTCCAGTGGTCAAACGGAAGGAAATAGCAAAATCTGTCAGGCAAATTTCTCAAATGCAAACAACGTCAAGAAGAAACCAGGAGAGAAATCCTAGGGGTCTCTTCAGTTTGCTTCGGTAACAGATATCCTTCTGAAAGCAAGGCTGAAAGATATAAATCGAATTTGGCGGTCAAAAGCAAACTCCAAATATCGAGACAAGTTGTCAGTAATTCCACAGATCCTCCGCAACCAACTACGGCCTTGGTCAAAAGTAAAGAACTTAGCCAAGAAAGTACCCCTTCAATATCCCCTCCCAGTGTTAACCATTCACACGGATGCATCCCTGTCCGGGTGGGGGGGATACTCTCAGTTCAAACAGGTTCAGGGGACTTGGTCAGTTCAATTTCGCCAGCTCCCACATAAACGTGTTGGAAGCAATGGCAGTATTTCTTACTCTGAAGAGACTGCTTCCCCCGAAGAAGTCTCATCTAAGGCTAGTTTTGGACAGTGCAGTGGTAGTTCATTGCATCAACAGAGGAGGGTCCAAATCCAAGCATGTGAATCATGTCATGATAGCCATCTTTGCTTAGCAAACAAACACAAATGGCATCTGTCTGCCACTCACCTGGCAGGAGTAAGAAATGTGATAGCAGACGCCCTGTCCCGGTCAGTTTCCTCTGGAATCAGAGGTGGTCTCTGGACGTCGGGTCATTCCAGTGGGTAAGCCTGAGAGTCCCAGGTCTCCAAGTGGATCTCTTCGCCTCACAAGGCGAACCACAAGCTCCCTTGCTATGTGGCCCCCAACCTGGACTCTGGCTTATGCCACGGACGCCCTGTCGTTGGATGGAATCAGTGGAGGAGAATTTATGTTTTTCCTCCAGTGAATCTTCTCTTGAAAGTCCTAAGCAAACTAAGGTCTTTCAAAGGGATATAGCTCTGATTGCACCGACTGGCCCAAGAGCAACTGGATCCTTTCTTCTGGAATTGGGTCTCCGAACCTTCAACGGATCCCCAATCCCAAGCTATCACAATCAGTACAAAATGACGGACTGTGTTTTCGCTTCCTCAGGAACTCTCCAGACCCTAACTTTATGGACTTCATGAAGTTTGCGGCTAATAAAGATGCTGACATGATCCACGAATATGCTCTTCCTAGAATCAGATAAGAGAGAGTCAACCATTAGACAATATGACTCAGCTGTTAAAAAAATTAGCATCTCTTGAGAGAATTCGAACACTACAACCATGACGTTAATTTGGCTATATCCTTTTTTCAGATCCTTGTTTGAAAAAGGTTTAGCAGCTAGCACGATTACCACTCATAAATCGGCTTTGAAGAAAATCTTTCAAGTAGGTTTTCAGATAGATCTGACTGAATCTTATTTCACATCTATCCCTAATGCCTGTGCTAGACTTAGACCTTCTCAGAGGCCTACTACAGTTTCATGGTTCTTAATGATGTCCTCAAACTAGCTTCAGATACTGACAACTCATCTTGTACATTCATAATGCTCCTGAGGAAGACATTATTCTTATTAAGCCTAGCCTCAGGAGCTAGAATTTCAGAACTGTCGGCTCTATCCAGGGATGCGGGTCATGTGGAATTCCTCCCATCAGGAGAAGTTCTACTTGCTCCGGATCGTAGCTTTTTAGCCAAAAATGAGGATCCTCTTGCAAGGTGGGCTCCTTGGAAGGTTATCCCACTTCCACAGGATCCTTCTCTCTGCACCCAGTATCAACTCTTAGAGCCTTTCTATCTCGTAACTTCTTCAAGATCCTCAGGTGCTCTTTCATGAGAGAAAAAAGGTGGTACTTTGTCAGTAAAAGGCATTAGACAGCAATCCTTTACTTCATTAAACAAGCCAACCCTGAGTCATTCCCAAAAGCACATGATATCAGGGGAGTAGCCACCTCAATTAATTATTTTCAACATATGAACTTTGAGGATCTTAGAAAGTATACTGGATGGAAATCCCCGACAGTCTTTAAACGGCATTATTTAAAGTCCTTGGATCTCTTTAAAGTTTTCAGCAGTAGCAGCGGGAAACATAGTTTCCCCTGATACTGTATAGTAGTTGTAGTATAGATCCAGGTCTCCTTTCCTACCTACATCAGCAAACATGCCTCACCCTATCGCCAGGCCTACTCAAATATCATAGCCTTAGCCGTTGAATCATATAGTGGATTGTCCCTTATTTTTTTTTTTGCTAGGGACATCCACACTTGTACTGATAATGTACTTCAGTGTACCTACCCTTATTTTTATGCTAGGGTAGGACACAATATGTTTGTATATATTCACCATTTTTTGTATTTATGATGAACTTCAGTGTACCTACCCTTATTTTTATGCTAGGGTAGGACACAATGTGTTTGTATATATTTTGCAATATTTGTATTAATGATGGATTCAGTGTACTACCCTTATTTTTATGCTAGGGTAGGACACATGAGTTTGTAATATTTTGTAATTTTGTAATTTTGTTAAGTAAATCCCTTTTTTCTTTATATTACATGCAGCACTGTAATTTACTGTAATTACCATTTAAGTACTTTAAGATTACTAACGTTCTATTATTTTACTGTTTAGTATAAGTTTAGTTTAAGTGCTTAGTTTGTATGCTGTAAATTGATTTACTTCATATTATATCCATCATTTTACACTGTTTTTCATTGTTCCTTTTTTCCATCTTGTCTGTTTCTCTGGTACTCTTTCATAGGCCGACACGAGCTGAGCCCAGAAAAGGATTTTTGGACGAAGGAAAAATCTATTCTGGGTGATTGGCTCGTGTCGCCCTATGAAACCCCCCCTTTATGGTTTGTTTTCCCCCCTTGCAGGACAAGATGTATTAGCTGTTTTAATTAAGGATGTCCGTAGGGGCGCTGCTGTCCGTGGCGTTCCTCTAGTAGTAGTAGTAGAGGCTGCATCGCCCGTTGGTATCAGCTCTCTCTTGGGGGGGATTCTTTGATAGGAAGTTCTAATTGGTGTTTGTCTCGTGGTAGTGTTTCACACTGCCCCTATACATCATACCGACACTTCTTTTTAAGAGTGAGCGAGTCAGTTTTACTGACATTTTTCTTAATTTGTTTTTCTCTGGTAATTTTAGGCTAATTTTACCTAGAAAGAATGATATTAAGGATACTTTCATTAGGGCGACACGAGCCAATCACCCAGAAATAGATTTTTCCTTCGTCAAAATCCCTTTTTAGCAGTTACTAACAAAAGCTTAAAAGTATGCATAGATCATACCTATCCTGTATTTCTGCCAAACTAGCTGATACAGCTACATCATTCATATCTTGTAGTGGAATAAGGCGCCCCTCACCATTATCTTCTCCAACAGATAACTGAAAAAAAATTACATGTAAACATAAGCATACACCAATTCTATTTATAACTTGAATAATGTCACCTCAATTTAACTGACAGCTCAAAATCCACTAAGTAACAAAGACATAACATGGGGATAACTTTCATAGCTTAGTCTAGAGTAATATCATATAAAGTATGTCTATCCTGACTGGTATTTTGTAATCATAATTAAATTTAAAACATAGAATTACTTACTATTCAAACTCAGAAATAAATCTGTAAAATGAATTGCTTCTAACAATATATGTAACAAATAAAACATAAACACTTTCTTTTTAAACATAATTGCCCCAAATTCTTCATTACAAAAAACAGAGAGAGAGAGAGAGAGAGAGAGAGAGAGAGAGAGAGAGAGAGAGAGAGAGAGAGAGAGAGAGCACACATTGTAAGTGTGGCGTATATCCTGATATGATGCATACATGTGCATATAACCTGTACACATATAAACATACTGGAAAATGTGTAACACTACATTAATGTTTTGTACAGTACAGTACTATATTTAGTAAGATCAACAGAAATAATTTAGGAGAGAGAGAGTTCTGTGCCCTTAGTAAATATTGTTTCCTAACATGATGCACAAAGAGGAAGGTGCTGGTTGCCTGTATGCGTGAATTTGTTCACTATCCACCTTCACAGGCACAGCCAGGAAAGTGTCAGTCAACATGAGGGTGTTTGTTCATTCATTCACCCTCCCACCCTAACAGGCAGAAACACAAAAGCCTCATCTACTGCCTAATAGCCCTGTTGCACTTTCAAGATTTCTCTGGTCAGTACAAAACATTTTTATCATTTTTATCAGACTTCGGCAAGTCTGTTAATTAATGAAATCCATAAGATTGAGGTATACCATAGTCTAACACATTAAACCATAAATCTAAATCAACGAACAATTATCAAAGAATTACCTATGTCACATTTTCTTAAATTTTTTCTATTAAAATAAAAAATCTAGTAAACTTACTGTAAACTTAAGATAAAAAGATTTTTCACTATTATTATATGTAATAACTGGAAAGCCTGGCTGCCTTTTTTTTCTTTCACCAGATTTTCAGTTCCAATGCACAAGTTACTATAAAACTCACAGAGTCATGATCACATTTCATAATCTCAACATCTGCCTGATTTCAAGAGACAGGAGCATTAGCTTCAAAGTTTGAGTACTTGTGTGAATACTAAAGTACATTCCACACAAGTTGTAATTAACATTTAAGCTCAAGTACTTGGTACTTAAATAACCAACACAGAATTTTTAAAATGAACTTTGGAAGAATTATTCCTCAATTTTAAGGACAAGCACTAGCCAGTTATTTCCACATTTAACTCATTACTTTTATGTAGCCTATTCATGCATCTGCATGACTAACAGACACTCCATAACAAGAACAAAGAAAAAAAGCCATTCCTCCACACAAACAGCACCAGTAAGTATATCTGAACAGCATACTATAATGGGCAAGTATACCATTCGTACCTCAAATCTCATCCTAAACAGATATCAGCCTTAGCCTTATGCTGTCTGACAACATACTATATCTAAATAACATACACTCAGGAAACAAATAAAAACATGAGTAAATAACATACACTCAGGAAACAAATAAAAACATGAGTACCTAACTTGCAGACATCCTTACATCCACAGCTGACATTCCAAAATGTACACCTGATCCACATGCAGTCCTAAACATTCCTGAAGTCTAAAAAATTCTTTGCTGGCACCTTGTAGAGGTCTTACACAGTCAAAATACTTCAAACAAGTTACCCAACTGAACCTTTTAACTCTTTAGAGCTTCATTTCTAAAAAAGATGGCAAATTTTTCATCAATTTGCATTTTTCATAGCTTACATACCTGAGGTCTTAACAACAAAATAATCTTCTATTGCCAGCTTGAAACCAGTTAAAAACAATCAAAGTTTGTAAAGCAAGGAATCTGTGACATCTGGCAACCCATACATATATGAGGTAGAAGCTGGTCACCGACCAAGCTTGTGACCTCGTGAGGCATCAGTCTTTCTTCCAATCCAGTACACGAGAGGGGTGGCTAGAAGAGGGCAGTATAATTTTAAGACCTTAGGTTTGTAAACTATGAAAAATGCAAATACAGGCAGTCCCCGGGTTACGACGGGGGTTCCGTTCTTGAGACGACGTCGTAAGCCGAAAATCGTCGTAAGCCGGAACGACGCTTGGAAATATGTCTTAAACTAATAAAAAGTTATAAAAACCTTACTTGTAATCCTTTGTTACACTACATGTTGTTTTCCTGTAGTTTTATGTACAAACCTGGAGTTATTTTCATAAAAGAATGCTGGTTCTTGAAGGTAAAAAAAACTATTGTAATTCTCTGGTGACACTACATTCTTGAAGTTTTATGTACAACCTGGAGTGATTTTGCCAAATCTTGAGGGCTACAAGAACAGCTGATTACTATTTAGTATCATATAGACTAATTAAAGTAAACGTATCTTTAAATAGGCTTATATATTAGTATCATCAAAACATTTCCTGCCATGAGTCAGAGGCCGTTTAATGAAACGAACACTTCTCTGTCCCTATCTGTTCAGAAAATAAACGTTACGTCAATCCCCGAGACCATTGTTTGCCGCCAAGGCGTCTCTCTCTCTCTCTCTCTCTCTCTCTCTCTCTCTCTCTCTCTCTCTCTCTCTCTCTCTCTCTCTCTCTGATCAAATTACACTGGAACCTTGACATACGATTGCCCTAATATACAAATGTTTTGAGATACAACAGAAAATTTGCGAAAATATAAGCTTTTGATATACAACGAAATATTTGAGATACGATTTTGCGATGAGTGTTAGTTGTATAGGCGACCAATAAATGGCGTTCAGTCTGTTTGTTTGTTGGTGCTGCATGTTAACACGTCGTTGTTTAGTTCGTTGTATTTGCGCCTATTTTTCGTGGTTATTTTGTCTATTTTATTATTAACCACGGGTCTCAAAGCTAAAGACAAAGCAGGTGATAAGAAAAAACCCAAGAATATTATTTCGATGGAAGCAAAACATGAAAAATTATAGCAAAGCATGAACGTGGCGTTCGTATCGTCGATTTGGCAAACGAGTATGGTCGAAATCCTTCTACAATATCCACGATCATCAAGCAGAAGAAAGCTATAAAAACCTTCAAAGGCATCACCATTATTTCTAAAACTACGAATGAAAAATTAAAAAATAAATAAAAATTAGTTTAGCAATGTTATTTCATTTGTTTGTTTTATTACGTAGTTTATAAGTGTACATACGTAAATAAAAAAAGAACAAATCATTCCCTGCCACCCTTCCCTACCTCTCCCCCTGCTGGCCTCACGTCATCTTTCGTTGTGGTAAGTAAAATTCCTTTCTTTTTTTTAATTGATTTTATTAACAGTTATTATCATTTATCACATTGCTATGTTTATTTTATCATTATGTGTGTTATTACTCGTTTATTTGTGTATAAATTTGTTGTATATTATATGTAATTTAGCTGTTTGTTTAGGTGTTGTTTCATAGCGCTAGAACAGATTAATACATATTACAGTTATTTTTAATGGGAAAAATGCTTTGAGAATACAACTGTTTTTGATATACGACGATGGTAACGGAAACAAATTAAATTCGTATGTCAAGGTTCCAGTTACTGGATAATGTCTCTTTGGATACTTCGATTTGCCAAATCTTGAGGGCTACAAGAACAGTTGATTACTATTTACTATCATATAGACTAATTAAGTAAACGTATCTTTAAATAGGCTTATATTATTATATCAACAAAAACATTTACTGGCATGAGTCCAGAGGCAGTTTTAATGAAACGAAACACTTCTCTGTTCTTAACTCGGAGCGTCGGAAGACGCTCTCTCGCTCTCTCTCTCTCTCTCTCTGATCAAATTACTGGATAATGTCTCTCTTTGGATACTTGGAATTTGCGTTGTAATCTAACCAGAAACTTCGTTTTGTTATTATTACTGGAAACAAGCAATGATTTTTTCATTATTTGCGCTTTTGGACTGTTATATGTAAACCTTTGCGCACCGCAAGCTAGTATGATTCATTCGCTCGGAAACTAGTTCCGCATATGAGGCGTCACTAAAAACATAGAAAAATACGACATAAAAAGTGTCGAAAATCATCATAACCTCAAAATTTTTTTTGTAATCTAACCAGAAACTTTTTTTTATTAATATACTGTGCTAAACTATAAAGGATTTTTATCATAGTATGCGTTTTTTTAAAAGCGTCGTTAACTCGGAGCGTCGGAAGTGTCAGCGTCGTAACCTCGGAACAAGCGTTGTAACCCAGGACGGATTTTTCCATTGAATATTTAAGAAAAAGCGTCGTAACCTCGGAACGTCGTAAGCCGGAAACCGTCGTAACCCGGGGACCGCCTGTAGATTAAAAAATTTGCCATTTGTTCATATACGGAACAAACCTTCGGTCTTAACAATAGAATAAACTTATGCTTTGGGGGAGGTAGAAGTACCCTGAACTGGCTGGGGGTTCAGCCCACCCAAACATCCTTCTTAGAAGAACGATTTCTAATGAAGGGGTCATACCCTGTGAGAGAATAGGTAGACAAATACCCAAAAACTCAGCCTGCTGGGTCCAGTAAAATGTGGAATGGCCAGATTCATTGCACTCATGGAAGATAAGAAGAACTTTGTCTGTTCCAGTAACAAACTTTTCAAGTCACAGGGATTTGTTACCACTCCCTTGCTAAAGGGAGGAGAACATGCTACTCAGAAGTAGATTTGTCTATTGTATAGGAACATAGCAATTAAGTATCACCAGTATGAATACCAGACTCACCTGTATCAGACCAGTTCTAGCATATGATATGTCTCTTCTTCAACCTGCCCAAAGGAAGAAGAAAGGAACAAAGAGAAAGAAAGGGACCAGCCAACTTAATCATTCTCTCTAACACATAAATTGCCCTGTCAGGGGCTAGATGAGCCACACAACCTGTTGAGCAGCCACCACAGGGCCCAAGGAAAACATGTCCAAGGACCTGTGGAGATTATCCTTCAAATAAAAGGAAGTGAATGTAGTTTCACATCGCCAAGAACAGCTCCCAGACATTTGTCCGATGGACATTTGGCCGACGGACACTTGGTTGACAGACATTGACCGAAAATGTAGTAAACATACCTACATGTATGTCACACCCACTATCATTCTCTTAATTATAACAAGCAATCTTAACAGTTCCAAAACAATCAGCATTTACTTTGAGTTTACCATCTCAATTGTTGAATTGGGTAACTGCCATTTTCAGCTCAAACATTGAACCAGCCATGCTGAAACAAAACCAACTTTGTTAGTAATCTTAATGTGGAACACTTCTGAGAGACCACACAAGGTCTTTCACGGACTGCAAACTCTCTAGAGGGATGGCACAGGACATTTGAACAGGACAATCACCCACCTATTTGCCATCTAGTTTCAAAGCTAAGGAAAGAGCAATCAAATAGGGAGTTAACAATTGAGATGGTAAATTCAGGGGTTGCATTGAGATGATCGAAGAAGTATATCGGATATTAAACACGGGCCTCATGTCATCATTGAGAAATATGAGGAGTATCAAAAAAGGGATTTTGACGTAAGGAAAAATCTATTTCTGGGCGATTGGCTCGTGTCGCCAGCGAAATATCCTTTAATCTATATTTCTAGGGTAAATGTACTAACACATACCAGAGAATAAATAAATAAAGAAAAAAGGTCAGTATAACTGACTCGCTCACCCTCCAAGAGGGTGTCGGTATGAACACTATGGCGAGTGAGACCACTACCACGAAGCCAAATGCCAATAGAATTCTCCCACTACAAAACCCTCCAGAGGAGAGCCGACCCACAGAGTGGGCAGCAAGTACTACTACTACTCCATCCCATGCTGCCGACTGCTGCGCCTCTGGTGGCCATCCTGAAGTTAGCAGACAATCTTGGGCGATGGGATGGGTAGGGCGGGATTTTCGCTGGCGACACGAGCCAATCGCCAGAAAAATAGATTTTTCCTTACGTCAAATCCCTTTTCGGGCTCAGCTCGTGTCGCTGCGCGAAATCGTACCAGAGAAATAGCACAAGATTGTAAACAAAAAAAAAAAAAAAAAAAAAAAAAAAAAAAAAAAAAATCAATAAAATAAAGTAGGTCTCAAATAAAAGATAAAATAAAAGTAAAAGAATATAATTGCTAATAAGGATACATATACACAGTGATACAAAATAGAAATATTGCTTAAATTACACTTAATACTAATAATATTTCTTAACTTAAGGTAATTTACATATATACAGAGGTAATATGGCTTATAGTATCAAAATGGTATCTGTGTAAAGCTATTGTATCAAAATTCCAGAGCAATTAACATAATAAGGTGAACAAAACAAACTCAACAATAATAATTATAAAGGAATGTATATGACTTAATATACAAACCCGTAACCATTACAATTAAGATGTATCCCCTACATAAAAATAAGGGGATGACATCCATGAGATCAAATATCCATAATCATTGTGAGTGTCCCTAGCAAAAAATAAGGGACACCCACCACATCATCATAAAAGCGCTAAGACACAAGGGTGACCGTAAATGAACAGGCAGGATAGACGAACTGTGGTGAGGCAGGTATAGAGGACTGGATCTTCTACTAAAGATTAGTTAGAGTCAGGGGAAACTATGTTACCCGCTGCTACTGCTGAAAATTTCAGAGCTTCCAAGGACTTTAGGTAATGACGTTTGAACACTGTCGGCGATTTCCATCCAGTATACTTTTTCAACTCATCGAAGTTCATATGTTGGAAATAGTTAATTGAGGTGGCTACTGCCCTGACATCATGTGCTTTTGGGAAAGAGTCAGGATTGGCTTGTTTAATGAAGTACAGGATTTGTTGCTGATGCCTTTAATAGTATAAAGTGCCACCTTTTTCTCTCTTAAAGAGAGGACCCGATGAGGATGAGGAGGTCCTGGACAGAAAGGCTCGTAAGGCTGAAACTGGGCAAAGAGATACATCTTGTGGAAGGGGGTAGTACTCTTCCCATGGTTTTTTTCCCACCTCATCAAAGGATCTTCATTTTTTGCTATAAAGCTACGTTCCGGAGAAAGTAGCACTTCCCCCTGTGGAAGGAACTGAATATGATCGGATCTCTGGATAAAGCCAAAAGTTCTGAAATTCTAGCTCCTGAGGCCAAGCTTAATCCATGATACTGACGTAGGCCTTACAGAAGGTCTAAGTCTAGCACATGCCTTGGGAATAGACGAGAAGTAGGAATCCGTCAAGTCTATGTTGAACCCAAATTGAAATATCTTTTTCAAGGCTGACTTGTTTGTCGTAAACGTGCTAGCTGCTAAGCCTTTTTCAAATAGGGATCTGAAAAAGGATATAGCTGAATTAATTGTCATGATTCTAATATCTGATTCTCTCAGGAAGATTGCTAACTTTTTGACAGCAGCATCATACTGTCTCAAAGTTGAATCTCTTTTATCGGATTCCAAGAAGAGAATATTCTGAGGGTCAATATTCGCATCCCTTTTCGCTGCAAACTTCATGAAATCCATAAAGTTAGGGTTTTGAGAATCCCTGAGGAAGCGAACACAGTCTTCGTTTGTACTGACTGGGAGAGCCTGGGATTGGGGATCCGAAGAGGACGGAAAGACCCAGTTCCAGAATTAGGGGATACCAATTGCTCTTCGGCCAGTCTGGGGCTACTAGAGCCACTTGACCCTTGAATGTCCTGAGTTTGTTTAACACTTTCATGAGAAGATTCACTGGAGGAAAGACATAAAATCTTCTCCCAGTTGTTCCAGTCTAGAGCCAGGGCGTCCGTGGCATAGGCCAGAGGGTCCAGGTTGGGGGCCACATAACACGGGAGTTTGTGGTTCGCTTGAGATGCGAAGAGATCCACCTGTAGACCTGGAACTCTCTGAAGGATCCATTGGAACGAACTGTTGTCCAGTGACCATTCCGACTCTAGAGGTACTGATCGGGATAGAGCATCTGCTATGATGTTTTCTCACTCCAGCTATATGAGTGGAGGAGAGATGCCAACTGAACTTGTCCGCCAGGGAGAAGATGGCTACCATGACATGATTTAGATGACGTGACTTGGAGCCTCCTCTGTTATATCAATGTACTACCACTGCGCTGTCCAGGACTAGCTTTATGTGGGAGTACTTTGGCGGACGAATAACCTTTTTTAGAGTCAAGAACACTGCCATTGCTTCCAGTACGTTTTATATGGAACTGACGGAACTGAGGTGAACCACGTTCCTTGAACCTTCTTGAACTGGGAATATCCTCCCCAACCGCTTAAAGACGCGTCTGTGTGGATGGTGATCCCTGGTGGAGGAAAACTGAAGGGGCACTGACACCGACAAGTTCTTGACTTTCGCCCACGGCCGGAGTCGATTCTTTAGAATCAGAGGGACTGAGGATAATTTGTCCCTGGCCCTGACATTTGATCGTGAGCGCCAGATTCTGGTTAGGTCTATCAGTTTGGCTTTCATTAGATGTTCGTCACTGATACAAACTGGAGCGAACCCAGGATCCTTTCCTGAGTCCTTCTTGACGCCAGTTTGTGACTTAGAAATTGCTTTACTGACTTCGCTATTTCCTTCCTCTTGGTTGATGGAATCGGACAGAGTATGGGAGGATAGATTCCATTGAATGCCCAGCCACTGAAAGTTTGACTCTGGAGTGAGTCTTGACTTGGTCCTGTTTATCTTGAAGCATAGATATTCAGGAACTGAATCACTTTCAGTGTTGCTTTGTTGCATTCCTCGACTGTTGAAGCCCAGATCAACCAATCGTCGAGATACGCTACTACCATAACCCCTTGCGACCTGAGTTGTTGCACTACTACTTCCGCCAGCTTCGTAAACACCCTGGGTGCTACGTTGAGGCCCGAAAGGAACTACCTTGAAGGAGAATGTCTGGTCTCCTATCTTGAAGCCCAGATACGGACGGAAGTGTCTTGCAATGGGATATGATAGTAAGCGTCTGTAAGATCGATAGAGGTGGTGACGGCCCCACGGGGAAGTAAGGTCCGCACCTGCGAGATCGTGAGCATCTTGAACTTGTCGCAGCGAATGGCTAAGTTTAAGCGGGACAAGTCTAAGATTACCCTTCTTTTTTGTGAGCCTTTCTTTGGCACGCTGAACAAGCGTCCTTGAAATTTTAACCTTTTGACTCTCGCTATAGCTCCTTTCTGAAGGAGATCCTCCGCGTACTCCGTCAATTCCTTGGAAGGAAGTTGGCGGAAAGGTCTGGTATGGAGGTGGGTTCGCTAACCAGCTCCAACCCAGGCCTTTTGAGACAATGCTCTGAGCCCACTTGCTGAAGTTCCACCGGTGGCGAAAGTGAAACAGCCTCCCTCCTACCTGAATTTCCTCATTGGTTCTGGTAGCCTCCTCGGCCTCCCCTGAAATGTTTTCCCCTATTAAAGGGACCTCCCGATCCTCTCCCACGAAAGGAACGCTTACCTCTGCCTCCCTTACCCGAGCGGTCATACTTCTGTGAAGCTTGACCCTCGAAGACCTGGTTGTAGGCCGGAGAGAGGGCATAAGAGGTGGAGGGCTGAGGCTGAGGAGAGATAACATAAATCGGCTGCGACTGAGCCTTTGAGGTGGAAGGTTGGGCTGTTTGCACTAAAGGAACAGCCGGAACTTGCTGAGAGAACGCGTGGCTGCTTCTTCTGGTAGGGCTGGAAACGTCTAGGTTTTCCTTTGAGCCTTACCCTTACCGGCTTGGTCCTGTTAGTCTCTTGGCCGTAAGACCCCCAACGGTCTTTAAGGCTCTGGTTCAATCTTGTAGCCTCTGACTGAAAACCTCCTTAACCACGCTTACTGGAAGAGGTCTGCTCCCCAGATGCTTGACGTGAGCAACTTATTCGGCTCGTGCCGAATTGTTGCCTCTTGTAGGACATGTTTCCTACAATTCGTCCTAGCAGTGGGCGAAACTCAAACATGTCAGACTGCACCGTTTGAGTCAAAGATTTGGTAAGAAGCTTGAAGAGCGGTTCCGACCCATAGGCAATGGTAGCCACCTCGGTCATAGCCATGGAATTAAGAGACCTGGCTAACCGCGATTTGGCATCAAATTCTGCCTGAATAAGGCTATCTGGAAGCCTAGGTAGCTTCTCACCAAACTGCTCCATAGCACAGTCTGGTTTGAGTTTGCCAGCTGAGAAGGTGTTAGGTAAATCTTCCCACAATTCACCCGGCTGAAGGAAGTAACGGAGATGTAGGATCTGCTTCTCCAGTTGAGGCATGGAGTCCACCTTCTGGGGGGCTGCTGGAATAGTAATCGTCGCGATCTTTGTCAGGAAAGGGAGCGGGGTACTCTCTTCCATCGCAAAGATCGTAAACGGACCCTTAAAAGGTTGGATTTTCGTGTTGGAACAATCCATGTCCTCTAGACACCTGAGCATTCTCTATGAGCCTGGTCACGCGAATAGAGGACTGTCTCCTTTGGTACTTTATCATCCCGAGTCATGGCTGCGGCTGTGAGCCTGGCGTAGCCTATGAACACTGGGGGCTGAAGGTCTTCCGGGTAGAACTCGAAGTCCTCAAACCCTCCGAGTTCCACATTCCGGGATAGAGATTAGCCCGTCTTGGAAGGGGGCGTATGACGCTACTCTCCACGGGTTGTTCATTGAGAACGGAGGTAGAGAGTCATAGGGGGAAGTGAGCTCCACCTGTGCTGAAAGGTGGAGGAGAAGCTAGAGGAGCTTGGCTCAGTCCGGCTATGATGTTGTCCTGAGAGGTAATCCTATCAGACAACCGAGAGATCATTTGTTCCATGCTATTTTTCAGAGACCCAACCAGATCTCCCACTTGTTGTAACAAACCAGCGTTGGAGTCCAAAGCCGGAGCTGTAGCGGAGGTGGAAGGGTGGCTCTGAACTGGAACCAAGGGTAGCGAAACTGACGACTCCGCTGGAGTGCGAGATCTCTCCCTGGAGGATCTACTCCCCTCCGAGGACTTAGAGCCGGACCCAGAAGCTTTAGATCTCTCTGCTCCGAGGTTCCTAGCCGGAGACTTACGAGAGGAGGATGACGCCGAAGCCGTCTTCTTAGACGACGACGACGCCTTCGTCAAGGTTTTCACCCGCTTGACCCTTGACCTTGGGTCTAACTGAAGCGTCAGGAGAAGTATAAAGTTCATTACCTGTAAAGCCTTGGAAGGATGGAGAGGTTGCAGGAGTAGAAGAACCAGTTGCACCCAAGGGTATCCCTTGGGTTGTCCAACGAACTTACCTCGACCAACAGGTCGTCTACACCTACCATAGGTTTCCACATTAATGTCAAGCGTCGCGACTTCCGAGGAGATGTCCTGGCCTTGGTCCGTCAACGAGGCAGCCAGCTGTTGCTGGATGAAAGCGATAGTCGGGGCCGCCTCTGCTGGGTCGACGTAGCCTGTCGCCTTGCCTCCGGGGAAGATTAGTACCGCCAACCTCTTCTCAAGGATGTAGGGCATACCCTTGGCGGCGTTCTTCCCGAAACCGCCGACCCAGGCCCGCAGGGTTGCCAGTGCGGTATCCCTCACAGCCGGAGCCTGGAAGAGAGGGGTATTGATTAGATTTGAAGAATAACTTAAAACTAAAATCAACTTAAAGCTTAACTTAAAATTATAGGGGCTATAAGACCCCCACCCCTGAATTTTACCTTAAGTTAGTAATTAATGTAAAACTTAAGCGCTATAACAAATGAGAACCAGTACCGGAGTTGGAATACTTACCCCGTCTAAGAGCTGGCTCACCAGATCGTAACAGATGGTACACGTCTCGTGGTACCAGACCTGGAATGTCCCGTGCGGAGTCGCGCATGGAGCATGGGACCGGCAAACTTCGTGTCCACAAGGGTCTGGATGCTCACAGTGGTGGTCTGTAAGTGAAAAGACACATGAGTATCTTAAAGACTATCACTTACAGGCTAAAGGACCAGAAGAAACTCCGTTGCATGCCGGAGCTCGGAAAAAATTTGGGCATAACCCCTCCCTTAATCGCCTGAATAGGCTATAACCCCGGAAAGATCCGGTGAGACAGGTAAGGGAGGGGGATGGTTTTAAGGTACTTAAGATAAACTTAATAGTTTAACCTAACAAAACTTAAACCTAAAGCTCGAACGTACCGGACTAAGTCCAGTGCGTGTCGGAGTGTTGTAACTCAGCGAGACGGAGAGGTTAGAAGGGACCAACTGTATGTTCCGGTCCACTCTGCTGGGTGGACTAGCACCTTTCCGCTGGGATGCCAGGACTCCGGTGGTTAAAGGAGCCCTAGTAAGGTGGGAAAGAGCGAGAGGACATACAGACTCAGGCTAGCAACGGGTGGAGCGACGGTAGCAAAGGAGGGGGGAAAGGCCAGTCCCCCCCCACCTTACCATCCGGCCGGACCAGAGAAGCCGGAGAGGTCGAGTCCAGTCTGGGTCTGTCCCGTCCCTCTACCCCCTCCGCCTGGGGGGAGAGAGGGAGGCAGGCTCGGGTAGCGGAGCGAGCATGGGCAGACCGACCCACCCCCCCCGACTCTATGGAAGAGCGGGAGGGGGTGGGGGGGAAGGTGACTGGACAGGCGTCTGGCTGCCTCGTGATCATGTAGGGACCACGAGGCGGTAAGAACAAAAACAAAAACAACTAAGCCTAGAACAAACCAACTGATCAGAGAGATGCTATCGGGAAGCAACCGAACTGATGAGCGGTAGCATATAGGCCCAATGGACCATAACCAACTGATCGAGAAGATGCTATCGGGAAGCAAACCGAACTGATGAGCGGTAGCATATAGGCCCAATGGGCCATGACCTAGGCTAAGCAAGCCAGACGCCTAACTAACCTAAACAAATATCATAAATAAATCAAATGAATAATAATAATGAAAGAAAGAAAACAACATAGTAGGAGAAAAAATCCAGGAGTGTACGACTAACCCGAAGGCAAGTCTACCACTCAAAGCTAGCCGAGGCCGATACTAAGAGCCGTGGCTAGGGTCTGGATGGAAGGAGCCTACATAAGGTAAAAGACATGCATGCATGACAAAACCGTGTAGACCGTACCCATAAACAAAGCGGATAATTAAAATAGAGCGTACATAAGTAAGGGGATGTTCTGGGTATGGGTGACCAAGAACGAACCCACCACGAGCAAGAACCATGCTGCCATGCTTCCGACCTAGAGTTCGTATTTATACCTAAAAAACGGCAAATACGGGCTCAGGGCCGGAAAAAACCAACTAGCAATAAACACTGAGTACTTAACTTAGCTGCTGCGATGGCTGCACGCTCCATGGTAAATAAATCCAAAGAAAAGGGCACAAAAAACACCGAGAAAAAAAGGGCACGTGTGAATCGTGTGCGCTAACTGAAAAGGATGGCCACAGAGCGCAGCAGTCGGCAGCATGTGGGATGGAGTAGTAGTAGTACTTGCTGCCCACTCTGTGGGTCGGCTCTCCTCTTGGAGGGATTTTGTAGTGGGAGAATTCTATTGGCATTTGGCTCGTGGTAGTGGTCTCACTCGCCATAGTGTTCATACCGACACCCTCTTGGAGGGTGAGCGAGTCAGTTATACTGACCTTTTTCTTTATTTATTTATTCTCTGGTATGTGTTAGTACATTTACCCTGAAATAATAGATTAAAGGATATTTCGCGCAGCGACACGAGCTGAGCCCAGAAACTAGGTTTTCTGAGAGCAACTGTGCACAATCTTTGCTTATAAAATAATAGATCTTCTGAGAGCAATTGCGCACAATCTTTACATACTTATGAACATACAGATTTTCTGAGAGCAATTGCACACAATCTTTAAATACTTAAGAACATACATCTTATTGTATTTCTTTATCTAACTGGTTTTATTTTTTTTCTAATAAGCTGTTAATTAAAATACTTAAAAGTATTGCTTGTTACTATTCGCCGACCAAATGTTTGTTTGGCCATATGTCCGTCAACCAAATGTCTGTTTGGCTAAATGTCCGTCGGCCAAATGTCCTTTGGTTAAATGTCCAGCCATGGCCTAGAAACAGCATTCAAAATTCTATGAACAAGCATGTTCTTCTTAAAAGCTAGAGAGGAACTTAAGCCTCTGATGTGATGCGCCCTAGGATGTACAGTCTCCATAAAAGAACTAGAAAGAGTGGAGTTTCAATTGGCATCTGACACCTGCTTCCAAACTTCCTTATCTTGAGCTGCAAAGTTGAACAAACTCATGTTGCAGTCATGGACACCATACAGAATTAAACTAAGAATCTCTGAGACTAAAAATATATATTTTATACAAGTGATCTTGGTTCAATATCAATGGAGCCTTTTTCGAAGGGAAAATGATAAAAGTAGAAAACAAGTGCTCCTTCTATCATATCTTTCAGTAACTTTCTTATCCATGTCTATCCTCGGCTAATCACAAGGCATTATATTGAGTTCTTATCAAGAACCTTTAAGCCAACAGGGCTGCATCACAAAAATGCCAACCATGTTAAGAGTATCTTCAGTGTCAAGATACAACTTTACCATGTTTAACCTTGAGTACCTGGACAGAGTTCTTTATCAACCAAATGGATGAAAAGTTAAAAAGTACTACACAAAAAGGGCAATAAATATTAAACCATAATTATGACTTATCCAAATGAACAACCATGAGCAACAAAACAGTGAAGACAATACAGAATGATGATATACATTAAAACCAATACAACTGAAGATGGCATTAGTAGACCTATTCTACAATAGACACAGCACATTGGGCAAGTAAAACATTCTACACAATATCAAAGTCTACCAAAGAATGACAGCTATCATAAAAGCAGCTGTCTTATGCACACACACATGCACACCAAACATCAGTTTGTTAATAGTGTGTTCTGACTAAAAATTACAAGATAAGTCTTTTGTACAGAGACAACAAAACATGTGAATAAAATATACAGCAAAACCACACTAACCTCTGATGGTTCTAAAAAGTAAGCTCTTGTGCCATCTGGATTAGCTTTTATGATTACATTTCCACTGAAGGCTGGTGTTCCACTGGATATACCTGAATTTCGACCAACATTAGAATCCCCTCCAGGGTCATGTAACTGTACTAGCTGAATAGGTAAAGACAGCACAGTCCCATTTGGATCAGTTATAGTACCTGTAAAGAGAATGTTTTCATAAAGAATCAGTTTATGTAATCTATTAGTACAGAAACAACAACCTGTCACATTACTTTTGAAAGGGAAATATATATGGAAAACTGTCAACTATTATTCATACACTACTATTCATACAGATACATGACAGCCAAAGCACTATGAGGGTCTAACTATTGTGCTACACACCATTAACCTTAAAGTTATATCACATGTATACTCACCTTGAGATACAATGTGTGAATTTGTCAAGAAAGATCCAGCAGACTGGGTAAGCTCATACTGTAGCTCTCCATCATCTCCAACTACTACTGTTCCGGCACCAAGATCAGAGTTAGTTACCTCACCCACCTCCATGATTTGTTACCTGAAGAGATTCTAAGAATAAACAGGAAATTAGAATACAGTAAACAGTACTGATATATTCTCTATATAACACAGCATAATCTCAAACAATTTTCACATTACATAAGGACTGTTAGCAGTAAGTTATTCTTCGTTATTCTTCAAAGAAGTATTGTCTCTTCTCTCAACCCTGAGATATGTCTGACTATATGGGGTACCTAAAGGACTTTTCCTTCCATAGCAGGGACAAGGTGGGGTAACTGATGTGGGAATATGACAAAAGAATATGGTTTGCATACAGGCAGTCCTGTGTTACGTCAGCCTCGGCTTAAACCGTTCCAAGCTTACGGCGTTTTTCAGATTTATTCATCAAATAATTTGTTTAGGGTTACAGCAGAGGTTTCGAGGTTATGTCGTTTCAGTCTTACAGCGACAGAAGAATATTTAGTATGCCTTTTTGAATGAAATTCTACAAGATCATGGGTGCACACTTCACCAGAAGCAGGGTGAATCAATTGGGAAGTTTTCAAGGCAACTAAAGGTAAGGCTTTCATCATTTTATTTCTCATTTTTAGCTACAGGCAGTCCCCGGTTATTGGCGGACTCGGTTATCAGCGATACGATTTTAGGCGCTGGTCTAGCGCCATAAAGTCAACGATTTATGGAGCCATAACCACTTATCGGTGCCATAAGGGTTCTTATGGTGCACCATACGGGTGCTTATGGCACCATAAGGATTCTCATGGTGCCAATAACTAGTTATCGGTGCCATAAGCCCCATTATGGTGCCATAAATCACTGATTTTTGGTTAATGGCAGTTTTTGCTTATCAGCACACCCCAGGGAATGGAACCCCCACTGATAACCAGGGACTGACTGTCTACGGTGTTCCAGTTTAAGTCGTTTTCCAGTATACATAGCCTTTCAGGAACAGAACCCCGAAGTAAACTGGGGACTGCCTGTACCTATGAAAAAATACAAATTACTTTAAGAATTTGGTACTTGTTCATATAGAAATAAAACAGTTGTCTTTGATGGAGATTTACCCATACAGTGGGAAGATGGTCTCTCAACTGCCTAGCAAGCTGAATGTTCCATTCAGATATGCCATGTTCATAGTCATGATAATGAGCAGGAACCAATGGCTTCAACAACCACAATAAAATCACAATTTTTGAAAGTAAATTGTATTTTTCCTAACTATACAAACCTGAAGTCCTTTACATAAGGAATTACTATTCGGCGCCAGCTTGACCAGTCGTAAGATTTACTAACAAGGTAGTTTGGCAGTAACTGCTTGTCCAATGGTCGGGGGTCCCGCCCAACTGGAAGTAAACAAATCACTTTGCTTTAGGCCCAGGAACAGAGTGAGGGGTGGCATGAGGTGGGACTATATGTAAAGGACCTCAGGTTTGTATAGTTAGGAAAAATACAATTTACTTTCAAAAATTGTGATTTGTTCCGACACGTTATACAAACCATCGGTCCTTTACATAAGGAAGCCTCACTTACTGGTGGGAGGAATCTGAGTCTTGTAAGGCAAAGGGGGGGAACCTAGCCTCTGTCCAACTGATCGGAGTGTGCACTGCAAGATCAGTGGTCAGGCCTCTGGACCAATTCATATGAGGGAGGCAAGCGTACCTCTTATTAATAGCAAGCAAGAACTAGGTCCTAAATAAGAAGCCAAATATAAAGTATTGGGTTTGTTTATTAATGGTGTCCACTTCCCCCCTTGCAAGGGAAGGGACGGATAAATGCTTCTATCCCTAATGAAAGGGATAGAATGGAGCTCGGTTCCGTAGCTTACCTGCATCGTCGTCCTGTTCATTGTTGTGACGACCGCTACCCTCTCCCCGCAGGGAGAGGGAAGAAAAGAGGAGGAAGAGGAGCCAGTCACACTCTCATTCACTCTCCATTCATGCAGTTTCACAAGGACGAGATGCTACCTTGTCCTAAGGAGCTGGGTAAGCTACACAACTTGTTGAGCAGCCACCATGGGTCGCAAGGAAAAAGTGTCCAAGGATCTATGGGCAATATCCCAAAGGTAGGAGGTGAAGGTGGTCTGGTTGGACCACACCCCTGCCTTCAGCAACTGTGCAACGGACAAGTTCTTGCGGAATGCAAGGGTTGGACTAATGCCTCTGACTTTGTGGGCTCTCGGACATAAGGTACTGGTGTTGGCACTCCTGTCTGAGTCGTACGCTTTCCTGATTACGTCATGAAGCCAGAAAGAAACAGAGTTCTTGGACACTTCTTTCTTGGTCACCCCTGTGCTAACGAAAAGGCGTCTACACTCAGGCCTGAGGTGTTGAGTTTTTTTCAGGTAGCACCGTAGCACCCTCACAGGACAAAGCAGCATCTCATCCGCATCATTATTGGTGAAGTCTTCTAGGGAGGGGATCGTGAAGGACTTGAACCTGGGACGAAATCGAGCATAACCGATCCCCATCCCCTCAAGTGTTTAACATCGAAGGAAAGACCGTGAAGTTCTCCTACTCTCTTCGCCGATGCCAGGGCCAACAGAAAGACAGTCTTGAGGGTCAGATCCCTGTCTGACAACTCTTGGAGCAGCTCATAGGGTCTGCATGTCAAGCTCCTTAAGACAAGAGTCACATCCCACCCCGGAGGCCTGAGTTCCCTGGGTGGGCAAGACATCTCAAAGCTCCTAATTAGGAGAGATATTTCCATGGAGGAGGAAATATCGACTCCTTGTAGTTTAAGGACTAGGGCCAAGGCAGCTCTGTAGCCTTTGACTACGGAGACAGAGAGGAGCTTCTCTCAGCGAAGAAAGATGAGGAAATCCGCTACCTGCTGAAGAGTGGCTCTGAGCGGAGAGAGACCCCCCATCTATGACACCAACCAAAGAAGACAGACCACTTTCCCTAGTATACTGCTGCAGAGGGCTGTCTGAGGTATCCAGCCACCTCTCTTGCTGCTCGGCGAGAAAAGCCTCTCGCTCACAAGAGATGGTGGATAACCGGCAGCTGTGAAGACACAGGGAATGAACTGCCTGGTGGTACCGTTCTATGTGCGGTTGGCACAGCAGGTTGTGCCATGGGGGAATCTCTCGTGGTGCCTCTGAGAGAAGAGCCAGCAGGTCCAGATACCAAACGGCCTGAGCCCATTGGGGTGCCACCAGAATCATCCGAAGATTGCTGGTGACCAGCACCATGCTGATCACTTGGGAATCAGGCAGAACAGGGGAAAGGCGTAGACTACGAGGTTGTCCCACGGGTGTTGGAACGCGTCCTCTGCAGCTGCCCAGGGGTCCGGAACAACTTAGAAGAAAACCTGAAGTTTTCTGTTGTGCCGGGTGGCGAACAGATCCACTACTGGACGCCCCCATAGGTTGAAGAGCCTTTCCACCACATCTGGGTGTAGAGACCATTGAGTCCCAATCACCTCATTCTGGTGGCTGAGCTTGTCTGCCACTACATTCCTCTTGCCTGGAATGTATCTGGCTGACAGCTCTACTGAGTGAGCTATGGCCCACTCGTGCACCTGCATCATCAACTTGTGCAATGGGAGGGACACTAGGCTCCCGTTTGTTGACATATGCCAGATACTGTGGTGTTGTCACTCATCAACACCACCGAATGTCCCATCAGTTGCTCCTGGAACTCTTGGAGTGCGAGGAACGCAGCCTGAGTTCCAGGAAGTTGTTGTGAAGGTGCCTGTCGTGATGGTTCCATACTCCTGCAATCAACAACTCTTCCAGGTGTGCGCCCCAATCCTCGGTCGATGCGTGAAAACAGCAGCATCTCTGGAGGGGGAGTGCGCAGGAGCACTCCTATTAATAGGTTTCTGTCGCCTAGCCACCAGGCCAGGTCCTCCCTTACTTCCTCCATGAGAGGAACCAGGAAGGATTGTGGATCCTGTGCCTGTGACCAGCACTCCATTAGTCTCCACTGGAGAGACTGTAGGCGAAGACGCCCGTGAAGAACTAACTTCTCTAGTGACGACAGGTGACCGATCACGACTTGCCACTGCTGAGCTGACTGTTCCTGTCGTGACAGGAACCGTCTGTCTGCCTCCCTGAACCTGCTGATCTGCGAGTCTGCGGGGAAGACTCGTGCTGCTACCGTGTCGATCAGCATTCCCAAGTACTTTATCCTCTGCTTGGGTTCGAGATCTGACTTCTCAACATTTATCACGATCCCCAGATCACGGCATAAGTTGAGGAGTTGATCTCTGTCCTGCAGCAACTGCGAGCGGGAGCTCGCCAGGACTAACCAATCGTCGAGATACCTCAGAAGACGTATCCCTACCGAGTGGGCCCAAGCCGTCACCAGCGTGAACACTCTAGTGAACACCTATGGGGCGGTTGAGACCAAAACAAAGTGCCCTGAATTGGTACACCGTCCCGTCGAGGATGAAGCGGAGGTATTTCCTGGAGGATTGATGGATGGGTATCTGGAAATACGCGTCCTTCAGATCCACCGAAAGCATGAAGTCGTTCTCCCTGATGGAATCAAGCACTGAACGTGCTGTTTCCATCATGAACAGAGTCTGGCGAACGAATCAGTTCAAGGGAGAGAGATCTATCACCGGGCGCAAGCCCCCCGAGCACTTCTCCACCAGGAAAAGTCGACTGTAGAAGCCCGGCGACTGATCCCATACGATCTCCACAGCACGTTTGCTCAGCATGGCTTCTACTTCCTGCCGAAGCGTCAAGTCCTTGGTCGAGCCACGAATGTAGGTTTGCAGATGGACCGGGTTGGAGGTGAGGGGTGGCCGAGACTCGAAGGGTAGTAAATATCCCTCCCAAAGGATGTTCACTATCCAGGTCTCCACACCATAGCGCTGCCATGTTGCCCAATGGCTCGCCAGGCAACCCCCCCACTTCCGGCAGCAGGTGAGGGGAAACTCCGTCCCTAGCATTTCCCTCCTCTCTTCGACTTCTTCTTCCCAGATCCTCCTCAAGAGAAGGACTGGGAGGAGGGCTGGTTGCGATCACCCCTTACACCAGAAGTGGAAGGCAGCAGAGTCTTTCCTCTTGGCTTCAACGAGGCGATTGTCTTGGCCGCCAAGGAAGCGCTAGCTAAACTCTTGGGCTTAGCCGCAGTCGTCTGAGGTTGCCCAGCCACCTTGGAGACTGCCTGGTGGACAAGACGGTCACTGTCGTCAGTGCGCCACTGTTCCACCGCAGCGTCCACCATCTCTCTGGGAAAGAGAGAGGAGGAACTCCGCACCAGTCCGTTGCGAAGAGCCAGGGCCGCCTCACTCCCAGCCGCCCTGGTCACTCGGGTGAGAACAGCGTCTCTACGCCGGAGAACCAGGTTGGCCCACAGGTTAGCCATCTGGTGGGCCAGGTAGGAGATGGCCCTACCTCCAGACTGGCACAGTCTCACCAAAGCCGGGTCCCCTTCAGGAGTGATGTTCCCCAAGGAGGCCTGCGGCTTTCGACACTGTGAGGGACCACTGGTCGATCCAGGAGACTGCTTGGAATGCTGCCATTGCGGTAGATTCCAAAGCAAGTCCCTCTTGCTGTGAGAACCAGAGGTTCTCTGACAGGAGCTGCTGCAGAGACACCCCCGGAGTTAGCCTAGCTAGCTCCAAATTAACCTGTTTGGGCGGCAGAGGGTCCTCTGAAGGCACGTAGAAGCGCCTCTGTCGTGGTAGAGGTGGAGGAAGGAGCTTGGAAGACCTATCGGACCGAAGCAAACCCTCCTGTCCGGAGATGAGAGTCCACTTGGCTCAGTACGCTGTCAGCCAAGGCCAATCGCGGCAGACTCACCATCGTCCTGGGTTCCTTCTTAGGTCCCCAGAACGACTCCAAGCTCGATGTGGGCTCGGAAGATGGGAGTGGCGATCCTTCCCCGAGGTCGTTGTGCCGATGAATCAGCGCAATAACCTCCACGAATGACCCCTGGATCTCAGGAGTGACTGCATCCTGTGGAGACGGACCGTCAAGCCCGTCCAGCGAGAATGCTTCCCGAGACCCTCCTCCTTCCACAGGAGGAACCACAACAGACCCCTCCTGGTCTCCTTCTGCCACTTGCACATACGATCTGGTCGGTCCTAGGACCGTGCCAGGTTCGTAGGGCGTTGTGGCAGGATTGCGAGGAGCGCGCCCCTCGCGATCACTCCTGATCGCCTCGCTCTTCCCGGTGAAGCCCGACGAAGTTGAACGGATCGGAGAGGAAGACCTGACGCTTCCCCCGTGCCCACCAGCAGAACCGGTGTGCTGAGGGGGCTGCAGGCGATCACCAACCCGCGGTGGCGATCGAGCTGCAGGCCTGGTCGAGCGGCTCTCCCGGGGAGAGCGGCTGGACTGAAAACAGTGGCGACAGTCCCGAGCGTCAGAAGAGCTGCTGCTGGTCCCCCTCTCCGCCCGGTCCCGGTAGGAGCGGCGGTCAGGGGACCTGCAGAGTCCGCTGTCACGGTGGGAGCGAGGCCTGTCTCACAGCGCGTCACGCCGCTTGGACCAGCCGAGGCTGGTTCAGGCGACCGAGGGGATCGCTTCCTCGCCTCAGCCCGCAAGCGGTCTGGGACCGTCGTGTCAACCCTGGGTACCAGCGTATTGCCGCGAGAGCGATCGCTGGTCTGGTGGGAGTCGCCTGAGCGACCCCCGCCAGTCATCCGCTCTGTGCCTGGATCCTGGCGCCGAGCGGACTCGGTTGCCTGGGTCTTGGCTGTACGGACCTGCCATACACTCGGTAACTCTCGCGAATGAGAGGCCGAGACGGTACCTGGCACCGGGGAAGAACCTCTGGCTCCAGGCGAGGAGGTACCGGTGTTAGGTGTTAACCGGCGCTCCTCCGGTCCCCGTCTTCTTCTTCCTTGCGGAAGGAGAGACGGGCCCTGTTCCCGAAGGAACAGGAGGACCGGCGGAAGTCCCAACCGTCCCACCGGAGTAGGACAGACCCTTAGAAGTCTCAGCACGAGCCTTCTTAGGGGGGGGAGGAGGCAACCTTCTTCTTCTTTGGCTGTGGGGGCTTAGAAGTTGAAGGGGAAGCGGCGGCAGACGACAACGACGAAGAAGATGATGAAGACGACGACGACACCTTCCTCTTCTTCTTCGTCAGCTTCCTCAGCACCACCGTCAGGTCTTCCATCCAGGACGGAGCCGGGGCAGTTGCCGAAGCAACAGGGCCCGACTGCACCTGTCCGGAAGGACCTGGGGTGGGAGCAGCAACACCACGGGCAGGAACGACGGCAGCAGGAACTGGTACTGGAACTGGAGCGGCAGCATACTCAGGAACAGGAGGCGGGGCAAGAACCAGCGGCATCCTCTGCACAGGAGGCAGGTCCAGGGGAGAGCTCTTGGGACACCGGAAGTTCAGGGCTGCAGCAAGAGCGGCAAAACCAGGTGGCGGCGTCACAGCGGGCATCATAACCTCCGGCAGCGGCACCTGCACAGCAGCTGTAGGGGTCACCGTGGCTACGTGCTGGGTGTACACCAGATGCGGCGGAGCAGCGTAGCCAGGCATGAACACCGTCGTGGTAGTCAGGGTGGTTAGGTCGTGCGTTACCGGCATGGCCCCTCTCGCCAGGTGACTCAGCGGCCCCTGGACCGTCGGTGTCCCTCGCAGCCCCAGCGAGTACCAGGCCCATCCGAGATCGTCCCCCGTGGCAAGCAGATCCGAGGAAGGAAAAGTCGGGTGAGTTAGTGGGGGGTCTCCCCTCGCCCGGGGGGGGACAGTTCCCAACCCGAGCGAACAGAGGACCCCGAGTACAACTGGATGTCAGGGTATCTCGCCCCCCCTCTTCACGCTCGACTGATCGAGAGAGGAGAAGGAGCGAGAAACCTCCCCTGAAGGGGAAGGAGCCATACGAGGGAGCTGAGATGGAGGGAGAAAAGAAGAAGACGTGTCCATAACCAAGGGCGTAGCCTGAGAACCCTCCAACGACTCTTTGGCCGGCTTACGCGGCTTCTTCCTCCCCCCATAGTGCTCCCACTGCTCCTCCGACCAATACACACAAACATCACATGTCTCGGTGCAAGAGCATTCCCGCCCTCTACACCGAGTACAAAACTCATGAGGATCAACCTCAACAGATGATCGAAAGGCCCCACACTTACGGCCCTCCACACCAGGGCACAATCTGCGGCTGATGGGGAGGCGAGGGGGTCTCTCCGGCTCTTGGGATTCCATTTTGAATCTCAAAAATCACACAATTCACTGTATTGCATACAAAAACACACATGTACTTACGTATATCCTTGCACAAATACACACAGTAAAAGGGAAAGAAAATAGCCTTCACGCAGTGAAGCAAACAAAGCATATGACAAGAAGCTGGCAGAGGCGAGCCACACGTCCATCCACCAACGCGGCCGAAAGCAAAGTGACTCCTCTCCTCGCAGTCGAGCTGACCGCCAACTGCCGGACAAGTAGTTAACTACCGAACCCCCTTGTTCGAAGCTTACGACCGGTTCAGCTGCCGCTAAGTACCTTCCTATTGTTAAAGGACCGAGGGTTTGTATACGTATCGGAACAAACATTGTTAGATGATGAAGTGTTCCCAACAACAATCCTTGCAGAATTGTTTCCAATGGAGTAAGAAACGGGAGCTCTCTCCTCACTGATCCCCAGGTTTATACATACACCAGGAAGCGAGAGCCATTTCTCTCAGATACATGGATATGCGGCTACCGTGGCAAGAATTGCTATGCAACAATTTGACAGCAAATAGGAACAATAAACTTCAAAAGTGGACACCACCAACACAAACATCCTGGGGATCCCAAAGCATCAACATGAGCTTCCATTAAACAGTCAGCTTTGAAATGTCTATTTGCATCATCTGGGAAAATAGTCAAGAAAGCAGTCTCAAGCTGTGAAAATTCAGATGTTTAAATGTAAGCACTCTAGTCAGATATACCAACGTGCCAGGAAAGGACAACATCCCAAACACCATGAATTAGACACAGATTATGTTCCACATGATTTTCTTCAAGCTGATCTGTTTGAAGATGGACAACAGCATCTCATATTTGAAACACCAATTCAGTTGCAACATCTGTCCAAATCTAAAGTTTGGTACATGGAAGGTACTTTTAAAATTGTTCATACCCCTTTTGTTCAACTTTTAAGTGTGTAGTATAGTTTTATAAAAAAGGATAGAATTATGAAACAGGTTCCAATGTGTTTTGTCCTCATGTCAAGAAAAAAGAAAACAGAATATGTGGCTGTTATAAGAAAAATGACTGAATTAATGTCATCAACATCTGTTTGTGAAGCTGTTTTGGATTTTGAAAGAGCACTGTGGTCAGCATTGCGAGCGCACATACCAGAGGCTTCCCTGCATGGCTTCTGGTTTCACTGGGCCCAAGCATTGTACAGCAAAGAGGAGAAACTACATCTAAAAAATGCCTGTTAATCAATTCACTGTAAGACAATTCACTGGCAGTTAAGGGTGCTGGCAAATTTACCATCATCTCATATAGAGCCCTCTTTTCACCATTTCACTAGCCAGTCACTTCCTGGTCAGCAATTTCAAGATCTCATTACCTACTATGTGAAAGTGGATCAGGAATGAGATGCATCCTCCACATTCTTCGAGCTCTTACAGGCGCCCAATTATGGATAATAACAATACAGAAGGGTGGCATCATCCAATAAACATGGTAGCTAAAACCAATTCTATAAATATGTACCTCTTAATTAGCATTCTACATGAAGAATCTAGAATTCCTATGATCATGAAATTAGTAATACAGAAGAAAATATATAGATACAAAAGGAAACATGCTATCCAAAAAAAGTCAAACTTAATAACCTATCAGAATTTCTAAACTGATGAATCATGCTGAGGACTAAGCCTGTATTGGTCGAGGAAAAAAATTCACAATTGATCTTATCTACAGAAAAAAAAAAAAAATGTTGAAAATTTTCTTATATTATCTAGGCTACCTACTTGGTGGGTTAGATAGAATTATATTATCTAGGCTACCTACTTGGTGGTTAGATAGAAGAGTGTTTCTTTTACATTAAGGAACACACACTACAACATAGCTGTTTTGTTTAGTACTTAAAAGCCAAAGCAGTGGTATCTAGGAGCCAGTACATAGCAGCCCTACAATGGTACATATATAAGCCAAAGCAGTGATACATAGCAGCCACCAGAATTAAAATATAAAATTTAGGGCAATTGACACATATTGGGACCTAGCCTACCTATAAGGTCTTTCACTGCTGAAAGGGAGATTCAGAGCAAAATGGTTTTAAAGGTTTAACAAGGGGGGGGGGGGGGTTCAGATGCACTATGCAGCAATTGTTCGGTAGGTCAGGATAGCGCTACATTGTACTATGGAATGACAGGGGTTGCAGCTAGGGGTCTTGCTAAGAACCTCAAGTAGGTAATAGGCTACCTACAGTGCACTGACAGCAAAATCACCCTACCGGTCAACCTGAGGAAGGTGTAGGTGATACCTAAAACCTGACACCTAGCCTACTATCAAAAGTTGAGCCCAACCAGTAACAGAAGTGGCCCAACAGTCCATAACTAGAAGTTGAATATTCTTAACTGGTGAAATACCAGAAAGGCTCCAAAAGTGGGGAAGTAACCCAAATTAACATGCATAGGCCTATACGATAGACATCGAAAGGTGGGGCTCGGAGATCCCAAGTTCATTGGCATAAGGTTAGCCTAGACCTTACAAAATTAGGTATGGTCTTTAATATATACTGCGTCCTCCGAAACAAGAATTTAAATATTATGGATCCTTAGGAACCTCTTAGGGAAAGCTAAGCTTGTCTTGTAGGAGATTAAGACATTGGGTTTAACACCGTCGGCCACCTCAGTGATGGCATTAATGGTACCAGTACCCATATTAGTCTCGTTACAATGCTTCAAAAAGGAACGCAAACCCGTAAAGTAACGACCTAAACCAGATTCCATCACAGACATATGTAATTGACCATTTCATTTGCCCAGGTTCTATATGGATTCCGACAGCCGCTAGAGGCTGTGACAGATCTAAATCTTGTTTTGTTTTTCTCCAAACAAAGTATCATTCCGCGGTTATGTAGTACCCTGTCTCAACTTCATCGTAACTCTACACGAGGCCTATTTGACAACGCAGACAAGCGTTATTGGTATATTTCTACTTGCTCACCTTTGCTGAAGTTTAATTTTCCTATGATATTGGATGTATTGCCGATCTTCTGTTGAAATTTCCCTTGTTTTGTGTTGAGGCGCAAAGTGCAATGGCGGTTCTACGTTCCCGTTCGTGACGTCACTCTTGCTTGTGACGTAGATTTAGCGGTACATTTGACTTTACTTTCACACGGACTAAGTTGATTGCGAGCTTTATTTATCTTTATTTTTGTACAGTAAACATGATATCAAGAACACTCTTATAGAAATGTAGAGTAAGAGCATTTTAAAGATTTCAGTTAATGTTTCTAAATGCTAGCAGTAAATCGTAGTAATAGCATGATCTTTTCTCAAATAAAGTGATAAATTTAACTACCTTGATGTGTTGCAACACCGAGTGAGATTGTACCACTTCAGATATTTTGTTAAATGCCTAAAAATGTTGCTTCCATGCCACATTTTTGGACCTCTATGATATTCAATTTACATTATATATATATATATTATATATATATATATAAGATATATATATATATATATATATATATATGTGTGTGTGTGTATATATAGATATATATATACATATATATATATAATATATATATATATATATTATATAATATATATGTGTGTGTGTGTGTGTGTGTGTGTGTGTGTGTGTGTGTGTGTGTGTGTGTGAGCGAAATCATTCCATGTATAAATTACAAGTGACTTCCAAGATGTCGAAGATTCTAAAGACAATCTGTTTAAATTCAATGTAGATATTTGAATATTCAAAACTAATGTATACGTGGTATAATGTAGTGTACCTTATTATATATATGTATATATGAGTGTGCATATATATATGCAAATGTACCAGAGCAAACATAAAACACATAGTATAAATCCTCCGGTGGTTGTGTAAATAAGTGACATGTTCTGCCGAGGGCAACGCAAAATAATATAAATAAATAATAATAATAAATAGAAAATAAATCGCAGAGAATCATTTGGAATAATTAAATTGCTGTTCATTTTAGGTTATGTGTGTGTGAGACTGACATATTTTTTGCCTAAGCCTTCGTCATTATATTTCTCATCCATGGATAAATTAACGACGGATTTGATTTCAACAAAAATAAGTCCAACATACCTTTCATTCTATTAGTAAATCATAAACAACGTGATTAATTTGTTTCCTATGACAGATTTGGTTCCCTTCTAACAATCTACATTTTGGCAACATCAACCTGGATGTTCAGGTCTGACAAATAGGCAAAACCCTTGTTACTGCTGTATAATTTATCTAAAAGCATTGATTTACAATGATTGTCTATTTATCTCTTAAATATCTTTCACTTCGGAAATTAAGATGCGCTTATAAAAGTACCTCGTAGTATGACGATTTTTCGCCTCTATACTTTCCTTCATGTTTTTTTTGTTTTTTTCCAGGCGTTCAACCTACCTCCACCAGAGACAAATCTGTCGTCACCAAAAATATGGAACCGGCCAACACTGTTAAGAACTTGAAAAGGTCTCGTGAGATCTGATCAAGCAAACAGAAGTTAGATATACTGATTGGCATTCAGATTGGCATTCAGAATACTTCGAAGAAACTCCCGAAGGTAAGGAGACAATAATTAGATAAAAATCAGTTACCATGTAAAATTACTGATTGGTTATATACTTAGCAAATGTGACAGATGGACACTCAGAATAATGGAAAGTTGATTCTGCAATTGTTTGTTTGTTTGTTTGTATTGTGTTTTAACGTTGCATGGAACCAGTGGTTATTCAGCAACGGACCAACAGCTTTACGTGATTTCCGAACCACGTCGAGAGTGAACATCTATCACCAGAAATACACATCTCTAACACCTCAATGAAATGCCCGAGAATCGTACTCGCGGCCAACGAGGTGGCCGCGAGTTCGATTCTACAAGGCAGTTCAAAGGCAGAGTCGATTAATATGAGACGAGGGGTATTTTCCGAGTTGATAATGAATGCACGATTTAATGGCTTGTCGAGGAAAAAATTTATATATAATACACAGTGGGCCGTAAGCAATGATTGATTGTTGTTATTAGGATAAGTATGGTAAATAACCAGGTCCACCGGAGTTCCAAATTGAAATTATCAAATTACTAGGCACAGACGGGGAGAAATGGATGCTGGATTTATTAAAAGCTATATGGGAAGGGGCAGAAATGTCAAGGAACTGGGAGGAGAGTCTAATGGTACACATATACAAGCAGAAGAGAGATGTCATGGATTGTGGTAACTACAGGGAATGAAACTAAAAGAGCATGGATTGAAAGTTTTAGAGAGGATACTGGATGAGAGATCAAGAGATTGTAAAGATCATGAAACAGCAGTATGGAATCGTGAGAGGAAGAGGGATGGTGGATGCCATCTTCATAGTAAGATAACTACAGGAAAAGAGGCTAGAGGGGAAACCAGGAGCTCTGTTGTGCATTTATAGACCTAGAGAAAGCATACGATAGAATCTCAAGAGAAGTGATGTTTTGGTGTTTAAGGAAAAGGAAAGTCCCAGAAAAGCTGGTTAGTCTGGTCGAGATGATATATAATAGAACGAGCACAAAAGCGATAACAGCAGTTGGGGAAACAGAAAACTCTGAAGTTAGTGTTGGATTACACCAGGGGTCAGCACGAAGCCCATTTTTGTTTGTGCTGGTCATGGTTGTGTTGAGTGAAAAGATCAGGAATGAAGAGCTGTGGGAGTTGTTGTACGCTGATGATCTGGTGAGTACTGCTGAAAATGAAGAGGACCTACAGAGAAGGTGAATGTGAATAAAACAGAGGTTTTGCTGAGCAGTAGTGAAGATAAGAGACACTACAGAGAAGGGTTGGAGTGTGGCAGGAGCTTTTAGAGAGGGGTGGCTTACAGGTGAATGTGAATAAAACAGAATAATAATACAAGAAAGAAGAGACTCGATTATAAAAAAGGCAGGAACGTTTAAATACTTAGGATCTACTTTAATCCAAAGTGAAGATATATAACACAGTGATAAACCAATAAAGCAATGTTAATGTATGGAGCAGAAACATGGACTCTAAGAAGAAAAGGGGAAGTAAAGCTTGAGAGAACAGAGATGAGAATGCTGAAGTGGATTATGGGAATATCGCTGCTTGAGAGACTGGAAAATGATGAAATAAGAAGAAGAGCAGGCTTAGTAAAGATTACAGAGGTGATAAGAGAGTCACGATTAAGATTGTTTGGGCATATGGTGAGGATGGATGGAGAGGAGAGAGTGAAGAGAGCTTGAGAGGAGCCTGTTAGAGGGAGAAGATCGAGAAGGAGACAGAGAATTAGATGGCGAGATAGAGTGAAGGAAGATATGAAGAAAAAAGGTTTGGTGGAGGATGATGCCTTTGATAGAAGGCACTGGAGAAGGAGCATCAGGCAACCGACCCTTTAATGTAGAGATAACGGTGGTAAAAAAAGAAGATTAGGAAAAATGTTACCGATGATGATGCCAATGAAGTTCGAGCATTTGGATAAAGTAAAATTACGTCTGTTTTTATTTTCCATCTTAATGTTTACTCATGGTGGAAATTTTGCCAGCTTAATGTGTCAGCTATGTTATTATTATCATTCCATTTTAGGAAGAAAGGACATAAGGTGAAAAGTAGCGCCGAGGAGGTGTCACTGATACCGAAACAATCACAAGTAAACTGGTAGGAGATTAAATCAGTTGGGACGATACTGTAACTCATAAGATCTGTGCTGTGCCAACAAATGAGGCTCGGTGACTTTTTTTTTTTCTAACAATGACTTGGTACATAGAAGTTTTGACAAAGCAATAAAAAATAATAAAAAAAGACATTAACTAAAAGTATCTTTAAGGAGGACGAGAGGCGGTGCTTTCAACGTGGTACGGCCGTTGGCAAATATCTTTAAGGGAAATATAGGTACACTGGAAATTACAATGTGCTATAAGAAATAACGGTTTAGTGCTCTCCACTTTTCGTGTCATCATCGAATATGGTAACAACATATTACACTCATAACACCTCTCAGTCACCATCAGCAAGTGAATACTTTCTCAGCGATGTTCGATATTGAAACACCTGTTGTTGTTGTCTGAGATTAAGCTGGCCTTATGCCAGCACGAGCTCTTGCTCATAGAGCGGCCCGTAGGTAAACACCTCTCACCACCAGCAGGTGAATACTTTCTCAGCGAAGTTCGATTTTTATCAGCTCACCTTTATCAGTGAATGCTTTGCCACGGCGGCAACATTCGGCTTTCGTAGAATCAGCAAGGCAGGTAAAGAGTTGTTACTACACAAGGTACCTAAATATTATGATTAGATTCAACAATAGATATATCCTGCTAAAAAGTTTACAGCTAGCTATAATTTGATGAGATATAAGTAGCAATTCGTTGGTGCTAAAATTAGATTGAAAATTCTTAATTACGACACTTTTTCTAGTTTTAATTGAATTATTCACGGAGAGGATATTTATTCATTTGTTGTGTTTTGCAGGAAAACTTAAATGCACAAATGGTGCCGTGATAAGTCACGCTAGCTCAACTCATTTCCAGGGATATTCTGTGTTTACGTGGCCCCATTCTTGAATAACTTTAATAGACTTGATATAGTTTTGCCATCCAAACGCCTCTCAATAGATGCCTAACGCTGTCTAATAAACTACCGAATTGAGAGGCAGAATACCATTCTAGCTAATGATTACATTAAAATTCCCTTCACCAGAGTAACATTAACGAAAATTTCCATTTTGTTATTTCAGCCTAATTCTTCTAAAACAATTTTCAAAAAGATGAACATCCGTGCGAGTTACGCGTTCGTGGTTCAAGTGCTGGTTAACTTCTGGAGAGTTGCTGGAACCAGTACGGGGTCAAGTGGCCCAGCACAGAAGGCACTGCAACAACCCATTCACATACTTAGCCCTATAGAGGCACCTGATTATATCCCATGTCCTTATCCGAGCGACATCGTTCCTTGCGAGTGCACCGTCAATGAGGATTACTCTATGGAGATGGATTGCTCGAATATTCGAAGTGAGGAAGAATTAAAACACATCTTTAGTCAGAAGTTTCCATTTTACAAATTTCAAAAACTGATAATAGAAAACAACGAAAATTTCAGAGTGCTTAGCACAGGGGCTCTGGGAAACGCGTCATTTGAAGAAATAAACATAAATAACTGCGCTTTGAATGAAATCGAAGTTGACGCTTTGGAACATAGTCAAGCCACTTTAGAATGCTTGCGACTGAATGACAACAAACTGTGGTCCTCTCCCAGCTTTGACTTTACTCTGTTCCCGAAACTATCATACCTGAGCGTGCAGCGAAATTCTTTTACGGTGTTTCCTGAGCTTATCTCGTACTCGTTGAGAACCCTCTTTCTCGATGGAAATGATTTTGAGCATATCCCGTCTGAATCCACAAAAGGATTGCCAATGCTCGAGATTATATCTCTTCAGCACTGTTCTATAACGGAATTAGCATCAGGTAAGCTTTATTTCTCTTGAAAAATCACTATAAAAAACAATTCCCGTATGATTTCATGTGTAGGCTATATAGTTTCTTGTGTTCATTTTGCCTCTTGAAGAAAAAATAGGGCATGCTAATGTATCACACAATAGCTGTCAAGCAAACAGTAGAGTAATTAAGGGTCCAGACACGGGATTAAGAGCCTGAATTTAATAAACATGCCAGTAACCAGAAAAAATCAAAATAAAGGAAAAACATAACATTCTTGATAGCAAAGGAAGGGTGCCGGTCTTCCTGAAAGGCTACTGTTTACATTCTTGAGACTGCCCTCCTCTTGCTCTTTCGTACAACAGTGGAGTTTTTTTCGTTTGTCTTTTGTCTTTCATGTTATTTTATTTTATTATTATTAAATAATTGATATGATAGCATAAAAATGTCTTTTGGTAGCAAAGATTGTTATATATTATTAATAATTAAATCAAATAAATTGGATTTTGTTGTAGGTAGGAAGATGAATGACTATGTAATTTATAAACACTTGAATGAAGAGCTAAGGTGAAAAATTCAAAGTATTTTATTAGAACGACATACTGATGTAAAATTTAATGTTATTGCAGGTTGAATAGCAAGACAATTTTTATGTTCAACGATTAACATTAATTTTAACTAACAAAACAGAAAAGTACCACAACTAAAGACGGTAATGTCTTTAGAATTATTTTCAACTCGGCTTTACTTTTACTAACGCTATTTATTTGAATTTTTGTAATTAAGCAGCCATTTAACATCTGATCTTGTCTTCTATCTTAAACTTGGTAAACAATACCCTGTCTTAGAGCTTTGCATCATCATGGAACAGTAACATTTAGGAAAATAACCAAACTGTTCCTTATCTCAGAATAAGGAAAAGAAGTGTGCGAGTAAACATCTGGTTGTATTATACTGATTAGATATTCACCAGGAATTTGTTAACGAAAAATACATGCCATTCGTGTTTTGTAATGAAGGTTCTTAAGTGGCATCTCTCATTAAAACTTTAATGCTTTTGATGTACTTTCAGATTGCAGTCTTTGATTATTTACTGAAATGCCCTCGAATATTTTCGGTGCAAAAATCAGCTTCTAATAGCTATATAATATATATATATATATATAATATATATATATATATAGATATATATAATATAATATATATATTTTATATATAATATATATATATATATATATATATATATATATGATATATATATATATATATATATCTATATAGATATATTATATAATGATATAATATAATTATATATATATTATCTATAATATATTTTATATATAATATAATATATATTATATAATATATATATATATATATATATATATATATATTAAATATATATATATTATATATATATATATATCATATATATATATATATATTAATATATAAAGTATATACATATATATATATATATATTATATATATATATATATATTATATATATATATATATAGTATATATATATATATATATATATATATATAATATATATATATATATATATATATATATATAATATATATATATATATATATATATATATATATATATATATATATATAATTTATATATATATATATATATTAATTTAATAGTGAAATGGCTATGAAATTGTTTCAGTAATCAATATACCTCCAACTTCTCCTTCCAAGATGCAGACAATAGCGAGGTATATTCGTATTTATGGCTAAGAGCCCTTTGGTATATTCAGTAGCTCATAAAATTCCCAAAGAGCCAATCATCATCTGGCAGAAAACCTCCGAGATGCTCCACATATCTTTGACACTTGGCATCAGGTGGCTATTGTGACTTTTCCATTGCAAGGAGTGTTTTCGAATTCACACACACTTTCTTGGTCTTGTTTTACTGCTTCGATCTGTTCACCAAAGGGAATCAAAAATTATTTCAGATATCGACAAATGAAAATAACTTTGACAGTGATGAAACTGTATATACGCAATGTAAATTTTCAATAAAACAGAAACTTTAAGGGGAAACACTTCTTCGAAAACAATCTATAAAAATTGTGCAGATGTTTTGATTTCTTCATTTGTCATACCCGATACAAGTGCAGTAAAGAGGAATTCATTTTTTTCCAGAAAGTTTTTCAACAAATATTCTTCTGTCAGCGGTCAATTTGGGATTTAACAATCTGACGCATCTACCCAAAGGCGCAATTCAGTTGTATGGTCCAAACAGCCAGCTTGGGCTTCAGAACAACAAGATTTCGCACTTAAGCAAGGATTCTTTCTCCGGTAAGATTTGTTAATTTCATTTTGCTAGTCTCTGAGAGTTTGTGCAAGACACACGAAACCATTGTAGAGGGTTGTTGGTTGCGAATACTGGTACGCATATTAATAATAATAACGTTTTTACGTCAGATTTTCTTTTACGGGGTTTGACGGGAAATTGATTCCTTTATGAAAACGGTGATTTAGATTTCAAGAAATTAGTCTGGGATGGTTTTCTTAAGCTAGGATGCTGCATTATGTTAGCCGAGGCATTTTTATGACTGAATGGATATATATATATATATATATATATATATATATATATATATATATATATATATATATATATATATAGATAATATATGCCTTTGCAGGTGTTAAATTGGTCATGGATGTAACTGACAACTACCTCGAGGAGTTGGATGAAGTAGTATGGCGACCACTTCTTGAAGATGGAGTGTTCTTGACGTTGGAAGGTTGGTGTTAGTATTAGTTGTCTGATTATAAGTTTTCAGTTAATTTTGGCTGGCCACTAAGCTCACATCAACTTTAGTTTAAAATCACTATCCTTATTTTGAAAGATTATCCCCTCCACCAGTACCAGCGTTGCAGGATTGTTTTGAAAAATAATTTCAATACTATTAGCTTTTGATATGAACTCGTGAACCGAAAAGCTACGAACAGTCCCGTTTCCCGTTTGTGTATAGCGAAACCAGGTATTTCATGAACTGCCTGAAACTTCAGGCAGATAACGAAATGCAGCTATTATCCATTTCTTGGACCGCGAGTCATTATTTTTCTCAAATATCTTTCAAACTGATAATTTCATCGAAATGGTTCTTTGACACAGTAGAAAGACACCTCCCACTAATTTTTGGTAAAATGGTTCATTGTCAAATGGTGTTAGTTAAGGCGTTTACTTTTGACTTATATGGTGTTGCCAAGCATCGCCAACCTATGCATTCGAACGTCCTATATATATCTCCATCCCCCCCTTCATACCTCACCCCCCACCCGCCCCTTAACCCACTTTCGTGGCCTCCCAGTCTCCTGTCTATTTTATATTATAATTGAGTAATATTGGATGCTATAAATTTGTTGGTTTTTGTAGATTGTGTTCATTTAATTATTATTGTATTTTCTTAAGTAATATAAATGGACCCATATACTTGGGGGTAATGCCGCCAGTGCACCTCATAAGGTACAATGTAGTCTTTGCAGCGTCCCTTCGGCCCCGAGCTGCAACTACTTTCATTCCTTTTACTGTACCTCCGTTCATATTCTCTCTTCCATCTTATTGTCCACCCTCTCTTAACACTTGTTTCATAGTGCAACTGCGAGGTTTTCCTCCTGTTACGCCTTTCAAATCTTTTACTGTCAATTTCTGTTTCAGCGCTGAATGGCCTTAGTTGCCCCAGTGCTTGGCATAATGCCAAAAATATATATAAATCAAATCAAATCAATATAAATGGGAGTGGGCTAAAGAGAGTATGTCCTTCACCCTATTCACCCAGTATAATGTACCTACTATCACAAAGTCCACTTAAATCCTATACTCCTCGTAACGACGTGTTGATTACGACCAGCCAACATAAAGTAACCAAAATTAAATCACGCAAGTTTAACCAATAACCCATTATATAATTAACACTACTATATGGACTTGTACAGGAATTATCAAATCTCTTTCTCTATCTCACTTGTATAAGTATTATCATAGTTGACAAATGAAGCAAACAATTGAGAATATCACAGGAACTTTATTCACAGTCTTCGTCACTATCAAGGAGCAAATCATTATGGGATCTATAGGTCTGGGGACCAGTACTCATCCTCGAAGGCTCTGGGTCGTCTCACTGTACCTTCGCCCCCTCCCCCCTCACCCAACCTCCCTCGCTGCGCTAATACGACAAAGGTACTATCTATCAACAGAAAACTTTGGAAAAAAACAAGGCCAAGAGAAAGAGGTCTTCTCACTTTCCCCAAAAATCCCCCAAATGGACCAAGCTTTGTCTACCTCCTTATTGCGTCAGCAGACGAATTGCCGAAAATAGGTTATAATTTGGGGTTGTTTGTATTGTGTTTTCACGTTACACGGAACCAGTGGTTATCCAGCAACCGGACCAACGGCTTTAGGTCACTTCCGAACCACGCTGAAAGTGAACTTTTGTCACCAGAAATACACATCTCTAACCGCTCAGTGGCATGCTCGAGAATCGAACTCACGGCCACCGATGTGGCAGGCCAACACCATACCGATCACGCCACTGAGGCGCTGGTATAATCTGGTTAATCTACTATCACTATCATGTTAGTGTGTGCGTGTGTTTCTCTATTCATATCACACTAGTTTCGTTTCTATTAATCTAACGCCAGTAATAAGCATGTAATTCTTGTATCGTACTGAGTTTAGTGCATGAGGAGAATGTCATGTATCCAGAATTGTATTACTTATCATTAATTTAAAGTGACGCCCTATTGTCATATACCTATTTTTGAGATAGGTTGCAAAATAGGACTTTCCTTTTATTTTATTAGAAGTGGGACAGTCGTTTATGAAGACTGCGTAAGTGTTACCTATTACTCTATTTTCAGGCATTTCACCTACAGAGTTTTTGCTATAAAGAAGGTATCCAGTTTTTGCCTCATTTATAATCAGTTAGGAAATTAATTTTCTTATAGTCTTTCACAGGTTTGTATCTCTATTCTGAGCTCAGTAGCTGATGCTGCGATAACTGCAACGACAACTAACATCAGATTTGTGTTTTGGGGTGATGACAGTTATATGTTTTTTTCTTTTTAATGAGAAAACGTTTGTCGTCTTTTCATGATCGGCTGGTAAATGGAATGTTGGTATTGCCTCAGCCTTAGGCAGTTTTCGTTTTTGAAGCTGCAGTATTTGCAATAACTCGTGGCTCAAACTTCTTTTATGTCTCTGGTTTTGGGGGGGGGGAGAATGGAAAATTACACCTTTTTCCTTCCTAATTTCCCGATACCTATATTTGCAGTCAATGCAATATACATATGACATTATGCAGTGCCACATATATATTCAATAATTATTGAGGAATTCTCAGGTCTATCTTAGTTTACAAATGCATCTTAAGGACAACGGAGATGTTTACCTTATTTTTATTCCGCGAACCAGGTGAGCATTGAAAGTTTCCCACCAAAGACTTTGAGCAATACTTTTATCTCTAAGCTACGTCTTCGCTTAACAGTCACCACAGGCGACTCCACCCAATTGGGTAGACCTTGGGAAAAATGAACCATTATTATGGTCGTTACGTCAAACCTCGCTATCCTTTTCATGATTACTCTCCAATGCTCTGCTGGTATTGAAAAATATCATGGAAAACGGCATTTTATTGCTTATTGTAAATTAGAGAGAGGTACTGGGGTGAGAGATGAGAAAAATAGCGATAAAGAAAGAGTGAGAAAGAGAGAGAGGGGGAGGAGGGATGGGGGATACCGGACTTTGCCTTTAAAAGTCAAGAATAAACGCCGTAACTAACACCATTTAACAATGCACTATATTACCAAAAATTAACGGGAGGTGTCTTGTACATTTTGTCGAAGTGCCATTTCGATCAAATTATTAGTTTGAAAGATATTTAAGAATAACGATGACTTGCGGTCCCTGAAATGGATAAAAAGGACATTTGATCACCCAGAGGCTAGAATTAAACACAGCGAAATACATTTGATTCTCCAGAGGCTAGTACTAAACAAGGCGAAACAGTGTAGGTAAGTCACTGTTTCGAGGTGGTAGGACTAGCCCCTGGGGGATCAAATGGCAAAAAGTCCACTTCGCTATCTGCCTGAAATTTCAGGCTGTTCGCGAAATGCCTGTTTTTGCCATCTGCCTGTAACATATATAAAATCTAAGTCATCTCTCAACTTTTAAATGTGATATTGCAGAAATGTTCTTATAATTCAATACTGTATTTCTCTTTGATTGAAAGACTAGCATTTGTTTCTTCTATTAGAAATAGTTACCGAATTCAGTTTTTTTTCGCACAAATATCAAGGTCTGATTCTCCTAACGGAATAACAAAAGAATTCATTTTTCTCTTTTAATTTATGAAAGGTAACCCATTTATATGTGGTTGTGACATTGCCTGGTTGATCGTGAACCGAACGCTCCTGGGCAGAATAGGAGACAAGCCAACCTGCCACGGAGGTGAAGCCTTTTTTGATTTGGATCCAAGTATCTATGAGGCTTTGTGTTTTTGATCATACGACCCTTCTCAACTTCGAATATCTGACAGGACTGAATTCTATGGAAAGTGATGTTAAAATCAGAAAATGAGTTAATAAGCTGCATATTGCTAGTTTTCTTTGAATAATTTTCATAATGTCACACTTCACAATTTAAAAGCAAGGTTCTAAATACAGATAGAAAATCAAAGTACACACGTGTTTCCTCTGATATCTACAGCATTCCTTCTTTCTTATGAGGCTTGTCTGCTGCCTTCTACTTTCTAGACGGGCCAACACGCCCCAGCCCTTTTTCTTAAGCGATTAGAGATTTTACGTCAAATGGCTAAAATAAGGATATGGATATCACATTATCCAAACTAAAGTATAGCATAGATGTTCTCTATGAAATGTGTTATGCTTTCCAAACATATTACTGGCAAGAGTTCAGGCGAGTACAGTTTGAGATTATGCATTACAAAATAAGGAGAAAATGACACACTGGTTGGGAATACAAAATAAGAAACAAAATTTTCTGTTATTGTATTAAAATTGGTTATAATAAAATTAATAACAACAATATCACAAAAATATGCCCAGGAGACTTTGGCATGAGCTTCACCCATGGGGCTTCAAGTAGCATCGTTTGCTTCAACAACCGTAACTGTATTGGATGTACAGTAAGCATATATATATATATATATATATATATATATATAATATATATATCTATATATAGATATATATATATTATAATTATATATAATATTTATATATATATATATATTATATATAAAATAAAGATTAGAATGGTTAAAGATGAATGAAAGATGATTTGTGACCTGAATAAGTGACTATGAAGGCAACTATACTCTTATAGTAAAAGTAAAATATTGCTACGAGTACTATACGTCAGACGTGAATACCAAGTCTAAGAAATGCCTTATTAGATGTGCTCCTCTTTCTGCAGCAGCAGTAGTAGTAATTGTTTATGTTCGTGTGTTCATAGGAAGGTCGGTATTATTGAAAAGTCTTGAGGTACTGTGATTAGGAAATCGCTTCCGCACGAGCTGAACTGAAAAAATACGCAAACGAGTTATTAATAAATAAAACGTTTTATAAACGAAAATACATTATGAAAATATTATGAATCAAGTTACAACACTACGAATAATATAATGAACGTCTGTAGACTTAACTGCGTCATTTAAAAAACAAATGGGTCAAGGTCCGGGACGTTGCACATACGCAAAAAACTGTAGGTGGTTTCAGTAAGGAGGAACACACCACAATAACCATTTAGTCAGAAAGGGTATACCATGTACCTGTAGCAGCCTTAAATTACGACTCTTTAGGTTCGGGATGATCAACATCCAAACTGTGAAATACTACTTACAAAAACCTGGCTGTGCAGGTAACTGTGTCTATGTACATGTGTAGAAGGCTGAGATATTCTTATCACATAAAACATTCTAATGTCATGCTCTATGATCATCTTTCTATCGTAATGCCTTTGAGTTGACTAATGTACATCTAAGTTGCACTATAATCCGATCAATGAGAAACTAATTAATACAGCTCCTCCACGATACTGTATAAGAAACTAAGCCTCTTTGATTCTACATATATTGCAATGATGTTTTCCAGACTCATTGTCTAAATGAAAACAATCTCCACTCTGGAAGAATTTGTCACTGCACACTCTAGAAATAACACAATAATTAATTACCTATGGCGATTAACAATCGACCATTCACAACCGAAGACGAATCATTCAGTCTATGTTCTTAACTTGTGGACATAAGACCTCTGAACACCTATCTCTCAAGTCACTAAAATAAGTAATTGACAAACTGCAGCACTAAAGTACCATAACTAATCTGATAAACTAAAATCTATATAATTTAGTTTTAATATACTTCTGTTCACTTTTTTTCACTTTTTGGTCATTTGGACTGCAGTATATAAATCCTAATCGAACCCTGTCTAATTGAATTTTAACTTATATAATGCCCATCATTAACTAGCATGGAATTGACAGTTGTTGACAAAACTGTTAACGGATTTTCTGCAAAAACCATCCACAAACTATGGTATTTCACGCTGCATTGTTCTAAAGAAGTCATAAAGTCCGATCCTTTTATATTACAAGCTGTGATTTTTTTTAATACGGTTTTCCATACAGATGTAATTTGTCACTGAAAATGCATACAGTATAGCGATGCGTTAGGCACACTTTCAGTCCAGCTCTCTTTTTAGAGCCTTAAGGCACATTTCGGTAAATGTGTGTGGATTGACTGAAGGCACAATAAATATTGATCCAAACACTACAGGTAAAAGCGTCAACCTTTCGCATCGTCCTTATCAAGTTTGAGGCTGACAACTTATCCTGAACCTCACAACCAAGCCTCTTTCCGGCTGCCAGAACCAGAGGCCTTGACCTGCAACTTTGGGCCAGTCTGTCAAGTATGTGTAAATTTCCCCTTTAGACGACGCGCCCTATGGAACATCCGATCGTATGATCTAGTACCAGGCGTAGTATCTGACGTAAAGGATAAACTGATTCTCCTTGCAGCTCCTTCCGTGCTGCATCTCGCTCGGCTGACCACGCAAAACATCGCAGTATTCTGTGAGCTGTAGGTCGACGCAGATGCAGATATGAGGATTCCGGTGAAATTTTCTCCACAAAAGGACTCTACTTGCAGTTTGCTTCGTCAGATCCGTCTGAACATTCGACCATGCTGTTGCAGATACTGCTCTTTGGAAGGCACTGACCCAAGGGACAACGATGACCGTTACACCGGCTTGGCATAGGCACCACCAGTTCACTTTTGGTAAGTTCCATCACCTGAAATAAGAATATTGATATATATATATATATATATATATATATATATATATATATATATATATATATATATATATATATATAATTTTAGGGCAGCGGAATGCGTGACGTTGGATAATTCCGCACCGATAGGTACAACCTAACACAGACATAGGATCTGTGATAATTTCAAAGCAAATTGTTTTTAAATGAAGGGTTAAAAAGTGGAATAGGAGAAAGACGGAGGGCCTGAACAGAAACCCACAACCGGGGCTATCATAATGTACAGCCATACTCAGAACTGATGCTACATGACTGCATACGATTTCGTTCAAAATTCACTAAACTGGCTACCTATCATGCTCCATATTTATCTATCATTTCAATGCGAAAACACGATTATTGCATACGTTAAGGCCATAATATGTTCCCTAAGAGCGAAATCTGTCATATATTTCAAAACTGTTCGAAAATATCACGTGCAGCAAATTTCAGAACAAACATTTACAAAACATTTTCAAAACTTTCCCTCACTCATCGCTGTTGCATTTGACCAAAACGAAGTCGTCGTCAAACCTCCATTCAATTGTTAAATAAAAAATTAAGAAATTTGTTATAACATTAATATAGCTTCAAAAGCAACCATAAAATTTGATTGTTTTAACGTCTCAACGCTGAAGAAATGTAAATATGTAAATATAATACAATATACAGGTAGCTTAAACACAGCCTAAAACTTCAACATTAAAAAAAACTTCTTGTAATTCTTATTCCTATTTTGAAAATGTTTTTATGATTACTGTTGAGCTTATTAGGTCTACTGTTATCATGCTGCTGACGTTGTTATGTTGACCAGTCCGAAAAGCACATTAAGTGCGCTGTCATTGGTGGCACCGCTAATCTTATCACACCGTACTTTAAACTAAACAACGTAGAAAAAAAGTTTAAATCACACAGATTACGAATTATACCAATGCATAAAGGGAACATAGTCATATAACTATATAAGGAAAATAGTGCTAGTTGTGAATTCGCAAACTCTTTGACATGTGTGACATTAAAAAAAAGTTTAACATTACTTGACAACGTCACGTTGACTCTGAGAGTATGGAAGATACAAAAAGAATCACGTCGCATCCGATTTGAGCATCACTGTACATCTCACAAGTAGTAATCATATCATGCTCCTCACCTGATTCATCCATTCAAGGTATTTCACAACTTTGGTGTACACTCCAGGACGGTGGGGGCGAGCACAACCGTAGCCATTACTTGTGACACCTACTAACATCCATGTTCCATCTGGTTCCTGAAGGAGACAAAAATTCCGTGTAATATAATAAAGAGGTGAATTTAAAGCATCCATACATATTCATAATTTATATATATATATATATATATATATATATATATATATATATATAATATATATATCATATATATATATATATATATATATATATATATATATATATATATATATATCGGGTAATGTGAATTCGGAAATTAATTTTTCAAGAGACCATCAATTTCAGATTCTAAATTTTGGACTCTTGTCTTTGAGTTTCAAGAGCATTGTGAATTACCTCTCCGACCAGGTCAGATTTTCAGTGGCAATCTCAGTATTAAAGTATACGCTGATACTATTCAATTTCATATAAATATTTTTTGGAAAAGCTGCTTGCACATTAAAATAAAATCCGAGAGTAGTCCGTAAACTGAACAGTATAATAAGTGCTGATTATAAAAGACTAGAACGAAAAGGATAAAAAGATTAGTGACTGGAATCCACGCAAAAGTTCTAAGACTTAATATGTGACAATCTCAACACCTTAATGTTTTGTCAACATGAATTTTACACGAATGACTACTGGGATGTTCTTCCAGCAAAGGGAATACAGAACAAAGGTCAATTCAAGAACTTAATGTCTGGTGATAGATGAAAGAATACCGGCCATAATGCATTCAGGAACATAAACATCAATCTATTTTAGAGCAATATTATAATTCATTATCAATCACTTACTGAAACCGCCCATGTAGGTATCATTAAGTAGTTTGACGAGACGAGGTCACATTTCTGGTAGGCAATGATGAGAACAAAGGAGTTGAGACACAAAAAGACGATGTCAAGGACTTTTAATTCCGATTATACTCCGCTACGCAATGAAGGCTATGGCTATTTCGTATGAGGAATGATGTGTTTTGAAGAGAGAAATACTACTAGCACTATACCTGACACATCAAGGGTCCACCGGAGTCGCCCAGACAGGCGTCCCTTCCACCGCGGTCGTATCCTGCGCAAAACATGTCGTCTGTGATTCTGTATAAGGGCAGGAACACAGTTCTCTTGCGGCACTCCGACGTTGAGATTAAGGGCACTTGCACCTCTTGTAGCGTGTCGGCTGAAGAGGAAGAGAAATGTTGAATGAGTGGAATACAATGCTTCAGGGGTAAGGTTCAAGAAAACTGCTTCAGGGGTAAGGTTCAAGAAAACTGACAACTCACAGCTACTCAGCTACTGAAGGGGTGCTAAATGCAATTAATACAACTGAAAAAAACAAAGTATAAACTGTCTCATTATAGCACTCTGCAAGCATAGTTTGGGTTCTTCCCAACAACGGTTTTCGAGTCCAATTAGTGCCAGAGCTTTGGAATCTACATGTTCTTCAATGGAAGACATTGAACTAAAGCTTTGAATTCAGCCATGACTTGGGTGGTGATACGAGTTTTGTCGAGGAAAGAAAATTTAATAACAGTTCCCTCTCTGGATTTAAAGGTTTCAGATTCGAGGACATGTTTTTAATAAGTGAAAAACATGTTACGTGTAATTTTTCTGTTGAATATATATATATGCATGTGTTCTCCGTTCTTTTGAGAATCTCCCGAATACAAGGATATGAAAAATATTATAAGATGATGATTAAATCCACAAATACACAAAAAAAATGGGAATAAGTCTTCACTTACGGAATATTTTACCAACTTCGAAGAGCTGGCCCCATCCTACAAGAGTGCAGAGGCGATTATTTCTGACGACGGCACCAGGACTTGGGAGACACACAGGACGGACGTAGTCGGTGAAGCTGACGGGTTCGTTCAGTCTCAAAAGGGAGATGTCATTGATGAAGCTTGTGTCGACGTATCTTACGGGAGAAAATGATTAAATGATATTAGTGAGGATGACTTTGCAGAGTTTCTTTTAAGGAAATATGCTTTTGCACGTCTCCTACCTCGCACTCTTGTGAAATCGCCAACATTTTCTCTTTGAATTCACTGTGGCTATAAGGTCATGCAAGATTTAATGAAGCGGCTCTTGACGTTTTATTAAAGAGATTAAAAGACTTAAAAATGATTTATTCATTAACAGACTCAAGGTCAGAAGCTGTTTGATGTTTCATTTAATAAAAAAAAAAAAGGTAGAAAGGAAGTTGAATAATCTCGTCAAACTCTCCATAGTATTCAACGGAGTAAAGTGAACGTAGACTTAGAAGACTGAATGCAGAGAAGAACGGACCAACACAGAGCCACTTACTCGGGATGAATAAATATGTGAGTGATGTGTCTCAGCTGTTCAAAGGGCGAAGGGAACTTGGTTCCTCGACGGAGCGCTCCGAGTCTGGCCACCCAGTAATCAGTTATGGCGCTGAAATGAGAAAATAAAAGTCAGAAGTCAAGACAAAGGCTTTTATATTTCCTAGTTGCCTATGTACTCAAGAAAACTGATGAAAAACAGTAAAGACTGCTTGGGTAACTGTCAAAACGAAAAACATCGATGAATTGTTCTCTCTTTCTCTCTCTCTACATACACACATGATTATGTATATATCCAATGTAGCACGAAGGAGCATCCGCTTGAGAATATCACAAAATCCACGCAAGAAGGTGAGTGAAAACCGGGACTTTGAACAAATACTTTCGTAGTTTATTCTACATTTCCATGTTCCCACTGAATATAAGATAAGTTGACAGACCTTTGTATGTAAAGGTCTGTCAACTTCTCTTACATTCGGTGTGAACTTGAAAATGTAGAATAAACTTCGAAAGTATTTGTTCAAAGTCCCGGTTCTTACTCACCGTCTTATATATATATATATATATATATATATAATATATATATATATATATATATATATATATATATATATATATATATATATATATATATATATATATATATACGATGTACACACACACACACACACACACACACACACATATATATATATATATATATATATATATATATATATATAGTATATATATATATATATATATATGAAAACATTTAATATGGTGCCAGTCAACTACAAAGCGGAGTCAGAATACTTGATCCTTTAAAGAACAATAAGAGCTAATAAAACGCACACACACAGACACACACACTCTCTCTCTCTCTCTCTCTCAAGATATCTGATTTTGAAAGGTCAATACATACAACTATGAAAACTACACGTTCTGCAAAGGGCAGGCAGTCCTGACCTGAAGAAGCAGTGCCCAGCCGATACGAGCCACTGGTTGTTGATGAGCGTGGCTCCACACTGGTACTCCCCTTCCTTGTAGAGCGCCGCGTGCCAGGGCCATGACCCGGGTCCGCTGTTACTGCCACCCACGATTCTGGAATAAGCTCTTTCATTAGTTTCTCAAGCTTTATTAAGCATCATGATAATTATATGAGTAATTTTTTCAGCAGATTTGGGATAGTTCAAGTTTCTGTCAAGTCAAAAATACAGCATAATGATAAGTGAGAATTAAAACTTTTCTTCTACGTTAATTATGGTACCTTGAACATTATATAACTAATTTGGTAGGATAAAAATGGTTTCAGGAAAAGCAGCGCAAATCACAGCAGTTATTGATAATGATAATAATAAATTTAGCAAAATTTGTCTATATTCCATTACACAGTCAGTACCTCGTACTAATAGGGAAAACTAAATATCTGTAAGGCACATTCATACATTTCACCAATCCAAAGTTCTTATAGCATTTTAGACTCACTACGTTATTTCTGACATCACATGACTAAATATGACAGTCAACTACCACCTTTAGGATAGTTAGTTTTTTTTATTATTAAACTGAGTAGGAAGTTAGTATGGATACAATACCATTTAATGTTTTTTTTAAACGATTCATGTAAAAGATCCCCCTCTGCAATCAAACCTGTCCGAAAAAGATCTTATTTACAGCATTCACAAATTATCTCATAGAAGGAAAAAAGCAAACTGGAGAAATGATCCAGCATACTATAGAGAAGGTTACCCTTATCTCCAAAAGCAGGTGAAATTCAGAGGTAGTTTTCTTAGGAAGTACCAACAATTTGGCGAGGACACCCCAATGTTATAACGACTATATGCAGCTGCAGTCCGTAACTGAACTGGTTAATGGATATTTAATAAGAGAGGCTCCAAGTATCCAGTATCCAGCTGAAATAATTAAGTAGAAAAATGGAAAAATGGGACTTTTTTTTTTAATTTATGTATTTTTTGAAGATCATGGCAAATATCCGCAGTCGTTACCACTGAAGCTAATCGAGACTGGCGACATCTCATGTTTAGAACACGCCATTAGCTACAAAGATATGTGTAGCACTTTTTAAAAGGAGCTCCTGAACTGTTAATGCTTTACGGCCTAATCCTTGTTTTTTTCACAACAACTCAAGTTTTCTACCGTTAATTTTCTAAAGGTATTGGTAGGATTGTAACTTATCTGCTATCGGATAATTGTTGGATAATCATAATTCACAAAAAAAGACAGTCTAGGTATATTGAATTCGAAACTTTACAATGGCAAACGAGCATACATTACTTCCGTCAACGATATGCAATGTCTAATGACTAAACTGTAAAATCTGGAATTACTATACAGATGCGTGTAAGGTCGATCTTTGTTATTCTCTTTGTAAAATATCGATAAATATTTCATTAAAACGATACAATATCTCGTTAACAAATCGATAAATATTTCATTAAAGCGATACAATATCTCGTTAACAAATCAAAACAAAAACATAACGCAAGAGTCTGAAAGAAGTATGAAATCTAGGTTCACAACAGTTTACTCTACTGAGGAAGGGCGAGTCTCAACAACAAACTCTCAAAGGAAAAGCTGACAGATTAACAACAGATGTTTCCGCGACTTCGGTCTCTCGCTGCACCGTGCGCACCCAGAGAACACAGGGATACGAAGAAGGGCCGAGGGGCGAGACAAAATGAGGAAGAAACTGAAGTTTGCAGAGCACAGAGGGAGACATGAAGGAATACCTGTTCGCATGACAGGTTCATTACCTACCGAGGTTGTCTCAGGTGGCCGCTTCGGTAATACCTGCAAAGGTCGTAGAAGATGAAGTGGTGCGCAGAATCTACAAGTTCAGAAGCAAAAGGAAAAGGGTGGAACACAAGAAGGATGGGACAGAGAGCAAGCATCTACACAGGAAAAGAAATAAAAGAGGACAATAGAACAAATGAAGACTATTTTTCTTTAATGACGCATAATGTATATGTAATATGATATATATATATATAATTATAATAATATTAATATATATATAAAATAAATAATAATAATTATAATATATATATATAATAAATTTATATATTATAAATATATATATTAATTATAATATTATATAATATAGAAAATATATATAATTATATATTATATTACACACATACATATATGATATATAGATATATATATATATTAATATATATATATATACATACATATATGTATATATCCGTGTGTGTGTGTACACTACTGACTGATGTAGTCTTGTTGTGTGCAACGAGCTACTGTAAGTAAAATAACTTTTTTATTGATTCACTTATGAGGATAAAAGAAGAAGGCAACGAAGAAGAAAAATGAAAGGAAGAAAGAAAAGGCGAAGGGGAAGACATCATGTATGCAAATATTTACTGAAATTTCAGTTAAACTTTCATGTATTTAGTCTTTAATTCTAAGATATAAAATACCATCCAGTTACAAAAGTTTTAAGAACTCAAAGCTTAGAAAATATTTTAAGGTAATTAAATATTCAACGAATCAATTAAATAAAATACTAGTTTTTATAAAGCTATGACTACAAAAGTCTAGTCTCCCATACAGGCTTCAATGAAATATTGACTGAATTGTCAAATGGCAATTGTCGTCAGTTTCATGAATTAAGAGAAGATTATCTGAATTAGTGTCTTTAACGAGAAAGGACTCAAGTTTGAAAATGTTCATAAATGTTTCATGCATAATAAATGGCGTCTTTCAATTTCAACTAAAAGCGAAACTAAAGTATATGTTGTATGAGGAGTGTCTTCAGTCTGTGCGTCTCCGATTAATGTATAAATGAAATAAACAGAAAAGATAGGATGCTGGGTGACAAGTCCATTGTCTTTCACCTTTTAAAACATTTTGTGTCAGAATTTAAAATGGGCAATAATTACGTTACAAATTTCCCCAAACCAACGAACGCTGGTTACTATGTTAGATGAAAAGCACACTACATCAAACATTAGTACAGAATTAATTCAATTTTAAGTTTGCTTAAATCTTATTTTTCTGATTTTATTAAGGAACAACATAGAGGGCCTATGTGTTGTTGGTCGACATGCCATCTGCATAGTTCATTCCTGATGACATCAAGGACAAAGAAGGGAGAAAAAATAAAAGCGTGATTAAAAGGAACAAGGAACAGAAAAACATATGAAGACTCAGAAAACATTCAAGATAAAACAGCACCTAAGACCTGAGCAAGGTGCAGTTAAAGACGTCCTTGACATTTCAAAGTTGTTTCTAATTTCCTCCATTAAGGGTACAGTTACTAAAAATACTGGACATTTTAAGCATGCAATAGCACACAACGGCAAAAGATTCAATGCATCATTTATATGGAAACTTTAAAATCATGCTCTCTACTTTCATCTCCTGTCATTAGTTCACAGTTTGAGGGTTCTTACATGTGAAGACTACCAAGACATACAATATCTAAGCGTGATCTCACCTAGCCCTGTGGCTGACGGCCCTGGGCCTCATTCCGCACTGGAGGCTGGAACAAGACACCTTCACCACATCTTTTCTCGGACAACTCGTTCTTTCGAAGTCAAGCGACAGCCTTAGATCGGCTCCCGCTAAGCTCTTCTTGTCCCTCGCCAGAGTGCTTATGATGGAAGAAGCCGCCGAGTCGGCAGGTGGCAAGAGTGACCGAGCTCGGGAGGCCAATGTAGAAGAGGTAGAGACGTCAATTTCGTAGTAAATGGGGTCCTCTGATCCTTGGGCAGCGTCAGTGCCTGGTTGCTCGACGGGGATGCGAGGCACGGCTGACCTGGATAGCGGAAGACTGTCCACTTGCCGTTCGATGTGCCGGAAGTCGCTAAGTGGTAGAAATAAGTTTAAGAGTATGTTATGTTAAATAAGAGTAAGAGTATCATATGCTTTTGTAATATACTTTTTCTGGAAAACATATTTTGGAAATGATTTTTGCTGAAATGATTGTCCTAACGTGTAGTTTAACCTGTAGTTTAATGAACAAGCGGTCACAATGCTTATTTTTGAGCTACTAACGTTTCCTTCTACGAATTACACATACACACACATAATATTTACACACACACACACACACACACACACACAACACACACACACACACATATATATATATATATATATATATATATATATATATATATATATATATATAAAGAACAGATGGATATCATCTGTATCACAAATGAAATACTACATAACATCCATGTAAATATTATTTAATTATTATTTAATCTTTTTCAAATTACTGTAAAGTCAGTAAGAAGGAAGAAACTAGAATATAATCGAATGGTAATGATAAAATTCATCGATCTATTTACCCATCTCAAGAGGCCGGAAGCCTTGAGTGCTTCTCTCAGGGACTCCACTCACCTGAATGTCAGCGTCTTGCAAACTGCCTGCCCAAGATCGTTGATACTCCAGGTGGTGGCTGCCTTTGACATGGCGTTCTCGAAATTGTCGACACACAGTTTTCCCCATCGACCTTTCTTACGTACCATCAGGAAGCCTTAAAGATCAAGAACGCTATAAATATAAAATAGTAAATAGCAAACAGTATTACCATTCCCATCCTTCATTTCTGCTCACCGTTTGAATATAACTTATACAATCTACTCGGCATCTCTTCCGCCTTTCACTACCAACTCCACACCACGGACCTCTTTGGCCCTTTCTCTACAAACTTCGGTCTTGAACACTTTCTTCCCATTCCTTATCTGACAGTATGACAGATCACTCTGTAACCGAGGCTGCTAAAATGCAGTATATTCACAGAATTACAGAAAATGTTTTCCCCCACTACTCTAAAAAATAGATGATCAAAATAAACGATTCACATTAGAAATCGGAAAGTAACATTATAACTGTCTATAAGTCAGATGATAATCTTACGACTAACCTACAGAGGAAACGAAATACAGATAAATTCCTTTTTCATGCAATGAGTTTATCTGAAGATACATGACAGCAAAATTAGGCAATCCTACCCTGCCACTCTTAGATGATTGCAAGGGAGGTTGCAAAACCCTAAGTCCTAAAATACGTAACCAATAAGAGCGCTTAACACACAAAAACCTTCATTAAAGATCTAACTTTTTTTTCACTAGAAATTCGTTATTAAGACTACGTTAGCATAACAAATGCATTAATTATAGTTTAAAAGAAACCCACAAATTGTATGTGCACATGATTCATGAAAAATTGCGGAAAATCTTTTATTGGAACTTTGCAGACACCAAATGCAATTCACTTTCATCTTGTTGCTTCCGTTTCAACAAAACCTCGGCTTTTATGGCATACCGCACTTTAGATACTTAAACTGACGGAATGATGCTAAGAACGACATAAACAAGAGAAGTCAAGTTACCTTCTTCATGATAGAAGAGGGAATTAGCCCCAGGCACATCGGGAGCAATGGCGACGCAGGTCTTCTCGTCGTCGCCTCCTTCACAGTCTGTTATTCCATCACAGACCTGACTGGGTTCTACGCACTGGCTTGATCCAGAGCAGATGAACTGCCCAGGCTTACACCAATCTGTGGGGAACACGAAAACGAAAGACGCTTAATTGGGGAAATTTCTCACAAAAACTCAATGCACAGCCGTCAAGCGTTGCTGCTATAAACAAATTTTTTTGGAGATGTAAATGTGAGAACCACTCTGCCTTCACAATCTGGAGTCATCTTTTTCCCCCGTTTTATCGGTAACACTATCATCATTCTGAGTCGTGTCTAATATTTGAAGTTTGCTGTCCCTAGGTCTGGTCATTATATACTATATATATATGGACGTTATGTCTCCAGTCTGCGTCAGTTTTCAAGTAACTAAACAATAGGTTTATGTATGTCAGTCAATCTAAGCAGTTATGGTCTTTCACAGTCGTTGTTTGAAGGCCAATCATCTATGCAGTTTTCTGTTTATCTACTTAGATATGTAGAGACGGACACACACAAATTTTTGCCCAATTTTTTCGTCAGTTCTCTCAGTGGGTCGAGTGTCTGGCCCTGCTCGTCTAAGTATTCTATACTCTTTCACAGTTACGTTCGTTGATGACGGTTCAGTGTCGGACCAGTTGCTTTCCCATCCACGTTGCCATAAGCAAACTCAGTATCGGCTCACTTTACTGTCCTGTCATTACGTCAGAGGTCATGTTCAATTTAGTCTTTCGTGACTCTCTCCCAGTCTCTAATCATTGAGAACTTCCAGTCTTGTTCTTTTTAATGGCTGTAGTAACAAACAACGTCTTCCATTCACCTTCTTCCAAAGTGTTCATAAAGATTGGGTCACTTGTGAATTCTTTTCATTGTGATATGAAGACGAGTGCCAGGTGCCAGTATACACACAGTTTTAGGTAATTTTCAAAGATATTCGTAATTCATGAGTTCAGCAATATTGATAAAAAAGGACAATGAAGTCCCACATTTTCAGGAAACATCTTACCACAATTCGTCTCATCGGAATGATCCCAGCAATCGACGATGCCATCGCAAATCTTCCTGTTAAGGAACTTGCTCTTTAAGAGATCAGCGCAAGTACAGTTAGCCTCATCTGATGAATCCTTACAATCTTGAATGAGGTTACAGCGTGAAAATTCAGGAATACATTCGCCGTTATCACAGCGGAACTGGGATTTACTTGAGCAAGCTAGAAGAGTAGAATATTTGTTAGCTGCCTACGCTACACTTTACATGTTCTCTAATAGCCACCATGACCTCTAAACTTCTCCATTTCGTGAAATTTTTTTACAACTAAATTATTTTAACGAATTCGCAGAGGATCATCTTAACCTGTTTCTGCACATGTCGAATGCAACACAAGTAATTAATGTATTAAATGAAATACTTGTTGGTGGGTTAATTCATTAAAAGCTGTGACACTTCCATTATAATTTAAATCTATTTATGTGATGTAAAACAACAAAAAGTTAAGACAAGAAATAATATCAATATTCTATTGCAGTTCTAATTTTTGTAAGTTAACGTCAATGACTAAGAGGATGTTACTTACCCGAATCGGAGTCATTTTTTCTGAAATTGAGTTCTGTCGTTCCCGAGTGCACACTGTAAGATATATCCACAGAAGTTTCAGTTCGCATCTCTGTTGTCGATGGAGGGCTGGTGCCAAGTAGCGTCGTCTTGATTTCATTGTCTCCGTCGTCAAAGACTTCATAGCCTTCAGTAGTTGTAGTAAATCTAATGGGATGCATTGGACGGGTCATTACTGGAAAGAGTTCATGAGAAAAGGGACGAGAAGTAGAATGCTTGGTTGTGTAGCGAAAAGGAGCTCTTGTAGGTAATGTTGTGGTCGCTCGAGTTGTTGTTGTTGTTGAGGTTGACGTTGACGTAGTTGTTGAAGTTGGTAGTTCTGTTGTTGTTGTTATTTCCGAGGCCTCTGAATTATTTCTTGTTTTGTTCATATGTTCTGAGAATATCCTGTTGATAGACTCCAGGATATCATTGCGGTTATCTGAAGGATGTGTGGTGTGGTCTGTGATTTGAGACTCAAAGGTAGTAGTTTCAGCCTCTGGTGTTTCTTTTTCAGTTGCTGGAGAAGTTTCGTTTTCTTCTTCCAATGATATTGTGTCAAATATTTCTTGGAGAAGCTCTTCCAGTGACTGACCTTCCTTCAGGACAAAAGTGTGAATGGGAGAGTTGGTGGTGGACTTGGGACTTCCACGGCTCTTACTAGAAACACCAATAATATGGGGAGAAGAAAGGCTAGTGTTCTGAATATCAGTCATGAAAAGAGTTAAAGAAGGAGTTACTGTTTCTGGTAATGGAGTACTTGTAACATTATAAGGCAGTGGTGGTAGCTGTACAGACTTTGGAACCCTCTCCTCCATACCAATTGGTTCCCAGTTGCTTCTAAATTCAGGTCTAAGAGGGTTATCACCATGGTTATTTGGGTTCTGAAAACTAATAGAGTCTGTCAGTGGAATGAAAACATAATCCGGTGTCGAACTTGTAAAATTATCTTTTGTAGAGGATTCTGTGAGATTAGTTGGCTGTTGCACATGTGTGAAATAAGATGTCACATCAGGAATGGTCGTTAAACTATTAGTGCCACTGGACATGTTTGCATGGTGACTATTTATTTCTGGTTTAAAAGTCACTGAAGAATAATAAGTTTGTTCAAAATCCCTTAATTGTTGAATTACTTCAGGGTCTGAAAGATAAATATGGCTAAGATTCCTCAATAGAGACAAAAGAGAAGTATACTTGTCAGGCAAGTTTTCATGCAATGGAGTAGCAGTATCTGAGTTATCAAAATCAGCAGGTTGTCCATCTCTATTGGAAAAACCATGGTCGGACAGTGGATATTCAAAATGAGTTTCCCCATCCACTCCATGATAATTGAGTTTTTCAAGAACAATTCTGAAGGCATCTTCTAACTGCTTGGTGTCTAGTCTCCTTGAATCACCGAGGGCTGGTGTGACTGGGGTCGTAGTTTCAAAGTCATTTTCTGGCGTTGTCTGGAGGTTTACAATAACTACATTAGGATAATTTGATCTTGTTCTATTTACTGTTAGGTACTGCACATTACCACCTGAGATAATTGGAACTGCTACAACATGCTGATCAGATGCAAAGTCTTTAAGAGGTGAGGGTTCACTATTTGGCTGGTAAACTGGGCCATACTGATCTGTTGTTCCAGGGTTATTAGGATTGTACACAGATGTATAAGATTCTGGAAGATCAGTCTTTATATCAGGTCGGTACACTGGAGCAAGAGAACTGGGTGGCCTGTAAACTGGGCCAAGGAATCTTGTGGTTGTCTCTTGAGCTTGAGCTGGTTTGTACACTGGGTACCTTTCTGTTGAGCCAAATTGAACATCCATACTGGTGGAAGTTACTAGTTCAGTATTAAGTATCAGAGGTTTTCTTGTTGTTAGGAAATCCCAAATATTAAAACCTGATGTTGAAGAGGTGGGTGAAGAAGAGGATGATGTAATGGGATACCTGAATCTATCCAACGGAAACGAACTGGAGGTGGCATGGGTGGAATGGGTTCTCGTACACCAGAATATGAAGTTACTTTCGGTGATTCTGGCACCTGCATTGACACTGTTGTAGCTGTATTACTGATAGCATGAGAAGCAGACAATGAAGGTGGTCTATTTTGCTCTGATATACTTTGGAATGTGACAAGTCGATTTTCAGAGTTTGGAGTATGGCCTTTTGTTCTTTCTGTCACCAGAGCTGATTGTGGAATGATTATCATCGGGTCTAAACCCTCGAAGTTCTCAGACTTTTGAGGATGAACTTGAGGTCGTGGTGTTGTAAAGAACAACAACTCGGCTAATATGGCTTGTAGATCCTCCTTTGAAGGGTTCCTCTTTGTTGTCATTTTGTTATCTCTGACATCATCCACGATTCCTAGACGGTCTCTAAATACAGCAAATGGTGCAGCTGTCGTTGGAGGAAGTGGAGTTGTTGTGGGAGGATTTGTACTGCTAGTTGTTGGTGGTGCGGCAGTTGTAGTTGAGGTAGTAGTACTAGAGGTTGTCGTGGATGTAGTTGTTGTTGGAGCACTTGTTGTAGTTGTGGTAGTTGTTGCCTTCATTGTTAGAGGAATTGTGACTGGGCTAGAATTATCTCTAGGTCCTGTCACTAACGCAGGATGATGAGGCGGTCTATTAGTTGGGCTGAAATATGGTCGTGTTGTCTGCCTCTGATCTGAAGTCCTGACTGCGGGAGTTGTTGCGGGAGTTGTTGATGGGGCATAGGTTGCTGATGGACTGAACACATTGAAGGGGTTCACAGGCCTCCAGGGTCCAAATTCATATACAAGGTTACCAACAGTACTAGTGGTAGAAGCAGCTTCGGTGACAACCTGGAACACGAACATCTTAACTGAAGAAAGTTCACTATATTAATGTTATTGTTCAGTGATCTTTGTATAAACCATAACTATGAAGATTGCACATATATACAAAATCCAAGTATGACATGCACTTTGATAAAAGTTTAAACGAAATAAAGTTTAAAAATAAATCTTAAGATTTTTACCTTTTCTCGATTATCCTCTTGCTGTGTGTGTGTGCGCATTGCTGAACCTGAGGGCTTTCTGATCATAATGGCCCCACCAGGAGCCTGCTGAGTACCTTCCACCTTGATTACCTGAACGTCTTCTTCCTTTTTCGGGGGAGCAGGCAAAGGCGCTGCTGGTGCTGCTGCTACAGGTACAGGACCCACAGCTGCATTTGGAACTTCAACTCCCCCAACCTCAGTGTCTCCTGAAAATATGAGAGTACGTAACAATATGGTGCATATTCTGAAAAGGAAATTACAGTACATGTTCAAATCAGTCTGAATCACCTAAGAGTTTTCAGTATCTTACAGTTCTTCAATCCTTGGATGGACAAATGAGTAATATAATAATTCATTTTCGGTAGTTATCAACAACTGTGTAAAAATCCTTCTAAAAACTTCACAAACGTTTCAAATAAGATTAGGACAAATCACAGAAGGTAATCAAACGTACCTGATCAATATATATATATATATATATATATATATATATATATATATATATATATATATATATATATATATATATATATATATATATATATATATATATGTGTGTGTGTGTGTGTGTGTGTGTGTGTGTGTGTGTGTGTGTATGTATAAATGTGAGTGGATATTTTTAAAGATATCAATAGTTTCCTTACAAAAAGTTAGACCTGATCAAGAAAAATAATTCAGTTTACGCTTGAATCACAATAGGTGTACGACAGTCAATTTCCCGAATTTATCCCATCACAGTCCCAGAGAGATCGAGGGACAGATAGTTCAGCAGACTAACAGAGACACAGCTACTCAGCGGACAAACGATCACTTCCTTACTTGCAATCTTCAAGGAATCGATGTCAACCGCCACAGTCTTGAAAGCCACCGGCTCCATGCTCATCAACTCCTGTAGAAGGACGTCTCGGACGGCCATGACAGTGTTGTCCACATGGCTTGAAAGAAATTGGAAAAAATGTTATTCAGCAATTAATAGTTTCGCTTTCGGCATAAGCAAATGCTAACAAATACTAACAACCGATGAAAGTAATGAGCAGCTAGATATTTTCATATTTACCAAAGATCTTACACATTTGAGACCTACTTGAATATAATCTATTAAAACAAAGGACCATAGATAACAACAAAAGTGAAATGCATATAAGACTTTCTTGAAATACCGTCAACACGCGTGCACCTGTAAAGAAAATAAAGTGAAAATCCCTAACAAGAGGAGAAAAGACTCCTCTCAAAATACGTTGAATGTATAACATTTAAAAGCAACTCGTAAAAACAGAATTCCTAAATACGACAGCCACTTACCTTGGCATCTTCCGTCGGTCGAGTCCCACCGTGAATTGTACCTTGAGACCTTTGTTCTTTTCGAGGTTCTTCGTGAATCGCACCACCTTTGCTCTTCTTAGAGATCCTCTCAAGAAGCTGTTCTCGTATACTTTCTCCAGCTGTCGGTATTAAAGGGGAAGTAATGAATTAAATTCGAGATCACTGAGGAATCACACACACACACACACACACACACACACACACACACACACACACACACACACATATATATAATATATATATATATATATATATATATATATATATATATATACATATATATTATGTATCTATTCCCTTTTGTCGAAAGTTATTTTCAAGGTATAGTGACTTCAATTTCAATTGGTCATTTTTGGCTTAAAGTCTGAAAATATAAGAATGTCATGTAAAATAAGTGACAAACAAATGTTTAATTATAATATATATAAATATATGTAATATACTCTCAATATATTTTATATATATATATATCTATATATATATACATATAAATTATATATATAAAATATATATATATATATATATATATATTCATATATATAATTATTTAGGTATATGAAATAGCTTTGCACTGATTTCACATATTCTTGTAATTCCAGATTTGAAGCCAACCAAAAAAAAAAAAAAAAAAAAAAAAATGAAATAATTATCCTCTGAAATCGAAGTTAATATATAATATACCATATATATATATATATATATATATTATAATATTTGTATGTATTATATTTAAATATATATATAATATATATATGTGTGTGTGTGTGTGTGTGGTGTGTGTTGTATATATATAATTCGTATATATAACGCACGCACACGCGTCTCTAAGGGACAAAACAGTAATTGTGTCTGATGTAGCTGAAAAGTTTAATAGTAGATAGGTTTAGGTGCGAGAAAAGATAGATCATACACGTCAAGTTGTAGGATAAGAATATGAATCATGAATGAAATGTGGAATGGTTGACCATGGGTGAAGATGAATTATTGACTGGTGATACTGAACAAACACTGCAGAAACAAGTAAGAGAGTTCAAAAGCATTTAGAGGAGAAAAAGCAGAAAATACATACGGGGAAGATGGTTATGAGGGTAAATGGAAATCAAGAAAATGGAACAAAACTTCATATGTATGGTGGAAGGCTAAAAGTGGGTGGATGGTAGGATGAGAGCAGAGGTAAGCTAAGAACAGGTCTAGCAAAATAGCTGGGTGTAGGCAAAAGATTGGCAGTAAATATACTTTGCGGAAGAATAACGTAAGAATAATAGTTACAACAAATTAACCTAACCTGGTTAAAACTGATAAACATTTGATCTCCAACTATCAGAAGGATTTTAATCATTGGGCTTTTAATTATTGTGTGCAAATTAATATTTTGTTCTTATTTACTGATTATATATATTGTGTATATTCGCAAATAGTTTGATTAAGTTTACGTTTACATACATACTGTTCCTGCTTTCTTAACTAAAAGCTGTATCGAAAGCACTGTGATCACAGAGTGAGCTTGCAAGGAGTCACCTTTTAAACTTGGGCTCATCTACAGTGTATTTTTTTGCTTTGTACAATAGCTCTCTCTCTCTCTCTCTCTCTCTCTCTCTCTCTCTCTCTCTCTCTCTCTCTCATCATTTGTCATTTTTTTGCTCGTCGTCAAGATGTGTGGCAACAGTCTTTGATCCATTCGAATTGCTTGTGTTGTGTTGTGTGATCGCCCTTTTAATTCTTGTTGCTCCCTCGATATACATACTGCTGCTAACTTACCATTTTTTCATATTTATTAGCTTTGGCTTTGAAGGCAGGAGAATCCACTAGCTGCAGCGCGGGTATCCAAGTGTCTCCTTGGTCGATTCTCATGTGACCGTTGTATCGAACCTCAACTGCCAACCAAGAAATAAGTGAGGATAACGCAAGGACATAATATTATAAGCAAAAGAACTGATAAACTTGTGAATTCTCTCTATAAAAAGAAAAGCTGAAAAAATCTTGAGTGTGTGATCAGTATTCAACTGATCACTCGGTTTCTCAAAAAATATCTGTTAATAACTAATTTACTATAAGTAAAAACGAAATTGAATTGTTATTAAAAATACTCATGGAATTAACTTCCTAATTTTGTCATAACAAAGCATGATCAGACCTCCAGCTTACTCGGGACGCGTGAGAGACTTTCCCCTCAGGCATGTTGTAAACATTATATTCGTAACTTTTAATGTAAATTAAAGCGTGCTAAAATCTACGGCCAAATAGAGCATTATTTCACCAACAAAAATTAAAATAATACGTTATATTCTATGGGAAATAATTTTTCTGTTGTTTAACACGCACATTTTCCTGACCTTTTTAGGTTCTTCCATGAACCTTTCCTGAGCCCCATTAAGAACAACAACAAGAAAAAAGTAGTTTGTAGGCTTACTCCCCGAGTAAGCTAAAAAGGGACAATTTAATTATTTATACTAATAAGACTATTTTTACTTCAGAAACGATTAAATAGGTAGCATGAACACGTCACTTTGACGAGGGAAACGAAATTATTGTTCACTACTTACACTCGGCTCCTTCGTCTTCATTAGTGAGGACTGTGAAGAGGGAAGGAAAAAAATATCGATTATTTCATCACGGAGATTCAAAAACACATTTCCTTTATTCATCACATAACGTTTCATAAACATACAATGAAAGGTGAGAAAAATCAACTAAACCTTAAGTAAACCTTAAGGAATATGAACAAAAACAAATAACAAAAAATAAGTTCGATTTCAAAACTTCTAAACTTGCAATCGACATCGTCAAAGAGCAAAATAAAGTTTAAAAAATGAAACGCTAATAAATAACTCGAGTTCAGTACAAAACCCAAAGAAGAAGAACATAAACTATCTGCAATCGCAACCTACCGCCCAAATAAATGGCAATGCCAACGATGCCGAGGACGGCCAAGATGACGAGGAGTACCGCACATCCGAACACGACGCGGCACAAACTTCGACTGAAGTGACGTCTGTAAGATTCTTCCGAACTCGTGGTGGAGGCACTAGATCCCCATAAGCTGTAACTGGAAAGATAGCAGGGAAAAGAAAAGGTTAACGAAAGAGGTGATCAGGAAAAGGATACCGATTTTAACCATACTTTACGGGTTGCTCAAGGAGCAAGAGCCCGTGCCTACGCATTGCTGACTTATAATATATAATATATATATAGTTATATATATATATATATATAATATATATATATATTTATTATAATATATATCTATATATAGATATATTATATCTATCATATATATGTATATATTATATATATATACTATTATATATATATATATATATATATGATATATATATATATAAAACTGGAACACTAAATGACCAACTAGCGCTGACTGAATGCAAGATGAGAATCACTCAGCAGATGACCACTTGGTAGAGTATATACAACACCATTAATTTTCATTTGTTGGTTTTATTTTGTTTGTTCCTATTCGTCAATTGTCTTGCTACCTCTGTATATAAAATTTCTTTAGATATTCATAACAAAAATGTTTTAATACAGCTTAAATTTTATTCATCTCTCATAATTCACGTTATTGTTACTTCATTTTATATAAGAGGCAGACAAACAGACAGACAAAAACTACAGAATATAAAAACTTGCAGAATTCTTTAAGCAATCATTGTAATTTGAAGAGATATTCTTAAATCAAATGAATGGCTTCAATGTTACCTTGAACGCCAAGAAATCGAATTCTTAACGAAATGTGTTGCAGAACACGTCTAATTGACCACTTTCGTCCTAATCCTTTTCAGGGAATTCGAAAGCAGCCTTGTTAAACCCAAAGCCTGAGTTCAACAAAGGGAACATTAATCAAATCCTGGACGTATCATATAACAATCAACTGTGTGCTGCGGCACACTTCAAGCTGAATCGCAGCACAAGGCAACGACTTTGTTACAATCTTATAATTGAAGAGGGAGCTGAATGAAGGCTGGCTGGTGGTCGCGTCAGGCAGGTTTGAAAAGAAACACCGGAAGCGTGACGGTAGAACTTAGAAAAGTAAAAAGCGCTCTTTCCTCCTTCCTTCCGCTTTGGCTATGCAAAATTTGCATATAATCTGTGATTAGAGGTGAAAATGGGAGCCTGGAGCGTGATAAGAAATCAGTTTACTTAAAGATCTGATAACTTTTGTATTTACGCCGGTTCCACGTCCGTATGAAAAAGGGCTAATGGCAGAGTTAACGTCCGCGTCTAGTTGGAAAAAAAAAAAAAAAAATCTTAAGTTATCCTAAAAATGCAGTTGACAGTAATGAATTCTGTGAGGCCAACAGAACAAACGGGAATGCTTTAACCTCCCGATCTGTACGACACTGACAGGTTCATCTTTGCGTTTCTTGCATGAAAAACGTTTTTGAAGGTCCTGGTTATTCTCTAAACAAATACAGAGAAACGTCAAAAGTCTCTTGGCCGTCTGTAGTATAACCGGTCTATACTCAATTTTTCTTTCTTTATATATAATAAATGGAGAGAGAGAGAGAGAGAGAGAGAGAGAGAGAGAGAGAGAGAGAGAGAGAGAGAGAGAGAGAGTATTGTTACTAACGACTTTGATAAAAAAAATCTTTGTTTTCCTAATTATCAAAATTAGGTTAGGCATTAATACTTTCTTTTAAATATCGCTATGATCGCTAAAGTCGCTCTGAAAATGGGCGTTTTCTTAGTAATGCATGTGGCCTTCGGTTACCCGTGCCCTTGAAGTTTTGTCTTAAGCTTTACTTATTTTTCGTATTTCACTTGTCAAGGAAGGCGATGTAATTCCCGTTGGATGCCTACAAAAATAACTGAGGTCGGCAACTTTAAATCCTGACATGCATTCGGTTGTCACTTCATTATTACTTTGTGAATTACGAATGTACAGACCCATCCTCCGCTTTACTGTTACAATAGGCCCTACAAATATCAGTAATGGATACTTAAGCCCGAGTTTTACTGAGAGAGAGAGAGACAGAGAGAGAGAGGAGAGAGAGAGAGAGAGAGAGAGAGAGAGGGTACTCGACCCGAAAAGTTAAAGCAGGAAATCGCAGATCCCACTAACATTACAAATCCAATTTACACGTACGGCCTTAACATTTAAGGAGAAAATTACGAGATAAAATGCCAAGATTTTCTTTTGCGTAAATAAAATGTGGGATCCCCAGTACGCAAAAACAGACCAAGAGTAGCCTGAAATGTCCCGTAATTCGATCAAGGTTTATAGTACTCTTTTAATGGGCCGGTCGGCACAATTCCCTTCAGCGCAGGGGATGACTCTTTTCTTTTAATTTCATAGGCTTGTAATAATAACTTTATTGTGTTATATAACATACATACATACACACACACACACACACACGCATACACACGCACACACACATATAATCATAACACAATAATCTTAGTTTATATATATATATCATTTATTTATTTAGATGTGTGCGTATGTGCGTCGTTGTGCGTGTGCGTATGTGCGTCGTTGTGCGTGTTACCTAATTGGGTGAAAACTTATTTTTACTCAAATTAAATAACCATCTATATGTTCAAGGTGAAAATGCTTATTACCTAGCTGGATAAAGACTTGCAAAAATAAATAACAGCAAGTGTATTTTACATCACAAAAGTACGTCAATATTAAACCTAAAAACATCCACTATATAATGAAAAAAAAAAAAAAGAGAAGTCGCTTTTATCTGAAAAGAAAACCATACTTATGAAGGAATGTGCGTCCGTGTGTGAATTACCTGAGAGGTGTGGAACCGGGCCTTGAGACATATCCGTAGGGGGTGAAGTCACCTTGCCCGCCGGCGTTATTACTTACGGAGCCCCTGACGAAAGACACTCCGTCGCCGGCGCCCTCCTGAAACCGGAAACAGTCATGTTTTAAACACGTCACGATAAAAATTATATAAGCGGATTATGGAGGGAGGAGAATATACTTAAAGACGAAAATGATAGGTATGCCTGTATGCAGATTAAATGAGAGTTAATTAAAAGTGATGATTTCAATTGTGAAACCACAAACGACAGCGCTTAGAAGATGCAAGAAAGGAATAACGAAAATCGAATCTCGTATTCAACAAGAATTTCGTCAAGAATGAAGCGTACCAACATAGTGGTCAAGCATGCTTTTTTTTCACATACCTGGAGAATAAACATTAATGAAAGACTACAGAAACCCATGGAAATATTCTACATATAATCAAATATATATAAATACACGCACGAAAAAAATATTCCAATTTGTAGACAAGCCATATAGTAGCAAAACACGATTGGCACAAAACCTGCCAAGATGTATTGGAGAAAAATCGTCCTGATTAAATCATGAATAACAAGTTGACTTTATGTATTGACGAACTCATCCAACACTGTCCTCACACAATGTTGCGTGAGTTTTTTTCTCATAAATAATACTAAATTCTATCTCTCCGATAACTTATAAGGAGAATTATGAAAAACTAATAAACATAAATTCCATAAACATATGAACACCAATTAGCTGTCTGGAAATTGGCAAACACTTTACAGCAGTACCATTTTTGTTCACTGTGGAAACACCGGTTATAGAAATTCATAAACATATGAACACCGAGTAGCTGTCTGGAAATTGGCTAACACTTTACAGCAGTACCATTTTTGTTCACTGTGGAAAAAGGTTTATAAGAGTTTTCATAACATAAAATCAGACTATATACACACATACACAAACACACACACATATGTGATATATATATATATATATATATATATATATATATATATATATATATATATATATCACGCGCAGCACACACACACACACACACACACACACACACACATATATATATATATATATATATATATATATATATATATATATATATATATATATACACATGCATACATAAACCTTTTTCTTTTGAAGAGGTTGGCACTGAAGGGTGCAGCTCAACCCCGAGCCCTTTTTTGTAACCTCGGTAGGTGCTGAGTGAGCTAGTACGCAGGAAGCGATCCACTCCGCACTGAAACTCAGCCCTGCACTCGCAAACACTCGAGGTGACTGAGCCACCACACTCTTACCCTGCTCTCTCTCTCTCCTTCTCCTCTTCCTCTTCTATCTCTCTCTCTCTCTCTCTCTCTACTCTCTCTCTCTGCTCTCTCTCTCTCTTCTCAATAAAGAAATTCAAACTAAATTGAATAAATAAATGAAATAAAATAAATAAATAAATTAAACAAAATAAATAAATAAATAAATAAATAAATAAATAAATACAAATTATATATAGAAAAACTCCTTGCCCTAACAGGTATACTATCGAAAATAACTTTTCAGTGTTCGTTAGATTGCAAACGCACCTCTTTAAATAAAAATGCTTAAAGAGCGCAGAAATCCCCAAATCCGTAGGAAAACAATCTAGATAAGCATTAAAATATTCTTTAGCTCATAGCCCATACCATTTTAAGAACTTATTCCTTTACCATGTTTAAGCATAACAATTTTTTAAAATTTAATAATTATGTTGGATCATCTTATGACTCATCAGCAAGTACAGTCGCGTAGTTGATTTTCGCTTCATTTTTTGATAGGCTGCAGAAAATTAATGATCTCGAAAATGAACGACTACGTGGTGTGATCCTCGAAGAAATCGCCCTAGGATCGGTAAGAAGTCATTGACCAGAATCATAAAGTTTTATTACAAATAACAGCATAGTTTTTTTTTTTTAAAGAAGGACTATAATAATAAAAAAAGGAGCAACAGTTAGGTATGTGGTCACCACATCTTTCTGCTACAGTGGACCTGAAAATACAACACAACATCATTAAAACTGTTCAGGTAAGAAATGGCAGACACGAAGCTGCACACACGCGAGGGTGACAGAACAGTAACAAAGATAACCCGCCACTGGAAGGAATCCATGCAAAATCATAATGGCCAGACGATTAGTGCGATTAACAAAATCAACAATCCACGCTATCTTAATTGACCTTTGCCTAAGGAACCTGTTGTCAAATTTCGTGTTCATTTGTCCGTTTGTCATTTCAAATACTAGTCTGTAACAAAAATAAGAATGAGAGAGAGAGAGAGAGAGAGAGAGAGACGGAGAGAGAAGAGAGCAGAGAGAGAGAGAGAGAGAGAGAGAGAGAGAGAGCTTTAATGTCATTTCATATGACGTCTCTCAAAATTACATAAAGAATAGGGAGTTTGGAAGAATAGTAAGGGCTTGGGTCATCACTGCTGCCGGATTCTGACATTCTTCGATCCCTTTTGACAATTTAAGGACAGCCTCAGAGAACTTTAAAATTGGATGGGTGTTAAGCATAGAAATCTTGTACCCATCTTATCAAATCAGCAGTTATATAAGTTCTACGGACAGTTCACAATTTCAAGATGTTACGTGCACTAGGTACTGAGAGAAGGACGGATATCTATTTAATACAAAGACTGTATATTTTGAAAAGGCGCAACTGGCCCACATCGCACAGCCAAATCAAGTTCAGTTTGGTCATCTTTTGAGGATGAATGCCCACTGTTCTTTACAACTTAAATTTCCAGTACCTGGTATACATCAGTATTCCTAAAATCAGCCACGCCTCGTTTTACTTTCGAAATGTAGTGATTAAGATATTTAATAAGCCGGCTGATGAACGGAGATAAACGGGCAAGGCACAATGCAGACTTTCATATTTACAAATTTTCATATCATGAATAAACTGTCCGAGATACATCTATGTTGATAGGACATTTCATTTACTACTAATCTCTTTGTTAAATTTTGTTTCATAAACTCCTTTCGTAGACTTAAATTTAGTTTTATTCTCAGTAAGTTACATAAGATGAATTTTCCCGGCTCGAGATTCCAAGGTACTAAATATAACAAAGCACGACGTAAGAGCAAATGGCTTTAGGATCACTTATCCAAAGTTATCCGAGCAACAAAAGAAAAATTTGCACTGCAGAGCAAACATAAATGCGCTCGGTATTGTCAAGAGAGAAATCGCCTCCTTTCCTTAAACCCAGGCCTGGGTTCAGTAATGAAGTCATTCTAGTCATTCCAAGACTAATCTTAACGACACCTAAAGTTAACTGTTAGTTTGGCAATAAGTCGAACTAATTAGACACATACACACAGACAGCAAACACAAAAGTGTCGAAGCATAACGTTAAGGAAGATGGGGTGATACACATGCAGAACAGCAGAATACTTTATGGACAGATATAAACAAGATATTATTCTATTCTTTTTTATCGATACAACCTTCACTGTTAGGCCGACCACCATAACCGTCCGTCAAGGAGTGATCTTGTTTTTATCCCCACATGAACTTCTCTGACCTCGTCGTAATTGCCGGCTAAAGTTTTTTTTCTTATACCTTTTTCATTTTTTAAACGATAATAACAGGAGGGCACTGCTGCGTCGTTCTCTCGTAGTTTGTGAGTTTCTTCTACCTTATATATATATATATCTATATATATATATATATATATATATATATATTATATATATATACATATATATATGAGACACACACATATATATATATATATATTATATAGGATATATACATACATACATGCATACACATACATACTCATACATACGATACATATATATATATATATATACATATATATATATATATATATATATAAAAGCGCGCGCGCGCGCGCGCGTGTGTGTGTGTGTGTGTGTGTGTGGGCTTAAGTGGGCTTAAGGGGCTTACGTTCTGACGGAGTCTGGCATTTCCTGGTAGTCCAACATCCAAGTAATACCGAAACCCACCGATACCTAAGTCTGTCTACTGGAAAACTCAAAGCATATATGGAAAAGGATTTTAAATTATCTTGGGCGCGTCAAATTCAACAGCGTAAATATCAAGAGATCAACAATCACTTTAAAACATCCAAGAACTCTTGCCTCTAATTCCAGGTAACATATCGTTTCAATAATTTCCCATCAGCTAACTATGCAAGGCCGCCCATGGTGCATCGATTTGGTCAGATAGCTCTCTAGATTTTGCAAAGAACGTCACCGGAATTCGTATAAACTGACCCGCAATTAGCGATCAAGGAAGGGTGAGGTCCTGGAACAAGTTTAATTATGATATACACTGACTGATTCTCAGTTTATTAAAGACAACCAACGTTCTGTCGAAATATTCTTACTCATAATCACTCCTTAAAGAATATGTAATTTTTTCATTACAAAGTACTTTACAAGTAGAGAGTAGCTGCAGATTGACTCTAGCACATTATTGTTTTTACTCCCGTTATAAGATAAGTAAGAGAACGATAGTACTGGGAGAATACACACGCACACACACATATAATCATAACCACCTTAATTTAATGCTAATCATGGATATATTCGAAAAGGCAAAAAAACACTTTACAGAATAAAAGTTTCACCATTGAGGTGTCAAAATCTACACATATAACATGCAAAAGTAATTTGAATAAAAATATATTCGAAATAGTGCCAACACAAGTAACGAGAAACAAAACATGAAAATGTGGAAGGACTTGACAATCCCGAAGGCCCCATGGATAATATGCAGAGGGGCAGGGGGCAGGGGAAGGTTAGGGGGTAGCGGGCAGGGGGTTGGGGGTTGGCGGGCTGGAGTGACGGCAAAATCTAGATAAATGGAGGGCAATTCATGCCGACTGATAATTTGTCGGACTTTCTTATTTGGAGAGTCAGAGACCCATGGAATGGAAAACCCAATCCTTTTATCTATCCTAGGCCCCGAAGAAAACAAGATAAACGGGAAAGGAGAAGAGCGAAGGTTACCACCAAAGCAATTCATATTTGATATAATAAATATCTAATTCAATGATAAATTTATTTATAAAAGTGAAAACGATAAGCCACTTGGAAATACAAATGAACGGATGGAAACGTTATTTTTATATTATGATACGAGAAATGGTGTATTTTACTACAATTATTTTATGCAAACAGAACTACTGGCTCGTCTGACTTGCAATGCGTGGCGACTCATGACCGCGAGCTGCTATCTCTTTGACGATGATTGTTACTCTTGCGAGTTCAAGCTTATTGCAAGAACAATACCATGCAAGCAAATTTGGTAACACCATAATCATTGAACATTAAGGGATCTCGTGCCTGTCTCACACTTTACATAAGAATCTTTATGAACAACTATGTTCTTGATGCGATGAGATAAAGCAGAATTAATAGGTTTTCAAAATCCTCAGACTGTGTGTTATATGCTAAAGAGAGGCTGCATTTGTACAGGAAGAGAGGATTAGTAATTTGACAACGCACTCTTCAAACCAAATTTAATTCTAACGTACATGGTTAATCCCACTAACACTTTATTACGTATATTCATTTTTATATTATCAGGGAGGTGAATGATGGCGATAAGTATTAAATGCAAATGCACTTAGCTCAAGCGTAGTTTTCTTATTATTACTACTATTATTAAAACACATTCATAGCACCATGAGTCTTGAAATGAGAAACGAATCCAGTTATGCAAGGGTACATTTTTTTTTTAAATCTCTACTGCGATTGGCTTCAAATATATGTACCCATAGAAAACTGTGGATTTGTTTCTCCATTATTATTATTATTATTATTGATAATGTGCGCAGTCCAAACCACCAGGCACTGTGAAGCATGGGTCACCAATAAGTGCTCTATGCGTATAATAGAAAAGCAAAGCCAAAAGGAGACGCACATGATAAAATAGGATGGAAAATAAAAATTTAATATAACATTGCCATAAAAAAATAAATCAAAACATCAATACAGAGAAATTGAGGAAAAATTAAAAGAAAATATACGAGTAATTAAGTACTATTATCAAACAGAAATTTGACTCAATAAAAAAAAGTAAGCAAATGAAAGGAAGAAAAATGGTTGTAAGGGTGAATGAACGTATATAAAGGGAATACAAAAATAAATCTTCAAGGACGGAGGATTGTAAATGCAGGAAAAACGGAAGAAAGACAAAAATTAAATCTTGACAATAACAAATGAGTAATAATAATAATAATAATAATAATAATAATAATAATAATAATAATAATAATAATAATAATAAGAAGAAGAAGAAGAAGAAGAAGAAGAAGAAGAAGAAGTATCAGCGAAACTTTGTAATCCGAAGAATAAATGTGAAAAGTGGTCTAAAGCTGCGTGTTACAAAGTTTTGTTGTTTCATGGGTCCACAGCAAGTATGCAAATTACCACTTTCGAAAAGACACGGGACCCTAATCTTCTTAAAAGACTTCCAGTTCGTATAGTATGTGACAATATATATGATATATATATATATATATATATATATATATATATATATATATATATATATATATATATATATATAATCTCCAAATATATTTCGATAATTGTGCAGAACTAAGTCCGTTAGAAATTACAATAAACTATTTACCTAAGACAATTCTGCATTGTATGAGAAGAAAATAAAATAAAACACACAACCACTTAAGAAAATGTTGCGGCGCCGAGCTTTTGAGGTGCAGCAAACCAATTTATCTCCAGACGGATCTAAGATAAAGATACAGTCGCTGTCCAATAACAAGGAGCGCCACTTTGTCATTTGAATCATCCACTAAAACCCTAGCAAAAAGTGACAATCATTGGCCCTCTGACAAAGACGTATCTTTGGGCCATGAACAGAAGCCTTAAAGAAGCTCGACAATTAAACTTCTTGCGACCAGTTAATGGCTAGACGTTTAAGAGCATGTGCGGCAATTTTCCACAAATGTCTCCAAACAACTGCATTCCATTTATAAATGTTTTGGTATTCCTGCAATAATTGGAGTACTCTGAAAAAAAAAATTAAATAAATAAAACGAATGATACACGTGCTTATGTGCGAAATGCCTCTTTTTACTTTTTTATTCTAAATTTGTTGAAAGGAAATAGACTCTCCTTCGTCTCTCTGACTCCTTCTGTATTAATTAATAATAATGAAATCATTGCAGCCCGAATTTACAAATTCTTTCTGAAATAGACCAGAAAGAGCGCTTGAGATTTACTGCAAGTATTTATCCAGTCTCATTAAAATTCAAAAACAAAACAACAAATCTAAAGAAAACAGGGTGCCATAATGTCTGGAGCTATACCTGACCTATGAACGCTGCCATAAGTTTATACTAGTTTGAATATAAAATCATTCTTATGTACCTGGTCATCAACAAAATGTAGAATTCAAATTTAGACAATTATTATTATTATTGCTGTTAATGATCGAACAATGCGCTGAAATGCTAAAACATGCTAAACATTTAAACCACGCATCTCAAGATATTACTACCTGGATTCTGGGGGGAGTTGTAGCAGGTGACTTGATGGCACGTATGTACTTATGTATTCATGCAAACGAACACACAAAAAACTATACCACACACACACACAACACACACACACACACACACACACACACACACACATATATATATATATATATATATATATATATATATATATATATATATATATATAATTCCTAAACAAGAAAAGTATTTCATTACTTTTTAACCCAAGAAGCCCGTACTGTATCCGGATGTCAAGATATACTGTTACTTTCGTGACGGCCTTTGACGCCACAAACTATCATTCTAGGACGCTCAGTTGGTAGACATCAGGTGTACCAGACCAAGTTCACAAGCATTGAGCCTTACGTTTGAATGCTGTTATGTATTACCTTAGGAAAACGTTTTTTTGCATATGTTGCATGCATGAAGTGAAACATTTAATGGCGAATGTTAAAAGTGTCAGCAAGCAGCGCATTAATGTCAATGCTTTGACAGGGAATGTGTCTAAAAGTAAAAAGATGAAGGTACTTGACCATTATTGTAAGAATAATTAGATCACAAAGATACAGGCAAGGGACGGTGCAATATATATTTGTTGACACGCCGTGTTTCACACTGCCATGGCGTTTAGTAATGACATAAGTTAACCTGAGCAATCTGGACAATATACATTCACAAACCAGCAAAATCTGGTTTGTGAATGTATATGCGAAAACGTCTACTTAAGTCAACTGAAGTTTGCTTCTAGCCGTTTAGTCCTTGTTACGTACCAAGGATACTTTTATACGCATGCATACTTGCTAAGCTACTTAATACTTCATGGTATGTATGAAGTGTAATTGGCTTACGTAGATTAGTATCGGTGCCTCCAGGCTTGAAAACTGGTTGTGGTTAAGAGCCACCTTTGCGATTCCTTGAGTCAGTGATAAAATGAGAAGAATCTCAGCCGGCTTATGTAAGGGGTCAACGTCATAATAGCTCTCAAAGTTCAACCCTGTCTGGAGGAGATGAGATGGAAAAAAGGGAGAGAAGCCAGCCGTGAAGATATGAGCGACGTTGCTAAATTGACCAACCGTTTATTAAATGGCAGGGAAACTCGGTGCATGAAAACATCGTTGATAGTGGTATAAAAACAATGGAGAGAGAGAGAGAGAGAGGACAGTGTTACGTCGGGTTCTGGGGCGTGTTACACAGCGTTATCGGAACCCTAGGGCTCTCTGTAAGAGATGGTCCTTCAACTCGACAGAATAAAGTAGTGGCCCCGAGCCAAAAAATATAGGAATGAGAGAGAGAGAGGGAGGGAGGGAGAGAGAGAGAGAGAGGTACCAAGCGGCGGATGGAAAGAGGGTCTAGACAAGAAGGGAGGCAGAGATTCAAGTGATCATCAGGAATTACTGCTGTGGGTCGAGACTCTTCTGACTGCGGGATCAGATGACGCAAGGAGGCCGATGTGAACATACGACTGGGCGAGTATAAGTGCATAATTTCACTTACAAACTTAAACGATTCATAATCGGCAAATAGAGATGATAATAGTAAACTTTTGTGCATAGGTTTGATGGAATGATACAAACTTATGAAAAAAGTTTATCACCATCGCTTTCAACGTGTGCGACGCAAAGGGACCCTATGGATTCCACCACTCGTGTCTTTTCTGTGTTTTCACTTCTACAAATCTCCACCCATCTACAGCCTCCCGTCTCAAAGTTCCCAGCCAGGTAGGCCTTGGTCTTCCAATTCATCTTGTGTTAACAGGAACCAAGTTGGCTATCAATTACTAAAGGGATCTCCAGGGTAGTGCCATCTGCATCTCCCTTTCTCATCTACATATGGAACTTTTGTAATTCTCTTTATGGAACCATTCCTAATACTATCCTGCTACCCAATTCTCATCATTCTTAAAGCTTCATACTCAACTTAAAATATCTTTAAAGATAGTCTCACTGATATACCATGATTCACATCCAGACAGCAATACAAATCGTGCTAGACAAATGTTTAAACCTACTCTTGTATGCAATTTCTGTCGATATTAATTCTTGATCCTATTCAGCCTAGCCATATTTAGATTTGCCTTTCTATTTGTAAGATTCAACCTCATTAATCCTTTCTTCATCTGATTTTACCTCATCCCTTTGTACGTAATCTGTCCTCATTACTTAGGGTTTTCAAGGATTCATTGTGAGTCCCATCCTCTCTAGATATTCGATGCATTCCATATGCTGTTTAAAAAAGCATCAAATATCTATTCTAAGACTCTTTACTTCATTCTAAGCTCCTCCATCTTTAACTACTTTTTTCCTAGTAAAACCCATGAGAACTACTGTATTGCAAATTCACCTGGCAAGAAGTTAAATCAACATTACCTTTGCATTTACTTCCTCCAGTGAAAATTTCACTTAGCTTAATTATTTGATGGGAATACCACAGTAACGCAAGACCTTCCATCATGTGGTCTGTGGGAGGCATCGAATGCCTTCTCGTATTCTAAGAAAAAATTCAAGGAAGCCTAATCTGCAATTTCAACTAAAGCGGTTTCGTCAAAAGGTACTTAGTAAGAAAATTAAGAGTGAAGTAGCCTGAACAAATTAACATACAGCCACACATCTAGATAATTACACGTAGGCCTAATGATGTTCTCAATGGATGAGGTGCCTAATTTACAGTCATAGGTTTTTATGCGGAAATAAATTTTTTTTTTTTTTGCTTCTTATATAGTTTTCCCCAGGGTACACAAAGTGTAAATAATCTTTTTATTGATAAATAAAAATAATACATTCTCGTCAAAACTGTATGCGCGCTATGAGGTAAGTTAATAAACATGCGCTAGTGCACGCGATATAAAATTCAAGTTTTTACAGAGAGAGAGAGAGAGAGAGAGAGAGAGAGAGAGAGAGAGAGAGAGAGAGAGAGAGAGACTGTAATAGCAATATACATAAAAAGTAAATGACCTCGAAGTCAATCCCTTTGTATAGTGAGACTAACAGGTCTTGTAAGTGACACCCACTCCTAAACAGAGAAGGTAAATAATATGGGAGACTCTTTGAAAGGCTCCTTCTGTGACTTGATTCTTCCTACATAAAAAAAGAAAGAAAAAAATTTATAGCAGTAAAACGGCAACTAAGTGACAGCAGCAAAGTTCTTTTTATCTTATTAATAAGTGAGTACTTACATTCTCTCGAAACTCAATCTGCTATAAAGACCTGAGTGTTTGGAAAGAGACCGTCACATAGACACAATGAACTCTACCGATCAATTACATCACATTTTTTTATGTCATTGTTTGCTCTCGTGCGTAGATAGAAGAGGTATTCTGAAAAAGGATATTCCCCTAATCTTCATAAGTATAAGCGACTTCCCATGATGCTCTGCCAGAAAAGTATTGTGGAATAGTCAGTCAGTGACTGTTTTGTAAATAATGTTTTTTTTAATGCACCTATGTACAGCCTTATAAATGCACAGACAATGCAACGAAAAATAGACCTATTCACCCCCATTATTAAGTTTTCATATAGTTCTACAGTTCCATTAGGGCAATTTATTCTTTTCGTCAATGATTGTAGTAAATCTTAGATGTCTATCTAGCCATATATATATATATATATATATATATATATTATATATATATATATATATATATATATATGTGTGTGTGTGTGTGTGTGTGTATATATATAAATATTATATATATATATATATATATATATTAATATATATGTACATGTGTGTATATATATACACATACATACATACATACATACATATATATATATATATATATATATATATATATATATATATATATATATATATATATAATATATATATATATATAAACATGTACAAGCATGCATTTATCTAAGTAAAAGCTTTTGTGTGTGTGTGTGTGTGTTTTAGAGAGAACTCTGAAGCGTGCAAATACCATCGCTTTAAGACTCAGAAGAAATTGGTTATTGTGTATTGTCCGAGCAACTATAACTGCTCTCCAAATAACATATAATCGTAGACGGGTTTTGTCACAATAAAGTCAACTACTTTCTATTCTGTAGTTAGCCTTCCTTGTAAAACACAATGAACTGAACAAGGAACTTCAAGCGTCGGCGTAGCGTAATTGAGCCCGTTGTATGTCACGTGCGTCTCCCCCCACCCTGGCCCCCCCTTTTTTGTAGCTTTTCAATAGTACCTGTAGCACTTACTTTTCCCATCAAAATTAAAGACAAATTGATAAAAGCTCTCTAACGCAGCAGCACTTCTGTGAGCCTCCAGTTCCCATTGACACGTAGAATGGAATATAGAATTTAAGCCCTGGGACCTATGAGGTCATTCAGCGCTGAGAAGGAAAATTGACAGTATGAAAGTTTGAACGGTGTAGCAGGAGGAAAACCTCGCAGCCGCAATATGAAAAAATTGTTTGAGGGGGTGGAAAGTCTGGTGGAAGAAAAAGAATATGAACGGAGGTACAATAAAAGGAATGGCATAGGTTGCAAGTAGGGGCCGATGGGAAGCTGCAAAGACCCTTAAGTAATTCCTACAGTGCACAAAGTAGTTGGATTCTAAGATGAATGAATCCTACATATGGTGTTTGAACCAAACATTAATAAACTTGCTAAAGCTTAATTACTGTAACTTCTTGAATCCAGTCTGCTCTAGACACTTGGTACTTCAATGTCTTAACATTGAAGAAACTGTGTAAACAAATCCACTTCCTTGAAACAAAAACACATGATGGTCTAAATACAGACCATTCAATAAACGAGTCGTTAGTCTATGAGAAAAAAAAAAAAAAAAAAACAACAGGTCACCTAGGAAATAGCACAGTCAATACGAAGGTCTTAAGAGACCGCAGTTATGCTCGAGGTCGACGCTTTTGCACTGACGGCTGAAAGGTGTAAAACGTAAACAAACACAGGACGGTAGAAAACTTATCATTTGAGTCACTGCCTTTGAATAATCTCTCTCTCTCTCTCTCTCTCTCTCTCTCTCTCCTCTCTCTCTCTCTCTCTCCAGAACCCGAAAGACCGTCAGAGAAAGGTTAAAAAGGTCCTCACATACTATATGGACAAAGTATATAACATTTACAATGGGTGGAAAATGACTGTATGTGTATATATATATATATATATATAATAATATATATATATATATATATATATATATGTATATATATATATGTATATATATATATATATATGTGTGTGTGTGTGTGTGTGTGTGTGTGTGTGTGTGTGAGAGAGAGAGAGAGAGAGAGAGAGAGAGAGAGAGAGAGAGAGAGAGAGAGAGAGGAGATTACACCTACAATCAAAACATTGGACACATTACGAATTATCCCTATTTTGGTAAAGAACTTCCAATCGTGGTTCGAGAGAAAATCATGACGGGCGTATCATTTCACAAGGGTAAACATCCCCTCCTGCAGTGAGTGCAGTTTTAAGCACAATGAAGCGTTCAACTGACACCGAGCAAGAAATGACCGACCCGTGCTGGGTCGTCAGACTGACCTTTTCTGATACTCGGCCACTAGGCCGTCTGCTCACTGGGTGAACGGGTGAAGTCACGTGTTTGGATTCCATGTAATGGAAAGCAAAGCTGTTAAGTATTATTTCGATTTCGTTGGCATTATTCGAACACTTTCTGGATTAACGGGCCAAACAAACCAGATGACAAACAGCCTCTCTCAAAGGAATAAGTGTAATGTGTACACAAAGCAAAAAACTTATCCTGAACTTCAAAAAAAAAAAAAAAGAAAAAAAAAAAAAAGAAAAAAATCACAAGCAACAGAGTTTTGCAGCAACGTGAATTAAGAAAGTGTTCTGAAAATCTAATAATGTAACATTGTGTATCCACTACCGTTAACCCAGCTCTCAAGGACACGGAAAATATTGATCGCAAATATTGCTTCACTTTCTGATCGTAGCAATTAAAGGTTTCCACAGAAGGACATAACAAACAATAGGAGTTATACAGTAGTAACCAACCAGTGGCCCGAGACTACATGGTGGGTGCCTTCGTGTGTGACAACGGATAAAAAATAAACCGAGATGAGATAGCGTGACGGGTGGATATTTTGCATCTCAAATGCCAGTATTTGACTCCGGCTGTGGTATGGGAGACCATTCAAGAATTATTACACATAAGGCATAAAAAATAATATCACTGAAAACGTTATTCCATTTTTTACAGGAATCCAACACGCAAACTACTGTAGCGGCTAAGTTAAAAATTGCTTCACCATACTCTAACATTTTCTGACGACAGTCTCAAGTGCCAAAGCTATTAAGCCTCAACTTAATGAAAACAGCAAACTCTTAACCAAATCACAGGGGTGAAGAAAACCTTCGCCACGACGCGACGCAGAACAAAGCAACATCCACGATCCGTTCTTCTCAAAATGACCCCAGCGTTATTTTGAAGTGGCTACTATCAATCATTATTAATGGCACAACACGTACCAACTAGCGAATCACGAAAAGGATGTAAGCCACTTTCTTATTTGTATCTCTGCTGAGGCTTTATCTATCAGAAAATACTTTTGAAATATTATGAAGACATTTGATAGCCATGGTAATAAAATCACATACTTATTTCTCAAAAAAGAAAAAAAATCGTTGGTGCGACTTGACTCTCCGAATGAATGTTAACTGTACCAGAAAATATTTGAGATATCTGAACATATTTGGAAATAACGGACGCCTAGTTATACATCAAAGCTCCGGTTCTTTCGGCTCACAGCCTCAATTCAACACGAAATTCTGATGTCAACCCAGAGGGACAGTCTTTCTTTCTACTTACGTTATTTCCCAGCTACCAACGACAAGCAAAAAAATTAAAAAGATAAAAGGACTCGCACTACATTTACAAGAAAAAAAAATCACTTGTCACTTGGGTTACCGGCTATTGTTGAGGGGAAAGTTATAAAAACTAAACCCTTTTGTTTTCCGATCACAAAAGAAAAATAAACGGAAAAGGGAGAAGGCGAGATCTTCAGCTTCCTTTGGAAAAGGAAATTTTGTAATTCTGAATGATTGAAGGTTATATCTCTGTTACGCCGCACGGTTACTTCACCTCTCAAGGTTGATGGCTCGGGTAACGCTGAGAGAAGACGGACCAACTTTTTTTTTACAATTACTCCACACATATCAATCATCAATCAAACTATACACACACACACACACACACACACACACACACACACACACACACACACACATATATATATATATATATATACATATATATATATATATATATATATATATATATATATAAAGGGTGTGTTATATATGCGTGTGCACGAGAGAGAGAGAGAGAGAGAGAGAGAGAGAGAGAGAGAGAGAGAGAGAGAGAGAGAGAGAACATGTTCTATTTTTTTCTTTATTAACCTTTCCGTTATGGGACCTTTGGCCTTAACCCAAAGTCTCACACTAATATTTAGGAAGGAAATTTTCACGACATGGCAGTGTCATGCTGTCCATTTTAATCACTTATTCCAAAGAATAAAAAAAATTTCCCGGCAAGTCCCTCAGTTATCCTACAGCAAGAAGAAGAAAGAGAAGATAACCATCTCATTTAGACTTGTTCAGATTCAAGGTAAGCAATTGTTTTTTCTTTAAAATTCTATAACTATATACACAGGTAAAAATAAAATTTGGTTATTACAAATAATGCAAGGCTGCGTTTTTCAACTGAATATTCTATTTTCAAGCGAAACATAAACTATTCTATTGTATACTTTTTCAAAACCTGTATTCTTGCCATTAACATGTAAATGATTTTTTAGATGTACGTAAGAATAACACCCTTTTGTTGTATTAATTCAATGTGGTTACTGGTTAAGATATTTACTTAAATTTAGGAAAGGCAAAGTATTCATTCCAGTTTCTTATTTTGCCTTGTGCTTTCTAAAGCTAAGATACCTCTAATATTCTAACATATCTTTCATTCTTGGATCCAGGCAGATTAGATCAGGATATGTCTCAATTTTCTCAGCTATTTTTTTTTTCGAAGTGCTTTGACATGTATAATATCTGTGAGCCACATTTCTCTGAAACCAGAGAGCTATTAGCGCTAAGTGCCTGAAAATAACCTACAATATTCCTCGTTTGTTTAAAATCTTTTTGAGATACGAACCAAAACTCTTTCGAGAATCAGTGTGAATACGTAGTCGTAAGTATATTTAATTCCAGGTTTTATGTTGCACACATACAAATACAAGTATTTATTTGAAAAGGGAAAAAAACTGGAAACCTTGACAGGAAAAAGGGAAAATAGGAAACCAAATGTCACCGACCTGGAACAAATCTGTTGCTGGCCAAAAGAACAATTGCACCTCTTCCAATACATACCAAAGGGGTAGCATATCATGTATTGCTGCAGAAAGAAAGAGAGAAAAAAACGAGCAATAAAAACTATTGTGCGTTTGTTAGCACTGAACCTTTCGTGGCAACAGCAGCCGTGACCCAAACCAGAGACCCACTTCAACGGACGACAGGTGATCCGCGTCGAGAATTTTCCAAAACGAAGACACATTCACGCTGTTTTCCCAGAGATATGAAAACGTGGAAAAATGATGTCTTTAAGTGGTAAGAATATAAATAGATGAATATACGATCAACAATGCGTTTGGTTTAAAAGGGCTGCAAGACGTGTAAATGGAAGGATAATGTTTTCCCTTTCTTTTTCTAATTACTACTACTACTACTACTACTACTACTACTACTACTGCTTCTGCTGCTGCTGCTACACTTATTTTTACTACTACTGCTAATGCGACTTCTACTATCTCTACTACTCCTACTACTAATGGAAAGTGAAAAAAATAACAGAAGGGCAAAGCGAGTTTGTATGGTCGCCTAGGCAACGTAACCCTTTTGACGATAGTGACAAATCAACCACTTCAAACAACAAGGTGAGGAATTTTTGTAAAATAAAGGTTGGCACATGCACTTTAGAGGTTTTTTCCCAAACGGAAACAGGAGATTAAAGGTTATATGGTATTAGAGACGAGAGAATAATTCAGTTTAGCATTACATATACAACCAGCTGCTCTTTGTAAGAATATTTAATCTACTATGAGCAATGAGAGTTGAAGCCGAGTGCCCAGGAGAAAATTCTTATCGATAATAACATCAAATGCTTAGGTTCTAATAACAGTTGTTTAATATATATATATATATATATATATATATATATATATATATATATATATATATTATATATATATATATATATATATATATATATATATACACACATACACACATATATATATACACGTATATACATATATAAAATACTGTTGTGTATGTGAGTGTTTGGGTAAGAAGAATAAGAAGAGAAAAAGAAAATAAAGGATTTCTAAACTACTACAGGACTTGTTTTTTTGTAGAGATGACAATCTGCTTAACACAAAAATGATAAAACACACTGCAACGTCCTAGGATCAGGTTTTTACTTTTGACATGAAAGTTACACAAGACATGAATATATATATATTATATATATTATATATATTATATATTATATATATATATGCATGTATATATGGTTTGATGCAACCACATATATATATATATGTATATATAATATATATATATATTATATATATATATCTTATATATATCTATATATAATAATATATATATATATATATATATAGATATATATGTATATATATATATATATATATATATATCATATATATAATATCTATATATATATCTATATATATATATATATATATATATATATATAGATATTATATATATATATTATATTTATATATGGTGTTTATGCAACCATGCGAGAAGATTACCCAATAGGTTAAGGAGATTTGATACCTGCGTAGAATGTGTTATTCGGACGAATTACTTGGCACAGGCTAGAGGTCTCATTCGACTTGCTAAGCCAACCCTTTTCTGACCTCTTTACAACCCACTGAACTCGAACAATTCCCTGGTACATAATTCACTGCTTTGGTCAACAGAAGCAACGTTTTTAACGAAGCGCACTGATCAGCAGCCTACCCTCGCTCAGGAGTCGAACCCGTGTCCACTTGCCGTGTAGGCGTGAGTGCTACCAATATATTACAAGATCCATAAGACATATATGAACGCATAAACATACACGCACACACATGAACATACGCACAGGGGTCAATGGACGCCGCTTAGTGGTAAACGAAATGCCAAAAATAACCAAACCAACCATACAAATGTTGATATTATCCCTACTGGGAACCAAGTCACTGACGTGGATGGCTGAACTTGGAGACGCTGCATTCAGTGATGATTGTGCTGATGCGTTTGATAATCTCAGCAAAAGACATTGTACTTTGATATGTTCCTCTCCCAAAATGCTTTATCAAATATCTCTAGAACGAAAAACACTACCAGCATTTACTTTCAAGCAATTCGTCCGAATAACATTCTACGCAGGTATCAAATCGCCTTAACCGATTGGTTAATCTTCTCGCATGGTTGCATCAAACGACCCCCTACGAAGCCTTTACCTGGCCCACCTGGTCGGAAGGTAAACATGAAATCCATCGTTCTTTTCAAAGTGGATTTCTGTTTCGAACAGATGGCAGACTATTCAAGCCTTTGTGTTCCCTTCAAGTAATGAAGCTTCTTGTTAGATAAAACTGACTTTGTCGTAGTAGTAGTAGACCGGGAATTGCCTCTCAAACCATATAATTTCATATAAGGTAATGGTTCTTTATTCAAAAAGAAATGAAAAACGATGATCTATTCTTAAAAATGCATTTTTGAATTAAATAATGCCCATATAATGCAGGTAGTGACGAAGATTCAGTGCAAAATTCCAAAGGCTTGCGATGGAAAATAAAAGTACAGGAGGTATGAGTAACGGCTATAGAGAGAGAGCTTTCTACGTTTATAGCTTTCGCTGATAATAACATTGGGCTGTTATTTTCTTTACGTATCAACAGATCAAAGAAAAGAGACTACCTTAAGCTGTCATGGATGGAAATTAAGATTAATTTTATTCTTTTCTGACGTTGCAACGAATTTGATCATCGATGCCGAATCAACTAGGGAACGCGTTGTTACTCCATCTCTGAAAGACTTGCGTGAATTCCCAGGCGTCTACAGAGCCTAAGGCAAGGCTGATCTTTGTTTTACCAGGTCAATATTCAAGACCATTGGCGGACAACGCATCATATTTCGAAAAGGTGGTCTGTGTGGAAACACATGCTTTAACAGGAGCAAATATGCACCGAAATATGGATATAAGGATACTAAAAAATGGAGTTAATATCTACAGATAACTTGGAAATCAAATTTAGTCAAGGAACAAGTGCAATACACACCGATTCTATACTAAAAGTAACTAAATCATTATCACTAAAAGGATCCATAATTTGAAAGAATTTAAAAATAAAAAGTACATTTAACGTCCTGCAGCTGGTACAATACAACACACATGTAACACAGGTACACATAAAACAATAAACATAAATGAATAAGAAAACAAGAAAAAAAATTAATATTTAGAAGGGAAATGGGTTACATAGCTCGCGAGGGTAAGACGTGTTTTTTACGTGACTGATTCCACCGTTTTTCGAAGACAGGCACATATACATCGCTTTTCTTTGGTTATCAAATTGTCTAGAGGCTCGAATTTAGTAGCCACAGCTTCCAGACGAATACTCAGATATGAAAGAAAGCACTCGTTTGTAGCCGGGTGGTTTCGAAGTGCTTTCACTTGGGGAAGGGAAATTCACTGTTTAGTCGGCACTGCCGTCCAAGAAAGCTACAAAGAAAGGCGAAGGCCTGCAAGTTTCAAGGTTAGAAAGATCACGACTTCGCGTCCGCAAGAGAGAGTGAGAGGGAGTTAGATAAACCAAAATGATAAATGTAAAGTATGTCTGATATTGTCCAACGCTTTTCACTACGATACACAATTGGGAACCGCTGAGAGTCTGGCAGACTACCACACAGATGAAACAAAAATCTGCTTCGCATTCTAAACACCAACGGTGTTTTTTAAAAGGGACAGGATGGGATTTTATTATTTTGCAAATTGACTGGAAAGGGCAAGGAAGCCTCTAAAATGTGTAGGGGTTTATCATACTAATTTGTTTTGCTAGAACTGGTTTTGTTTAAACCTCGTCGAGTTCTGAAGTCTTGGGCGGATGCAGTAAACGTTATAAGTCGCTCTACTTTATAACACCATACATCATTTTCATGAAGGTTAAATAAAGGTTAGTAATTATAGCATGTGGTCAAAACGAGCAGGTAACGGTCAAGGTAGATATAATGAGGAGAGTCTGCCTTAGTAATGAGAAAACAAATCTTAACACATATAATAAAACCAAGTGGTTAAACACACTCACATACATACACACACAAACCACACACACATATATATATATATATAATATATATATATATATATATATATATATATAAATTTGTGGGTGTGTATGTATTTAGTCGTTTATCCTAACATGAATCAGAGACGAACATGGCCTAACCCAATGCCATGTTTATTATTATTGAAATGGCGAATCAAGAATGCAATCTTGTTTATAAAAAAAAGAAAGAAAAAAAAGATACCTCAGCTTCAAAACCGCCGAAAAAAAATACAGATATATCTAACTAATAAACATACATCACAGACAACACAGTATTTGACCTTGACAGCGTCTGAAATTCGTAAAAGGCCTTCAGTGGTTCACGGCACTAAAACGTGAGACTCTGCTCTTTTTCTTTATTATTTGAAGATTTTATATCTATATTAAACAATTACTTTACTCGTATGTATTAAGAACATAAACAAGGGAAAGTTCTATGGCAATGAAAACAATGTGACAAATTCATGACATAAACGTCTAATGGAAGGTTGCTATTTAATTTCAAGTATGAAGGTCTAGCAAAATAGAATGCCGAAAGCAATTTACACAAATATAAACTTAATGAAAGACCCTGGGGGTAGTATAACTGAGAAGGGAAATCGTTAAAAGCAAAAGTAACCTTGGTTATTATTGGTCAGGATACATTTTTAGCCAAACTAGCAATTCTGTAGGGCAATGGTCTACATTTGCAAAGAACTAGATAAATATATAAGTAATTAAATAGACTTAATAACCCTGCGATTTCCTTCTGTACCGGAAGCAAGAAATGTCTAAATCAACTCTGCACATAAATCCCCCTTAATAACTACCATTCATCATCTGACGATATCACTTCTCTAAAGGTCCTGTGATGGTGAACAATAGTGTCATGTTTTCAGCCGAATCTATTTCATTCAAATAAAAAAATACCAGTAAAGACGGAAAGCATTGCATTAATTATACAGAAGGTAAGGAAAACTCGCAATAGTTTTCTGGCCTCCTTAAATCATGGGAAATGGATCATTTGTTTTCCAGCGTCCCAGCAGGAACGAGGACATCAAAACCCCGTCTCATTAACATGTGGAAGTTCAAAGTACTCCATCGCTAGCGTGAAAGGATGCCAGTCGTCTCGCCGAAGGATCAACTCCAGACGTGTGGTCACTATACAGAGTGACTTCATTACCGTGCGGTTAATCGTTGGACATTTTTTATTTTCTCACCTTCACTATCTACGAGTACGACGACGAGGTGGCAAAAGTTTTCACCGGACAATTAAAAACCAGACGAAATTCAGAATGTATATATAATCCTTTGCAAAAGAATTTAAATGATCAAGCATATACTTTTTTCTTCCGAGACATATGATTCCCTAAAAGTAGAATTAGTATAATGTTCAACGGTAGTCGTAATATTGTTGATTGTTAAGAGTAACTACGCTAATTACAGATGTTCTTTAAGACATATCTTCATTAATGCATAAAGGGAAATATTAATATTACTAAACAGGGTTAATGCATTTTCTTGTAATAAAAACTGATGTCAACAAGCTTTAAACAAGGCATGAATTTTTCACCATTGAAATCAAAATCATTTCACCCGAAGGTTCCTTTCCATCCCGCATTATCATATTCAAATCTTCCAGAGATTCAAGCCAATTTAACCTGGAGTTTGCTGCCAATTAAGGTAAAATTATCAACAACTTTGAATAAAAACGTGAGAACATTTTCCATGGGATTAAAATTGCGCTGTAAGGTAAAGGTCTATTGAGCTAACCTGAGAAGAATTTAACAGTAGTAAGTACCGAGTATTAATCATAAACAGAATAAATAATCATTGTTATTCATAGTGTGAAAACATTCATCCTGAACAAGTCATAGGCCATTGAAAATGCTAGAAGTCTCTAGAAATACTGAACGTCTGATGAAGGAAAAGAATCAACATTTGTGATGAAGATTGTGTAAAAAAAGTGAATAAGTAACAACCTGAAGTATCCATAATTCAATTACTTATCAGGCAATCACGCTTCTAGGTAGCTCTGCTGCCTCCATTATCTAAAAAAAGTTAACGTATCTGGCGAAGTGAAGACCACATTGATACTCTAAACGAAACAAAAGACGCAATTTCGTACCACTGATAAGAAAAACAAGAGCCAGGAAATAAATAATCCGACGCCAATCCCCGTGAACAGACGTCTGTCACGTGGATAACATCTACCCAGATGTTGTAGTCAGTTAAACTGGAGGCTGGTACGCCTTATTTTTGCAACAGCCTTTTATTGCCGACTTGACCGATTTTTATTAGGCCGCCTTATCTTTCGATCTATTTCTCTCTTATTCCAACAACGAGCAAATGAAATACTTCGAAAGCCTCTGGACTGTTAAAGCCCGCAGTCTCGTATATCAATTCAACTCACAGACGTTGAAACAAAACAACATCCTTTCACAATCGCCGTTCTTTGTGCCCCGTTGACTTTAAGAGGTTTTCCGTTGGATATTTATACGTGTTCGGTTCATGTTCACGTTGGCACTACGCATCCTGCTCTCGTTAGAATACAGATCAAAAGATATCAATCTTAATTGCAGGAAAGTTCAGGACTTGCCTCAGTTGCTAGTGAGTTTGAAATACTGCTATTTACCCGACTTTCAAGGGCTACAAATAAATAAGGAGCGAGAAAATTTGTTTCGATATAATAAGCATTAGGGCGTTCTTTCTAAGTCTGCTTTTGGACTGATAAGATATTCAAAAAGTCATTAATAATCTCAAGAGGAGAGAGAGAGAGAGCGCATGGCTAAAATAGTTATGTTAAAACTTGGATGTATTTTCAATACAGGTGACGAAAAATTATTCTGGTAAACGTGTAGCCTGCAAAACAAACTCCCTGGAAAAAAACAGGTAGATCATGAAAGAGAAGGAAAAAATTCTTAAGAAAAGAATAACTATAGGCAATTTCTATTTTGGGGTCTTCAGTCCTACACGAATTGATCTAACCAGTCAATACTCGAAATATAAGCATAATAGAATGTACTAATCAATTAACAATTAAACAAATGAGATAAACAGTATTGAGAATACTAAAGCAATTATACTGGTACCGAAAGAGAGAACTAGGAAAAAGTCGACTTTTGATCAAATCCAGACATCAAAAATCAAATTATCTTTGGTAGTTCTTTATCCATATTTCTGCCACCCCATGAAAAACCCTGTCAAAAAATAGAAGTACATACTAACAAACAAGAGAGCTCTTGCTATGTCAACATTCACTATCACGTACGCCAATTAGGAGACGAAATGCAGAGGCGTAGTCAATTACTCTCCCTTTCCTCTCCTTAGTTACTATGACCTGGTTTGAACAATGGACCCCGATCGTGCTCCTGATCCAGAGATAGCCGAGCTTGATCTGTTTCACTTGTAGAGAATCACTGCGAGAGGGTAAGCCAGCTGATCGTTCTTTTCTTACTTTTCTTTTTTTTTCTGTGGAAAAATTTCCAGAAATACTGTTCTCTTATAGAACTCAAAAACTATTGAAGTGTATTTCATGTAAGACTATTATTATTATTATTATTATTATTATTATTATTATTATTATTATTATTATTATTATTATTATTATTATTATTATTTTCTGACTTATAACCAGGCGGTTAAAAATAAAGAGAATCAAGTAAAAAAAAACCAACACTATAGAATATATTCTGAAAATGGAACCCAAATTACTTACATTTTGTCTGAAGTACATAAGCAAGTGTTCTCTGTGAATAAGAAATGGTTTCTGTATAAGACCAACATATACCATATTAGTGTTGTATTGCAGTGACATGCTAATAGGAATATATAGGTCGCCACGATATTTTATCAGTATGTGCTAATGTGTTAAAACAAATGCCGTATCAAAAACTTGTCCACATCCTAAAAATATGACGTTTGTTGCACTTATTTTTGGCGATAATTTACTTCAAAGTTAGATTTTGATCAATTTTCCGAAGAATACATTGGACACTATACTGGTGAGCATAGGTTCTATTCTTTTAATAATTAATTAATCATAGTATAGATAAAGCATTGCTTACTCCATGTGTCATTGTAGCCACCTCACACTTATCATGCCAAATTCTGAGGTGCATAATGCATAACTTGATGCGTTGCTTTATTTTTGAAGTGGATATGACTATTCACTCTTTATTTTTTCACACAAATCCTCCAAAACTACAATAAAATGAGATCCTGTTATTTATTTCTATATCGTATTCAGCCGAGAGAATTGAGGCATTGTCTTAGCAAAATGTTTCACAACACGGACACTGAATATTTTCATAGCAAGCGTGCAAACGAGCGAAAAGAGAGCATACATACAGACTTTTAGGGTATGCATGTACGCATGCAAAATACAAAAACACATACAAAATACGTATATATACATAGCCAAAAAATTTCACAATTCATCCAGATAATACATCAGTTCAGAAATACTGAACAATTTCCAGATAGACATAAAAAAAGGAAAACGTAATCCTGACCAGCGTCTGCGTGAACTTTTAACCATGAATTCATGCATCAAAAGGAGGCCAACCAGAGCTGCAGCTTCTCAGGAGTCGCCAAATGCACAGCGCATCCCACGCTTCATAAAAGAAGACAATAAAACGAAAACGTTACAACTCACACCAGCGAGAAGAGAACAGATGTTTGAGTCGGTCCAATCATGCATCAAAAGTTACATGACCTCTCTTCTCCTTACCTTGTGCTTACAAGCAGAAGGCACTCGATGTTATTCAACAAGCAGAACCTCACGACAATCTTCAAGACTGAAAATAAGACGGCCAGAAGATCTTACAAAACACGAAAAGTGGAGATATGAGGCAGCTGGGAAAACGGATTTAGAGATGTGGACTTGCGATTACCGAGTCAGTTTACTTTAACACGTTAAAATGATAACCATGAATGCACGACTGAAATCAGTCAGTTTTCGTTTTACATGTCGGTAAGTAATCCTTTTTACAAAGAATTATAACAAAATCCACACACACAAAAAAGTAAAAACATACGTTACTGTCTTCACCAACCCATAAATGAATGATTAATTTATAAAGAACTCAGGAGATAGTAATAAATAAATAATTATTAGGATGGTTGGGAACACATGAGTAATGGAGAAAGTTTTTCTCGGTCATGATATCACTTAGCACAACGATCGGTGAAACATGTTACAAATGAAGTGAGAGGGAAGGTACGATCTGGAACAGTACGTTAAACGAGTTAAGCGAGAAGAAGCGACAGGTATATAGAAAAGATTCTCTCTACGCAATTGTCATATGGTCTTTTAACACCTATTCCGTTTTCCACCTGCGAAGTGCAGTGATGCGTGATTGCTGTTTATATTTACTTTCTACTTATGTTCGTCAAAGTTCAATAAATTTCACAAACTTTTATGGGTTTTGCGTATTCCAACATTATCAAAATTATGAGGTGAATGTACCCCACTGCCTAAGTAAAAACTCAATATATTATGTGGCTGATGAGATCAAGCAACCCTCCATTACACTTCGTCTCGCTGATCTATCAGTAAAAACAGAAAAGACAAGAAATGATAAAGAATGGAAACCTCATTCCATGTACTCCTTCACATCCTTGGGATAGAAATTAAGCAGATGAAGATTTATGACTCTGTAATTAGCAGCATCCAGCCAAAGATGCTCAACTCAACCACCGGCCGAATAACGACCTACAAACCATGTGAAGGATCACCTGTGGATTGAATCATTAGTGTACGTCTAATGGGACACAGGTGAAAGGGTGAAAGGGTAAAAGGTCCTTCGCGCATAGCTAACAGTAAAATATCTAATAAAATCATAAGAAAATAACTAATTACAGACACATACTATATATGTACCTGAAACTCTCTCTCTCTCTCTCTCTCTCTCTCTCTCTCTCTCTCTCTCTCTCTCTCTCTCTCTCTCTCTCGTCTCTCCATCTCATTTTCTCTCCGTCTAAAACTCTCTCTCTCTTTCTATATATATATATATATATATATATATATATATATATATATATATATCCCCTACGTTTAAAACTTATTATTTTCAATCTTGTAAATGTACACATTTTGTTTTCTCTTGCTTGTGTCCTTCAATTGCATTAAAATACATAAGAAGCATAACAGCTTCACAAATATTTATAAAGCTGCACTACTGCTGCTAACAATGAAAATAATTATTATTATAACTATCATTTATATTGCTGTCATTATTATTATTGGTATGCTTATCATAATTTTATCACTCACCCCAACATCATTTTGTAACCTCGCTCCTTACGCACTGAAAAGTGACCTGCAGAGCCGGAAATGCAAATGAAAGGCAAAGGCGTATAAGTAATGCACCATACCGGAAACAAGAGAGCTGGTTTTAAGTCTAAACTCTCCACATGAAAACTTGACTGTGGTTAGCGAGTACGACACATCACTGCCTGAGGAGTTAGCCCTGGCCACTTCCGACACCGCATAGAAAACGGAAGACTCTTGGCCATGCAGCTACCTGCAAACCGCCCACCACAAACCTTTCGTTACGACAGTTCGCGTTTTCCCTCAGGAGCTTGTAACCTTCGTATTTTGACGCCCAAGATCCCCATACGTATGGGTGGGGTTGTTATACATGAGCTACAGGAGGTATGGCCCGTGGAATGCTGACAGGAACATTCACCATGAAAGAGGGCTAGGACCTTATATAGTAGAGGATCCAAATATTTAGAAAATTTGAATTTTCTGATGACAAAAGAATGAAAAGCAAAGGATAGCTATAATAATAATAATAATAATAATAATAATAATAATAATAATAATAATAATAATAATAATAATAATAATAATAATAATAATAATAAAGGATGCAGTGCTAAGACAGAACAGGGGAACTCCTTTTCATTCGTCGTTAAGTTCTCAAATGAAATTCGAATTATGATTACTTGAGTTGACAGAAGATTGGATTCTGAAGTGAGACTTGAGATAAAAATGGCACCCAGTGTAATGAAAAGCTTTCATGACTAATGAAAAATAACAAATACTAAGTGAGACGATCGTAATGTTGCCCTAATGATTATTGGTGAGGTAGTTTTATGAAATAACCGCGATCTTAAAAATCAAGGCATGTTCACCTAACCATACGGTCAACCGTCCTCATCGATCTGGACTTGGAATCGTCTTGTAGGTGGTCTCTCTTTCCATCCCTCACACGAGGAAGCGCCATTTCAAAAACCTCGACGGTATATGTTTTCTTCCAGATTAGACTCGAGCTGACGTCCTCCGGCGTCAGAGTCAAAACGCATCTGTTTGGTGAATAAAACCCCTTAAAAGTGGTGCAACGTAGCTCCATGGAACAAACGCCATAAAGTCAAAATCATGGTAGTCAAAGGACAATATAAATGAAGGTAACCTAAACAAACAACTATACAAGGGAAAGTGATGCTGGGTTTCAACAAATTATAGATATACGAACCTTCAGACTTCACTATTAACACAAATACCGACAAAAACTGTCCAACACCCGTTGAGAAACCAGTTCTAATTATCGCAAATTAATTGGTCTTACTTTTAGAAAGGCCTTGGCCAAGGCCAAGGTGAATTAAGTAACGAAGTCGTAACCATGTGTTGCTCTTTAACATGCCTTTGAGCTCATGAGTGGTAATGGGTCTCGACACTATGATAATGAGAGAGAGAGAGAGAGAGAGAGAGAGAGAGAGAGAGAGAGAGAGAGAGAGAGAAAGTTAGTTTAAGCAACAAAAAAGGTAATAACAACGTTGATCTAACTAAGCAGAAAAAAACAAAAAGACATCTCTCCAAGCTACACTGTTCAAACAGCAAACTGATACCAAGTTCCTGATGACTCATTTCACGGTGAAAATATTCTATGTACGTATATTCCGAGTAGCGTCCGAAGTAGATACATTTCGTGTAGACTCCTAAGTATATAACACTAATGTAAGACTCTTAGTGAATAAATTTTGCGTAAAAAGTAACAATAAATATTGTATTTCGTGTAACGCACAAAAATCTAAATATAAGTCGTAAGAAGCGCGAAATAAATAGACAATCAACTACAATTTCCTGTACTTTTCCTTTTCTTCGGGACATAGGGATAAGTAACACGCAATGTGTGCGGTAATTCCGCAACAGACCTACCGGCAACAGCTGAATTCCTTCATACTACCAAGTGAGATAAAAAGCGATTAAGAACCAACAAACAACGCACACTCCGTTACATTCTTTTCTAAAGACATTGAACCTTGAAGGGAACTTTTTATACAAAATGATAACCCTTCGAGGGAAACGGAAAGAGGAAAAGCGACAAAGGTGGGAAAAGAAAATTACTAAAACACAGACTGCTTCAAATAGAAAGTTTAACAAAGGCTAAATGGAATCGCACTGTATCTCGAAACGGAATATGACTGGTTATTCACAAAACCCCGAATAAGTCATTACAAGACCCATGCAACAGACACCAGGAATCTGGTGTGACCAGCTAGGTTCTGTTAGGTCGGTTAGGTACAACAACATGACCTAAGAAGCCAACAGAGATTCAGAGTTCAGGATTACAAAAGAAGTTGTAAACCTAAATCATAATAGAGAGAGAGAGAGAGAGAGAGAGAGAGAGAGAGAGAGAGAGAGAGAGAGAGAGAGAGATGATTAATATCAAGGCCATAAAAATAAAATGAGCAAGAATGCACCCGAATGCGCAATAGGGCTGTGCAAAGCAACTGAGCCAATATTTGGCACCATGAATCACGATACGTAGCCTCGGTGAGATTCATCAAGCGATGTTAGACCAAAAATAATAACAATAAATAAATAAATAAATAACTTTCAAATTTATGAGGCAATTTTTCCAACCTTAGTTTACGATACTGGCACGCCACTATCTTTATTCGCTCAATATATGGTAGTAATTTAGCCGCCTTAATAAATAGCTAAAAATTAATAGGTCTTTCATGGATTAAAAAGTTCATTTGATTTTAAAGTTCGCCCTGCCATTCAACGAGAGAGAGAGAGAGAGAGAGAGAGAGAGAATGAGAGAGAGAGAGAGAGAGAGAGAGAGAGAGAGGAACCCATGACTGGTTACTCTGAACTGAAAACGCACGCACGCACACACAGCCTCTACCGATTAAAAAAGAAACCCCAGGAGGCAAAGTCCGTTACAATGATAATGACCGATTCTGAAGCAAGAACAAAAATCGCACCCTTACCAGCGTGCAGACCAGACACAAAAAACACCGCCAGATAAAACAAACACCGGAGTTTTTTTACGAAACTAATGTTAATGACGTCCACTTACTCAGGTATGTAAGGTACATCTCTCTCTCTCTCTCTCTCTCTCTCTCTCTCTCTCTCTCTCTCCTCTCTCTCTCTCTTTTATTCGAGAGATATGTTTTTATTCATTTTTTTCACACATTATTCTGATTCTCTCAAACGGAAATCTTTAACTGAACACTATACTGCCAATATATTTTCCTTTCATTTATGTATTGGAAAATCTACCGTCTAATATTAACCGTCTCTTCGAAGTCTGTTCTCTGAGAGGTAAGTGAATGATATTATCTCATCCCTTTTCATTTTTTCCTATGTCTGGGAAGTTTCTCTCTCTCTCTCTCTCTCTCTATCTCTCTCTCTCTTTCTCTCTCTCTCTCTCTCTCTCTCTCTCTGTCACACACACAAACACAAGCCCCTCTGTTTAAATATAATGGCAGCATACACCCACCACTTAACACGACCTGCATCCCCCGCCCTCTTGCAATGAACCTTTTAACAGTCGCGAAGAAATCATTTTGTTCTGCCTAGAAAGACAATCAGTCTACAAACAGTTCTCGAAACATGAAAAGGTAAAAGTAAACCGTCGACACTGCAAATCCAAGATTTTATAAATGATAACAGCTGTTTCAATGAAAGTCAAAATATTTTTCCATTGAATCTTCTGCTCGTATCAATGGTCATGGCCTAATGTATTCCAATTAACACACATTAACGTTGAAAGTAAGGTAAATATAAGCATCCTGCATGGTTTTATATTAGCATATATTATTTGCAAAGCTGATAAAAACAGTATTACTTCGACCTCTTACGTCGAAGAGGAAACGAAACACGCTACATGATTCTTCAAAACGATTCGTGAAAAGTTTCTGGCGGCCTTTTTAACTGCCAAGTTTCAGTCCAACAATTTCAACATGCAACTTAACATTATTTTTATTGGCGATCGGAATGCCATAGCCGTAAGGCTCAAAATACACTTTGAGAATGACTGAATGTAACCTCAAACAACAGTCAAAACGCTATTTTGGCACGGTTCATTCATCCACAGGAACCCTAAATCGAATTCGACCGGCTACCGTGTCGAATTCAAGGACGCAAAGTACAGATGCAAACATTTGCATAAAAGAAGCCAATCAGAACTTTCAAAGGGCGCTTTAGTTCCTTAGCCACGCCTCCGGTAGCCAATAACCCATAGTTACCAAAGTGCTGCTATTGCCATACATTACCTGGTTAAGAATTAAGGAGATTTACGGGAGCAGAAATGAAATGAGAAACTGCCACTCCGTTCACACGGGCATCTCATCAGCTTAACAAGGGTTCGAAAAGTGGGTGTGGCTCTCTGGCCAATTTCACGGGAAACGCCGAAGTTACAAAATGATAAAAAACAAAATACATACTATTCTGAAATAAAATACTAGTATGGAGATATAGTATGACCAACAGAGACAATTTATATACCCAGATACGAAAGCAAACTTCATTACACGAGGAAACTTTCACACCGTTTGTCTTCATGTAGATTATTTAATTATTATTATATATATGTATTAATATATATGTATCTATGTATGTATGTATACTGCGTGAAAGTTGTATTTGTCAAAGCCATGCCATTTTTAATGGTTGCTTTATACCAATGAAAAAGCAAATAAAAATATGAAATATGAAATTATCAAATATATTCGATTTTTACTTATGTATACACCGGTAAAACTTTATACACACCCTACTATTTCTTTATTCTCAATTATCGTAAATGGCGCCTCCATGACCATAGGGAACTTCGACCACTCATATCTTGCTTAAACAATCAGTCTAGAGCTGAAAATACAACACTAAAAATCGTAATATTTACAGTGGATCCAAGAATACTAAAAATATTAACTAATGACTCATTACATCTCGTGAAATATAATTACTTTTATTTTCACTTTTCTTAATTATGACAAGAGTTCTTGCTAACTGTACATTTAATACGTCCTTTGCTCTCAAGATGGTCTGCCATTACCTCTAACAGCATAGTCATTTACATGCTATTCGATGTTAATCTGATATCATAAGAAATTCTTCCAGCAAGAGTTCTGGTTGCAACAACGATTTACGTTCACTCTTCAGCGACAGTCGTCAGAAACACTGCCATTATCACTCTCATCAGAAGAAATCATCAAAGGTATTTTTTGAAACCGGATTCCGGGTATTTTCTATGAATTTAACCCACTGAGCACAATAATGCGTCCACTAAGACAATGCATCTTTCCGCAAAGTAAATTCCAATACCTGGAGTGCCACCACACCTTCAGCTGAGCGCTAATGACCTAGCACTCTGGCGACTCATGAATCGGATATCAAAGACAGATTACAATCACTAAATTGTAATGTGATGACCTCAATGAGTTTGAATGGTAGTTGACAATAAACTATTCAAGAGTTAACAAAAATTTACCAGTCACGAAAGAAAGATGTTTAACTCACTGCATTTTACATTTTTCTTATTTGTACTACTGAAGATCAAAATGTAACATCTCAGTTCTTTAAAAGAAAAACTAAAACTTTTATTTCAAAATGACGAGTCACTTAACGCTAAAAACTCAAATACAGGCCAATAGATTATTC